>NC_059104.1:190314175-190625893 GCF_020740685.1 Jaculus jaculus
ATACCTCCCTCTGTGGTCTTCCCCGGGAGCACAGAGTGCCCATTCCTCTCACCCTCTGCAAAGTAACCCTTGTAAACACCTTGCTCCAGGTGCCTCTCCCGGCACAGGAGCTCTGGCTACCACCTCCATCACAGTCAGCTCCCTTATTTCAGAGCCACTTTACACTCACACCTCTAGTAGTGATTGTGGTGGTTTGATTCAGATGTCCCCCATAAACTTAGGTGTTCTGAATGCTAGGTTCCCAGCTGATGGAGATTTGGGAATTAATGCCTCCTGGAGGGAGTGTATTGTTGGGGGCAGGCTTATGGGGTTTATAGCCAGTTTCCCTTGCCAGTGTTTGGCACCCTTCTGTTGCTGTGGTCCATCTTATGTTGGCCAGGGGGTGATGTCCACCTTCTGCTCATGCCATCGTTTTCCCCTGCCATCGTGAAGTTTCCCCTCGAGCCTGTAAGCCAAAATAAATCTCTTTTTCCCAGAAGCTACTCTTGGTTGGGTGATTTCTACCAGCAATGTGAACCGGACTGCAACAGTAAAGTGGTACCGAGGAGTGGGGTTGCTGCTAAACACCTGACTTTGTGGCTTCAGCCTTTTTGGAGCTGATTTTCAAGAGGAAAGTGGAAGGAGTTTAAATCTTGGCCTAAGAGATGCCTTGCAGTGCTGTAAGTACAGCTCGATGGACTATTCTGGTCAGAACTATGGACTGTGAGGTTTTGCTCTTGAGGGTGAGAAAGAGCTGTGCTTGGATTGGGATAGCTGTTTATGTGAAAAGCTTGCTGTTATGCCTGTGTCCTGAGAAGCTGTGCAGGGTTGCTTTGCGTAGAAATGAACTGGTGTGAGTAGAGGAATACGGCACAGAAAGAAAAATCTTTGGGTGAACCGTTGCCTGTTCAGCTGCAACTGAGAGATGACAACCTTTGAGACTGGGCTAGCTGACCTGCACTGGGGCAACAAGAAGAATGTAGACTCTTTTGAAGGGGCATGAGTGCTCAAGGAGTCCTGTTCTTCAAAGTCTGCTTTATTCCCCCCTGGATTAACAAATTGGCACCCTACCTGGTATCGTGGAGTATAAGAAATGCTGGAAAGAGGGTCATTGAGTTTGCAACACGGTCTTGTGTTTTGGAAATGGCCATGGGCAGTGTGAAGCAGGTTTGCTGGTTGCCTGCATAGAGACCCCATGGGGCCATGAGGATGAACCATGGCTTGCAGTGGAGACCCAGTGGAGATGCCGGGACCATGAGATGGCTGCCAAGGAGCTGCCGGCCCCGATGAAGTTTCCCAGGACTGTGAGTAGCCTAGCTGGAAGGACGGAATTGGAATGCCAGAGACTTGTTGCTGGTTAGAATTATTGGACTTGGGCTGGAGAGATGGCGTAGTGGTTAAGCACTTGCCTGTGAAGCCTAAGGACCCCGGTTCGAGGCTTGGTTCCCCAGGTCCCACGTTAGCCAGATGCACAAGGGGGCGCACGCATCTGGAATTTGTTTGCAGAGGCTGGAAGCCCTGGTGCTCCCATTCTGTCTCTCTCCCTCTACCTGTCTTTCTCTCTGTGTCTGTCGCTCTCAAATAAATAAATTAAAAAAATTAAATAAAAAAAAAAAGAATTATCAGACTTGAAGATTTGTCACTGGCTAGAGTTGCTGGACTTGAAGCTACAAAGTTTGATATTTGCCCTGGTTGTTTAAATCTTGTATTGGTTGAATGTTTCTTTGCTATGCCCAATGCCATCTTTTGCAGTGTGAATATTTATTCTGTGCCATTATGGGTTTTTTGAGGTTATTTTTTGGTATTATGGCTCAGTTAAAAGATCTTGGACTATGGGGATGTATGAACATCATTGGAATTGATAAAAACTATGGGGACTTTTAAAGTTAGACTGAATGCATTGTATTTTACATCATGTATGAATATCAGTTTATGGGGGCCAGGGGCGGAATGTGGTGGTTTGATTCAGGTGTCCCCCATACACTTAGGTGTTCTGAATGCTAGGTTCCCAGCTGATGGAGATTTGGGAATTAATGCTTCCTGGAGGGAGTGTATTGTTGGGGGCCGGCTTATGGGCTTTATAGCCAGTTTCCCCATGCCAATGTTTGGCACACCCTCCTGTTGCTGTGATCCACCTTCTGTTGGCCAGGGGATGATGTCCACCCTCTGCTCATGCCATCGTTTTTCCCTGCCATTGTGGAGCTTCCCTTCGAGCCTGTAAGTCAAAATAAACCTTTTTCCCAGAAGCTGCTCTTGGTTGGGTGATTTCTACCAGCAATGCGAACCGGACTGCAACAGTGATCAACTGTGACCCCCAGGACTCCCTACCAGGGCCTCCTCACATCTTCCCATTCTGTTTTGTTTCTTTTGGTTTTTTGAGGTTGGGTCTCACTTAGTCCAGGCTGACCTGGAATTCACTATGGAGTCTCAGGGTGGCCTCAAACTCATGGTGATCCTTCTAAGTCTACCTCCTGAGCACTGGAGTTAGAGGCATGCACCACCACACCTGGACTTGCACCTTCCCATTCTGGTCTATGCCTGGCTGTGGGAGGCACAGTCATAGCTGCCTGCTTGTCCCCTGGGCATTTCTCTGTTTTGAAGCTCTATTGTGAGTTTCACATGAGAGCTTGGGTGCCATACCGGGCATGCCCAGGACCCCTCTTGCTACCCTCCTAGTGCTTCTGGAATTTGTTTCCCTTTATTCCTCTCACCTCTTCCCTCTAGAAGGGTTCTGTGGACTGAAGCTGGAGAACTGTCTATCTCTTTATGTTATTTGAGAGCTGCTGGGTGGGATGCTGTAAAACAGCTACTAAGTTCAAGGCCTGCTGCCAGGCCTCTGCATGGCTGGCAGTATGCCCACTGGCTATATTAACACTTGTTCTTGGATTGTTATGGGGAGATAATTATTTAAAGAGAATTCCCTATTTGTTTGACAAAAAACAAAAAAACACATTATCCAGGTGTGGTGGTGCACACCTTTAAGCCCACTCTGAAGGCAGAGGTAGGGGGATCACATCACCATGAGTTTGAGAAGTATGCCACCATGCCCAAGCTATCTCTCTTTCTCTCTCTCCCTCTCACCTTGCAAATAATTTTTTTTAAAAAATTAAAGTTCCTGGGCTGAAGAAATGGCTTAGTGGTTAAGGCACTTGCCTGCACCTCAATTCAATTCTCCAGGACCCATGTAAGCCAGATGCTCAAGGTGGTGCATACATCTGGAATTCGTTTGCAGTGGCTGGAGGGCCTGGCACACCCATTCTCTCTCTCTCCCTCAGTCCCTCCCTCTCTCTCTCCCCCCCCTGAAATAAATAAATAAAAATATTTTTAAAAAATTAAAGTTCTCCAAAAGGAGAAGTGCATGGTGTGTATTGTGCACTCCTGGCCTCTTTGCTGCATCCACTCCACAATCCTCAAGTCTCCAACAAGCAGCTGTGTCCTGGCGTTCTGGTGCTTTGAAGTTGCCCTTACCCCTTTTGTTTGCTTGGTTTGTGGTTATGGGGATTAAACCCAACCAGAACCTTTTCTTTCCAGGTTCTTGGCTTCTTCAGCTCCAGAAACCCTCTCCTCCACCTCCATCATCCTACCCTGGAGTTTGCTACAGGTTCTTCCATGCCCAGCTTACATCCCATGGTTTATCATTCTATAGTAGTTCTGTCATATCCATATGCCCATACCCGTTTTAATTTTAATGTTTTGTAAGTATTTTTAAATTCTGTTTTTTCTTTGTTTGTCTTTGAGGTAGGGTCTCACTCTAGCCAAAGCTGACCTGGAATTCACTACGTAATCTCCTCCCTACTGACAGGTAGCATAGGAGTAGGCATGTGAATCTAGAAAGCTCAAACATGTGGAAATTGATAGAGGTAAAGGAAAAGCAGAGTCATGAAGTTGCAGGCTCTTAATTGGCAGCTCTTGGGAGCCATCTCTGTGGCCTCATCAAAAAAGCCCACATGATTCCATGACAAAAGCAGGTTAAAGGAGTATTTGAAGACAAAACCAGCTCTACAGAAAATACTTGATAGAATCCTCCATGCTGAAGAAAAGGAAAAGCACACATATAAGGAACCTAGAAACAAGCAATACTCAAATACTAGTTATACAAGAGAGCACAGGTAGAACCAGAACTACAAAAAAAAAAAAAAAATGGCAAACATAAATACACACCTTTCAATAATATCTCTTAATATCAATGGCCTCAATGCCCCAACGAAAAGATATAAGTTTGCAGACTGGGTTAAAAAGCAGGATCCTACAACTTGTTGTCTCCAAGAAACTCACCTTTCTACAAAGGATAGACATTATCTTAGGGTGAAAGGTTGGAAAACAGTGTTGTAAGCAAATGGGCCTAGAAAACAAGCAGGGTTTGCTATCCTAATATCTGACAAGGTAGACTTCAGTCCAACGTTAGTCAAGAAAGATAAGGAAGGTCACTTTATATTGATTAGGGTCCAGTCCAACAGTAGGACATTACAGTCCTAAACATATATGCACCTAACATGGGGGCTTCCAAATTCATCAAACAAACACTATTAGAACTAAGGTCACAGATAACACCAAACACAGTGGTGGTGGGTGACTTTAACACCCCACTCTCATCAATTGACAGGTTATACCAGGAAAAAATAAACAAAGAGGCATCTGGAGTAAATGAGGTCATAGAAGGAATAGACCTAACAGATATACACAGGACATTTCATCCAAAGGCTGCAGAATATACATTCTTTACAGCAGCACATGGAACATTCTCTAAAATAGACCATATATTAGGACACAAAGCAAATCTTAACAAATTAAGGAAAGTTGAAAAAATTCCTTGCATTCTATCTGACCACAATGGAATTAAACTACAAATCAGTAACAAGAAAGGCCATAGAGCATACACAAAGTCATGGAAACTAAACAATACACTACTAAATGTCAATGAAAAAATCAAAAAGGAAATCAAAAAATTTATAGAGTCAAATGATAATGAGAACACAACATATCAAAATCTCTGGGACACAATGAAGGCAGTTCTAAGAGGTAAATTTATAGCCTTAAGTGCCTATATTAAGAAATTAGAACGGTTGCAAGTAAACGACCTAATGCTTCACCTTAAAGCCTTGGAAAAAAGAAGAACAAGGCAAACCAAAAATTAGTAGACAGAAAGAAATAATAAAGATTAGGGCAGAAATTAATGAAAAAAAAACAAAAAAAAAAATCCAAAGAATTAATGAAAGAAAGAGTTGGTTCTTTAAAGGATAAAAAAGATTGATAAACCCTTAGTAAATCTGACCAAAAGAAAGAGAGAAGAGACACAAATTAATAAAATCAGAGATGAACAAGGTAACATCACAACAGATTCCAGAGAAATTCAAAAAATTATAGGGACATACTATAAAAGCATATATTCCACAAAGTATGAAAATCTGAAAGAAATGGATGATTTCCTTGATTTATATGACCTACCTAAATTAAATCAAAATGAGATTAATCACTTAAATAGACCTATAACAAACATGGAGATCTGAACAGTTATCAATAATCTCCCAACTAATAAAAGCCCAGGCCCAGATGGATTCACTGATGAATTTTACCAAACCTTTAAGGAAGAGCTAACATCATTGCTTCTTAAGCTTTTCCAGGAAATAGAAAAAGAAGGAATTCTACCGAACTCCTTCTATGAAGCCAGCATCACCCTGATACCAAAACCAGGCAAAGATAGAACAAAAAAAGAAAATTACAGACCAATCTCCCTCATGAATATAGATGTAAAAATTCTCAACAAAATATTGGCAAACAGAATACAAGAGTATATCAAAAAGATCATTCACCCTGACCAAGTAGGCTTTATCCCAGAGATGCAGGGAGGGTTCAACATACCCAAATCTATAAATGTAATACATTACATAAACGGGTTGAAGGACAAAAATCACATGATCATCTCATTAGACGCAGAGAAAGCATTTGACAAAATCCAACATCCCTTCTTTGATAAAAGTCCTACAGAGACTGGGAATAGAAGGAACATATCTCAATATAATAAAGGCTATTTATGACAAGCCTACAGCCAACATATTACTAAATGGGGAAAAACTGGAAGCTTTTCCACTAAAATCAGGAACAAGACAAGGGTGTCCACTGTCCCCACTTTTATTTAATATAGTTTTGGAAGTCTTAGCCATAGCAATAAGGCAAGAGACACACATAAAAGGGATATAAACTGGAAAGGAAGAGATCAAGTTATCATTATTTGCACATGACATGATTCTATACATAAAGGACCCTAAAGACTCTACTAGCAAACTGTTAGAGCTGACCAAAACCTACAGCCATGTAGCAGGATACAAAATAAATACACAGAAATCAGTAGCCTTCATATATGCTAAAAACAAACATACAGAGGATGAAATCAGAAAATCACTCCCGTTCACAATTGCATCAAAAAAAATAAAGTACCTTGGAATAAACCTAACCAAGGAAGTAAAGAATCTATACAATGAGAACTTTAAAACACTCAAGCAAGAAATTGCAGAAGACACAAGAAAGTGGAGAAACATCCCTTGTTCCTGGATTGGAAGAATCAATATTGTGAAAATGGCAATATTACCTAAAGCAATCTACACATTTAATGCCATCCCTATCAAAATTCCCAAGGCATTCTTCATGGAAATAGAAAAAACAATCCAAAAATTCATTTGGAATCACAAAAAACCTCGAATATCTAAAATAATACTGAGCAACAAAAATAAGGCTGGTGGTATCACCATACCTGATTTTAACCTATACTACAGAGCCATAGTAACAAAAACAGCATGGTACTGGCATAAAAACAGACATGTAGATCCGTGGAACAGAATAGAGGACCCAGATGTAAGCCCAAGTAGCTATAGCCACCTGATATTTGATAAAAATGCCAAAAATACTCATTGGAGACAAGACAGCCTCTTCAGCAAATGGTGTTGGGAAAAGTGGATGTATATCTGTAGAAGGATGAAAATAGATTCTTCTCTCTCGCCATGTACAAGAATTAAGTCCAAATGGATTAAAGACCTTAACAGCAGACCTGAAACTCTGAAACTGCTAGAGGAAAAAGTAGGGGAAACCCTTGAACATATTGGTCTTGGCAAAGACTTTCTGAATATAACCCCAATTGCTCAGGCAATAAAACCACTGATTAATCACTGGGACCTCATGAAATTACAAAGATTTTGCACTGCAAAGGACACAGTGAAAAAAGCAAAGAGGCAACCTACAGAATGGGAAAAAATCTTCGCCAGCTATATATCTGATAGACAATTAATATCTAGGATATACAAAGAACTCAAAAAGTTAAATAATAAGGAATCAAACAAGCCAATCAAAAAATGGGCTATGGAGCTAAATAGAGCATTCTCAAAGGAAGAAATATGAATGGCATATAAGCATCTAAAAACATGTTCTACGTCACTAGTCATCAGGGAAATGGAGATTAAAACTACATTGAGATTCCATCTCACTCCTGTCAGATTGGCCACCATCATGAAAACAAATGATCATAAATGTTGGTGGGGATGTGGAAAAAAAGGAACCCTTCTACACTGCTGGTGGGAATGCAATCTGGTCCAGCCATTGTGGAAAACAGTGTGGAGATTCCTAAAACAGCTAAAGATTGATCTACCATATGACCCAGCTATAGCACTCCTAGAAATATATATCCAATGGACTCATCTCATTTCCTTAGAAGTACCTGCTCAACCATGTTTATTGCTGCTCAATTTATAATAGCTGGGAAATGGAACCAGCATAGATGTCCCTCAACAGATGAGTGGATAATGAAGATGTGGCACATTTATACAATGGAGTTCTACTCAGCGGTAAAGAAAAATGAAGTTATGGGCTGGAGAGATGGCTTAGCGGTTAAGCTCTTGCCTGTGAAGCCTAAGGACCCTGGTTCGAGGCTCAGTTCCCCAGGTCCCACGTTAGCCAGATGCACAAGGGGGCGCACGTGTCTGGAGTTCATTTGCAGAGGCTGGAAGCCCTGGCGCGCCCATTTTCTCTCTCTCTCACTCTCACTCTCTCTCTCCTCCTCCTCTCTGTCACTCTCAAATATATAAATAAAAATAAACAAAAAATTAAAAAAAAAAAAAGAAAAATGAAGTTATGAAATTTGCAGAAAAATGGATGGACCGGGAAAGTATTATACTAAGTGAGGTAACACAGGCCCAGAAAGCCAAGTGCCACATGTTCTCTCTCATATGTGGATCCTAGCTACAGATGGTTGGGCTTCTGCGTGAGAAGGAAAATACTTAGTAGCAGAGGCCAGTAAGTTAAAAAGGAGACATAAAAGGAAGAGAAAGGAAGGGAGGAGGGGACTTATAGGTTGATATTGTATATATGTAAGTACAATGATTGAGATGGGGAGGTAATATGATGGAGAATGGAATTTCAAAGGGGAAAGTGTCAGGGGGGCGGGAGGGAATTACCATGGGATATTTTTTTTTATAATCATGGAAAATGTTAATAAAAATTTAAAAGTTTGAAAAAAAAAAAAAAGCCCACATGAGACTGAAGTCACAGAATCAAAGGATGACCAGAGGGAGCTCTGATGGAAATGTGGGCCTGGATCAGGCGTTCTTAGCAACTCAGTATACAAGACAATCTATTTTCTTTAATTTGGGTTACTCTGAGTTGGTTTCTATTGCTCTTAATCAAGAGTCCTAATGATACTTCAACTTGTCTAAAACTGCAAAGATGACTTTTCAAGTCTGGTTCTCTGAGCATTTTCTTTCTTAGGGAATTGTTGCAGTCAGGTTGGCATTGGTGGCAGAAATCACCTGACCAAGAGCAGATTGTAGGGGGTGGGGGAAGGATTTATTTTGGCTTACAGACTTGAGGGGAAGCTCCATGATGTCAAGGGGACAGATGGCATGAGCAGAAGGTAGATATCACCCCCTGGCCAACATAAAGTGGACAATAGCAACAGGAGAGTGTGCCAAACACTAGCAAGGGGGAGCTGGATATAACACCCATAAGCCTGCCCCCAACAATACACGGCCTCCAGGAGGCTTTAATTCCCAAATCTCCATCATCTGGGAACCTAGCATTCAGAACACCTAAGTTTATGGGGGACACCCGAATCAAACCACCACATCCCACTCATAAACTGATAACCATACATGATGTAAACTGCAATGCCTTCATCCAACTTTAAAAGTCCCCATAGTGCACTCGGGAGGCAGAGGTAGGTGGATTGCCATGAGTTTGAGGCCACCCTGATACTATATAGTGAGCTCTAGGTCAGCCTGGACTAGAGTGAGACCCTACCTTGAAAAAACAAAACAACAACCACAAAAAAAAAAAATCTTAAAAAAAAGTCCCCATAGTTTTTATCAATTCCAATTCTAATGATATTCATACATCCCCATAATCCAAAAGTCTTTTAACTGAGCCATAATACTAAAACATAACCTTAAAAAAAAAAAAAAACTAGCCAGGCATGGTGGCACATGTCTTTAGTCCCAGCACTTGGGAGGCAGAGGTAGGAGATCCCCACGACTTTGAGGCCACCCTGAGATCACATGGTGAATTCCAAGTCAGCCTGGGATAGAGTGAGACCCTACCTTGGAAAAAAGGAAGAAAGAAAGCCCATAATGGCACAGAATAAACATTCATACTGCAAAGATGGCACTGGGTATAGCAAAGAAATAGTCAGCCAATACAAGATTTAAAACAACCAGGGCAAACATCAAACTCTGTAGTTTCAAATCCAACGACTCTAGCCAGTAACAAATTTCCAAGTCTAATAATTCTAACCAGCAACAAATTTCTGGAGTTCTAATTCTAATTCTAATTCTAGTTCTAATTCTGCCCCTCCAGCTAGACTACTCACATCATCTTCATCTTGGCCAGCAGCTTTCCAGCCATCTCATGGTCCTGGCATCCCCACTGGGTCTCCACTGCAATCCATGTTCATCCTCATGGCCCTATGGGGTCTCCATGCAGGCAACCAGCAAACCTACTTCATACTGCCCATGGCCATTTCCAAAACACAAGACTGCTTTGCAAACTCAGTGACTCTCTCTTTCCAGTATTTCTTATACTACACAATACCAGGTAGGGTGCCAATTTGTTAATTCAGGGGTGATAAAGCAGACTTTCCAACTCTGACCAGAATAATCCATCAAGCTGTATTTATAGCACTGTAAGATGTCTCTTAGGCCAAGGTTTTAAACCCATCTGCATTCCTCTTGAAAAATCAGCTCCACAAGGCTAAAGCCACACAGTCAGGTGTCTAGCAGCAAATGACACCACTCCTCAGTACCAACATTACTGTTGCAGTCAGGTTCACATTGCTGGAATAAATCACCCAACCAAGAGCAGCTTAAGGGGAAAAAAAGGTTCCTTTTGGCTTATAGACTTGAGAGGAAGCTCCACAATGGCAGGGGAAAATGATGGCATGAGCAAAGGGTGGACATCACTCCTAGCCAACATCATGTGGACAACAGGAACAGGAGAGTGTGCCAAACAAACATTGGCAAGGGGAAACTTAACACCCATAAGCCTGCCCCCAACAATATATTGCCTCTAAGGGGTGTTAATTCCCAAATTTCCACCAGCTAAGAACCTAGCATTCAGAACAGAACAGCTAAGTTTATGGGGAACACCTGACTCAAACCACCATAGGAAAATTACCATCTAAGTGTACAAACAGTAACCTAAGATTGACCTTCCTCCATAACCAACTCCTATGAATTTTACTTCCTAACTACAGTGTATCTCAGATTTGTCATTTTCATTGCCTCTATTACTCCCATCTTGTCTACCCTGGGCTTCTCCTCATCTAGTCTTAACCCTATCAATCTGTTCTCTCTTTCATGGCATTAGCCATCTTTGGAACATAAAGAATGTCCAGGCCCTTTCCCCATTCTGTGAGGCTGCTGCTGCCCTAGCTCTGCTGACCTGTACAGCCACATGTACTCTTTCTTTCCTGAGCTTCCTTCACACCAGGAACTGTACCCTTCCACTTCTGCTTAAACCTGCCTCAACCCCCTACACACAGAATTTAGTCCAGCCTTCTAAGTTAACTTTAACCCATTATTCAGGTTAGGTCATATTTCCTTTCCCCAGGCAGGCCTCCTAATTACCAACCATCCCAGAGTAGTCAAAAGTCCTATGTTTGTCTTAGTACTTTATAATTGTTCATCATAGTGCTGACTTAATACAATTTACTAGTAAATACACATTTCTATAATTGCCTTATTTTTAATTCTATACTATCTTTTTTATTCATCCTCATAGCCACATCTTGTACAATACTTGGCACACAGTAGGAGATTAATATATATGAAAGAATGACAAGGAAATGTTAATTCAAGCCCACCTTAACCAAAGTGGAAACAGGATGCACCCTCCTGAGGTTATTCAGCATTGATCCTGCCAGATCTGTCACAGACAGTCCAATAGCCCAAGATGTGTACCCCTTCAGCCGAAGGACCTCATAGGCACTGTAGAAGGAAACACACATTCATGGGAAATCAACTCAAAAGAAGTACAATATTCTAGTATCCATTCTGACATAATCCACATGCCAATGTCACTCTTAACATCTCTCATATTTCTTCTGGAAATTGTTTATGAGTTGTTAGTTATAATATTTAAAAATACAATGTTTTGGCCAGGTGTGGAGGCTCATTATTTTAATCCCAGCAGAAGCAAGAGGATTTCCATGAGTTCCAGGATAACCTGGGACTATAGAATGAGTTCCAGGTTAGCCTGGGCTAGCATGAAACCCTACCTCAAAAATATATGTTTGTGATGTTTTGTAATGCCATTATTTGCCCTGAATGAGAATTAATTCACCCTTCTTTTTTCATAAAATCAGAATGCTAGGATATAATGCCACTCAAGATGAAATTAGTTTTTAATATTTTTGTTGTTGCTTAAACATCCAAATGTAGAATCTGATTGTTACTATACACCTCTCTGAAAGTTACTATATACCTCTCTATTTTAAATTATTACTGACATGCCAGTGTGCCTTTGTATTTTGTTGTAAGCCATATTCCTCAGACTCTATTATGAAATAAGCCATAAAGAGATAATGACAAAATGTTCACAATACACTTTCATAGTAACATAGCATATTCTCTTAACTATGTGCACTCTTGTCTTTGACTTGTCAAAAAATATTAATCTTGCTAAGAAGTTTAGAACTGCATCAATCCACCAAGTTATATAAGTTAGCTTTTGTTGCAGTCAGGTTTGCATTGCTTGCAGAAAACATCAGACCAAGAGCAGTCTGTGGGAAAAAGGATTTATTTTGGTTTACAGACTTGAGGGGAAGCACCATAATGGTAGGGGAAACAATGGCATGAGCAGAATGTGGACATCACCTCCTGACCAACATCCTGGACAACAGCAACAGGACAGTGTGCCAAACACTGGCAAGGGAACACTGACTATAGCACCCATAAGCTTGCTCACAACAATACACTGCCTCAAGGAAGGTTTAATTCCCAAATTGACATCAGAACATATGTTTATGGGGGACATCTCAACCAAACCACCATAGCCTTCTTTTTGCTTTTTCTGACATTTCTGATTTTCTACAAGAAATGTATGATATTTGCCATCAACAGTAATCTTAGGGTTAGACTATTAGAGGCCATGCAGATTGACATCAAAAGTACTTTTAGACCCTCAATCTAATATGATCAAGACTGCAGGATAATTAGAACGAATGGGAGGGGGTGCTGGAGGGATGACTTAGTGGTTAAAGTGTTTGCCTGCAAAGCCAAAGGATCCCTGTTTGACTCCCCAGGACCCACTTAAGCCAGATGCACAAGAGGGCGCATGCATATGGAGTTCATTTGCAGTGGCTGGAGGCCCTAGCATGCTCATTCTCTCTCTCTCTCTCTCTCTCTCTCTCTCTCTCTCTCTCTCTCTCTGACTCTTTCTCCCTCTCAAACAAATGAATAAATATATTTTAAAAAAAGAAGAAGAAGAACGAACAGGAGGTTCTATCTAATAATGTGTTGACTGATGGTCTGTCTATGAATTGGAATAAAACTCTACAAAAATAACTAGGAACAGTTACTATTGATGGAATCTGGAAGACAGATTTATGCTCTTGAGAATAACAAAAACAAATTTAAAGAGAAAAAAGAAAATATGGCTAAAAACATTCATTTGCTATTTACTGTGATGAGGAAAATTAAGCAACTGGTGCATGTGCAGACTGCAGTATGATCTCTACCTATCATACTATGTAAAATTAATGAAAAATGGGCAAAGGCCAAATGTAAAACCTGACACTCTTCAAACACTAGAGAGAAAGATAAGGGAAAACCTCTTGAGAGATAGATATAAGCAGTGATTTTTTTAATTAACAACTTCCATGATTATAAACAATATCTCATGGTAATTCCCTCCCTCCCCCACTTTCCCCTTTGAAACTCCTCTCTCCATCATATCCCCTCCCCCTCTCAATCAGTCTCTCCTTTATTTTGATGTCATGGTCTTTTCCTCCTATTATGATGGTCTTGTGTACGTAGTGTCAGGCTCTGTGAGACCATGGATATCCAGGTCATTTTGTGTCTGGAAGAGCACGTTGTAAGTAGTCCTGCCCTTCCTTTGGCTCTTACATTCTTTCCTCCACCTCTTCCTCAATGGACCCAGAGCCTTGGAAGATGTGATAGAAATGTTACAGTACTGAGCACCTATCACTTCTTTCCAGCACCATGATGCCTTCTGAGTCATCCCAAGGTCATAGGCAGTGATTTTTTGGATATTATCCACCAAAGCACAGGTAAATGGAGTTACAAACTAAAAAGCTATGATCCGCAAATAAAAAATTCAAAAGAGTAAAGATATAACCTACTGTATGGGAGACAATATTTACCAACTGTCTGGTTGGTAAAGAGTTAATATACACCACAAATAAAGAACTCAAAAAGCTTAACAGCATGGCGGCACATGCCTTTAACCCCAGCAACTCGGGAGGCAGAGGCAGGAGGATCACTTTGAGTTTGAGGCCACCCTGAGACTACATAGTGAATTCTAGGTCAGCCTGGGCTACAGTGAGACCCTACCTTGAAAAACCAAAAAATAAAAATAAAAAAGCTTAACAGCAAAAAAAGTAATCAACTAAAAAACGGGCAAATGATCTGAATAGTTTTCAAAAGATTCAAAAGAAAAACTACAAATGGCCAACATACATATTCAAACATTGCTCAATAGCATTAGCCATTTAGGATTAGGGAACTGTAAATCAAAACTACAAAGAAAGCCGGGCAAGGTGGCACACGCCTTTAATCCCAGCACTCAGGAGGCAGAGGTGGGGGGGTCACTGTAAATTCAAGACCACCCTGAACCCTGGTTCGAGGCTCGGTTCCCCAGGTCCCACGTTAGCCAGATGCACAAGGGGGCGCACGCATCTGGAGTTCGTTTGCAGAGGCTGGAAGCCCTGGCGCGCCCATTCTCTCTCTCCCTCTATCTGTCTTTCTCTCTGTGTCTGTCGCTCTCAAATAAATAAATAAATAAATTTTTTTAAAAAAAAGACCACCCTGAGACTCCACAGTGAGTTCCAGATCAGCCTGGACTAGAGTGAGACCCTACCTCGAAAAACAAAACAAACAAACAAACAAAAAACCTACAAAGAGGGCTAAAGAGATGGCTTAGCAGTTAAGGCACTTGCCTGCAAAGCCAAAGGACCCAGGTTTGACTCCCTAAGACCCATGTAAACCAGATGCACAAGGTGGTGCATGCATCTGGAGATTGTTTGCAGCATACCCATTCTCTCTCTCTCAAATAAATAAAAATTTTAAAAAACAACAAAGACATATCATATTACCTTATCTAGTATGAGTAATATCAAAATATAGTAAGAGCTGGCCATGGTGGCACACACCTTTAATACCAGCATTCAGAAGGCTGAGGTAGAAGGATCACTGTCAGTTTGAGGCCACTATGAGATTACTTAGTGAATTCCAGATCAACCTGGGCAACAGCAAGACTTTACCTTGGGAAAAACAAACAAACATAGTAACAAATGCTATCAAGGACATATAGAAAAAAAGGTACTCTTGCACACTATTAGGGGGAATGCAAAATTGTATTATGTATTATTATGGGGAACAGCACTGAAGGGCCTCAAAATACTAAAAGTTGATCTACCATATGACCCATTTATCCTTCTTCTGGGTATATATCCCAAAAAAATGAAATCATCATACCAAAGAGATACCTATAACCCTACATTTACAGTGGTATCCATCAGTGAATGAACAGATAAGAAAATGTGACACAACAGAACATTATTGTCACTGAAATCCCATCGTTTATGGTAAAATGGATGGAACTGGAGGAAATGATGTTAAGTGAAATAAGCCAGAAACAGAAAAATGAGTATCAATGTTCTATCTCATACACGGATGCAAACCAACCTCACTGTGCAGCGCTGGCTGGCCTCAAGCTCAATAAGTGTCCAGAGGTCAGTGGCATTAGCACACTCATATTGTTTTGTCATCATTCATCTCTTCAGTTGTGTCTTCCCACACTGAAATTCTTTGTTTTGTTTTTAATTAATTAATTTATTTGCAAGCAGAAAGAGATAGAGAAAAGAGAGACAGACAGAGCAAATGGGCATGCCAGGGCCTCCAGCTGCTGCAAATGGATTCCAGATGCATGGGCCCTGGGGAACTGAGGTCAGATCATTAGACTTTGCTGGCAAGGGCCTGAACCACTAAACCGTCTCTCCAGCCCTCTTTTTTTTTTTTTTTTTTAAGGCAGGGTCTCACTCTAGCCCAGGCTAACTGGAAAATCACTCTGTAAACTAGTTGGTTTCAAGCTCACATAATCTTACTATCTCAGTGTCCCGAGAGCTGGGATTATGAGTGTGAGCTCCCACATTCAGCTCTTATTTTTTTTTTTTTTTTTTTTTTTTGCTTGTTTGTTTTTGTTTTTCGAGGTAGGGACTCAGTCTAGCCCATGCTGACCTGAAACTTACTATGAAGTCTCAGGCTGGCCTCAAACTCATGGCAATCCTTCTACTTCAGTCTCCCAAGTAAAAGGCATTTGCCACCTGGTTGAAATTTTTTTTTTTCGAGGTAGGGTCTCCCTCTAGCCCAGACTGACCTGGAATTCACTATGTAGTCTCAGGGTGGCCTCGAATTTACAGCAATCCTCCTACCTCTGCCTCCCAAATGCTGGGATTAAAGGCATGCACCACCACCCACACCCAGCAAAAATTCTATTTTTTTTAATTAATTTTATTGTGTGTGTGCAGGCATGTATGTGTAAACGAGGGCATGCCCATGTCAGGACATGTGTGGAGGTCAGAAAACAACTTTGGGTTGGTCCTTGCCATGATACCTCATTTGAGAAAAGGGTTTTCTCTCCTTGGATTCCGGCCAGGCTGTTGCGTTCACTGTGAGTTCCAGGAAGTTCTCCCACCTCCGCCTCCCATCTCCCTGTCAGCCAGCACAAGCCCGGCCCAGCTTCTGCCTTTTTACATGGGGCCTGGGATCGGACTCAGTACACTGGCTTCACTGGCAAGTGCTTTATCCCCTGAGCCATCTCCCCAACTACCCAAACTGAAGTTCTATTTTTTTTTTAAAAGGTAGGGTCTCACTCAAGCCCAGGATGACCTGGCGCTCTGTAGTTCAAGGCTGGTCTGGAACTCACAGTGATCCTCCTTCATCTGCCTCCCAAATGCTGGGATTAAATATGTTCACCACCACACATGGCCAATTGAAATTCTATTCACATTCAGGTGGCCATTTAAGGTTTTATAATCAGAAAATGAAATAATCTTAACTTTTATAACAGAAAGGCATTTAGAAAGTTAAAGCTTACCTGTAATCACTTTTGTTTTGTCATATGACTTTAGCACTTATTAAGTCATAGTGTGCACAGAACAGGCTGTGACCACTGTAGATTTGCTGTTGTGGCTGTGACTATCAGACATGTATGTGCCTGGGCTAACGCGTGCAGAATCATGAGTGCCCTAAGGCTGAGCAGTGAAGAATCAGACACTGGTTTACAGAAACACTCCATTGGTTTCTAATCATTTATGTCAAGCTCATGATCCTTTCCATCAGTAAGTTTCAGGTGCCATTATAGCACTGGAGATATATTAACATAGTTACCCTTCTTACTAGCTACCCCTTTTGGTAAGTTTTGTAACTATTCCTATTTTATTTATTTATTGTATTTTAGTTGTACAGACAGAATCTCACTCTAGTCCAGGCTGACCTAGAAATTCATTATGTAGCCCATGCTGGCCTCAAACTCATAGTGATCCTCCCACACTGATCTTCCAAGTACTGGGATTAAAGGCATAAACCACTAGACCCAGTTTATTCCCATTTTAATGATGAGCAAATTGGGCTTTTTGTATTCTAAGGAATTTCCCAACATCATCCTAATAATAAGTAGTGAAGCCAAAGCCGAGTGTGGTGGCGCATGCCTTTAAACCCCGGCACTCAGGAGGCAGAGGTTGGAGGATTGCTGTGAGTGCAAGACCACCCTGAAACTACATAGTGAATTCCAGGTCAGCCTGGGCTACAGTGAGACCCTGCCTTGAAAAACAAAAAAATAAAAATAAATAGTGAAGCCATGCTTCAGGTCTTGGGAACCTGCTTCCAAAATCATGCTCTCAGTCACTATGTTTTATTACCAAATATATATGAGTAAAATAAAAAGCACTTTAAAAAATGCCTACAGGGGCTACAGAAATGGCTCAGCAGTTAAAGTGCTTGCCTGCAAAGCCTAATGACTCAAGTTCAATTCCCCAGTACCCACATAATGCCAGATGTACAAGGTGGTGGTACATGCATCTGTGGAGTTCATTTGCAGTGGCTAGAGGCCCTGACACATCCATTCTCTCTCTTTCTGTCTTACTCTCTCTCTCGCTCAAATAAATAAATAAACAAATAAATAAATAAAATGCCTCCAAAGTAATGGTATGCACAGTATGTCTAAATTTACATATTTTCAGAAGCCTAGAGTTATTTACCTCACAAAAAGCAACAATCAATTGTGGACTTTTTTCTGAAGTTTATTTTCAACATGGGTAATTGAGGCATTGAAAAATTCAATGAATAGGGTTACCTTTGCACAACTTGATTATGGATACTTTTCCACTGCTCCTTGTCGGAGTCTGTTCCTAAGTCAGGGTTCAGAGACTTCAAAGGAACACCAGCGACATTCACCCCGCTCCATAACGGTACTAAAAAACATATATCTCAAGGTGAGCTGTTCTTGTCAATATTGCATCAGTTGCTTGAGTTTAATGGCTTTGATGGGGGTGTTGGGTTTTCCTGTTTGGTTTTGTTTGTATTTTGTCTCTTTTTTTTTTTAAAATTATTTATTTATTTATTTGAGAGCGACAGACACAGAGAGAAAGACAGATAGAGGGAAAGAGAGAGAATGGGCGCGCCAGGGCTTCCAGCCTCTGCAAACGAACTCCAGACGCGTGCACCCCCTTGTGCATCTGGCTAACGTGGGACCTGGGGAACCGAGCCTCGAACCGGGGTCCTTAGGCTTCACAGGCAAGCGCTTAACCGCTAAGCCATCTCTCCAGCCCCAGTGTATTTTGTCTCTTTGAGACAGAGTCTCGGAATATAGCTCAGGATGGCCTTGAACTCACCATCTTCTTGTCTCTATCTCTCAAGTGATGGGAGTAAAGGCATGTGCACCAGGCTGGAGAAATTACTTAGTGGTTAAGGCACTTGCCTGTGAAGCCTAAGTACCTCAGTTCAATTCCCCAGGACCCACATTCATCTGGAGTTTGTTTGCAGTGGCTTGAAGCCCTGGTGTGTCCATTCTCTCTTTCTCTCTCTGCCTCTTTCCCTCTCTCAAATAAATAAATAAAAATTAAATTAAATTAAAAACTAAAAAAGGACATGTGCACCATACTTGGTTTGTGTGTTAATTAGTCAATCTGTCCTGAGGGTGTCATATAGCCCAAAATGGCCTCAAATTTACTATATAGCCAAAGCTAGTCTTGAATTCCTAATCCTCTTGCCTCTACCTCCAAAATCCTGGGATTAGCTGGGTGTGGTGGTGCACGCCTTTCATCTCAGCACTCAGGAGGCAGAGGTAGGAGGATTGCTATGAGTTTGAGGCCACCCTGAGACTCCATAGTGAATTCCAGGTCAGCCTGGGCTACAGTGAGACCCTAACTTGAAACAACAAAAAAATAAAAAACAAAAAAACAAATCCTGGGATTATAGCCATGTGTATATGTGTGCAGTATATGTGGTGTGATGTGTGTGTAGTGGTGCACATGTGGATTCCTGCCCCATGTGCACAGGTATGAAGGCCACAGGAAAGCATCAGTGTCTTCCTCTATTGCTCATCCATGTTTTTCCTTGAGAGGATCTCTGGAAGGCATAGATGGCCATGCTCAGCTGTTTACATGAGCTCTGGGAAATCAAAATCAGGGCAAGTCTGGCCTTCTCAGGTCCTCAGTGCTTTCATGGCACTCTTAACAGCTGAGCCATCTTCTCAGCCCAGTTTATTTTTAAATTGGGTTGCTATCTCACACAATATGTAAAATAAGTTTCAAATGGACAGACAACAGACAAATAGATATATACATAGACCAAATGAATGGATCGATGATTGATTTATTGATAGGTAGGTAGGTAGGTAGGTAGATAGATAGATAGATACATGGATAGATGGATGATAGATAGATAGATAGATAGATAGATAGATAGATAGATAGATAGAAAGAAAGAAAGAAAAATAAATGGACAGATGGGGATAGATGGATGGAGTTTGAGATCTGGCTGTGGGGACCTGCTGCAGTTGTTTCTCCACACTGTGACCTATGGAAGTGAGCCAGCTTCTTCTGCCACTGATTGTGTTTCCCCAGAACGCTTAAATAAAGCCTTTCCTCCCATAAGCTGCTTCTGGTCAGGTGCCTTTTCCAGCAATGTGAAAGTAACTGTAACACACTAATAACTTTCCATGTTCCTGTAAATAATCCCTCACACATGCTCCTGTAAGTAATTAATTCTAATCAAACTCACTGGTTCATAAAAAACAAACAAACATGAAAATACAAAGACTATTTAGAAAAAGGGATCACTAGGATAAGAGAGGGAAACATATATGATCAAAGTCATATATATATATACATATATATATATGTATATATATATATGCAGATATATGTATGTGTGTGTATCACAGGGAAGCCATTATATATAATTAATATACATGCTAATAAAAAACTTTTAACTTTTCTATATTGTCATTGAGGGTGCTTAATCTTAAAAATATATATTATTCTAAAAATTAAAAAAACTTACAAAAATATTTATTTATTTACTTATTTGACACAGGAAGAAAGTATGTGTGTATGTGTGTTTATGGACACCAGGGCCCATATGGACACAAAATTCTGTGTGTCTGGCTTTATGTGGGTAGTAGGGAATTGAACCCAGGCTGTCAGGATTTGCAGGCAAGCACCTTCAACTGCTGAGTAATCTCTCTGCACCCCCCCCAAAATACTTTTTAAAATAATGGACAAAAGAAGGACTCATAAGAAATAACATGAGTCATAAAAAATGCAGCTGATTTTTTTTTCAAAGCACAGTGTCATTGTAACCCAGACGGACCTGGACTTCACTATGTCGGCCAAGGTGGCCTTGAATTCACAGTGAGCTTCCATCAGCCTCCACAGTATTGGTAAGATTGACATGAGCCACTACATCCAGCTACTTAAACTTATTTATTATTTGGGTTATTTTGGTTGGTTTTGTTTTTTTGAGGTTAGGTTTTGTTCTAGACCAACCTGACCTAGAATTCATGATGTAGTCTCAGGGTGGCCTTCAACTCATGACAATTCTCCCAGCTCTGCCTCCCAAGTGCTGGGATTAAAGGCATGTACCATCACATGCAGCTAGTTGAAATTACTATTTTTTTCTTTTTCTTAATTTTTTTGTTTATTTTTATTTATTTATTTGAGAGCAACAGAGAGAGAAATAGGCAGATAGAGAGAGAGAGAATGGGCACACCAGGGGCTCCAGCCACTGCAAACGAACTCCAGATGCGTGTGACCTCTTTATGCATCTGGCTAACATGGGTCCTAGGGAATCAAGCCTTGAACCAGGTCCTCAGGCTTCACAGGCAAGTGCTTAACCACTAAGCCATCTCTCTAGCCCTCTTTTTCATTTTTTTGAGGTAGGGTCTTGCTCAAGTCCAAGCCCACCTGAATTAGTCTCAGGCTACCCTCAAACTCATTGCAATCCTCCTGCTTCAGCCTTATGAGTGCTGGGATTAAAGGTGTGTACCATCAGCCCCACTCTGAAATTATTTTTAATTGTATGGTATAAGAGGCACTTTAAAAAACTTTATTTTATTTATTTTCAAGGAGGGCAGGGGAGACAGAATGGGCATACCGGGGCCTCTAGCCACTGTAAATGAACTCCAGATACATGGGCCTCTCCATGCATCTGGCTTTACATGGGTTCTGGGAAATTGAACCCAGGTTGTTAGGCTTTGCAGGCAAGCGTCTTAACTGCTGAGTCATCTCTCTGGCCCTAAAGGAGGCATTTTTATTTTTATTTTTATTTTGCTTTTTGATTAACAACTTCCATGACTATAAACAATATCCCATGATAATTCCCTCTCTTCCCCCCACTTTCCCCTTGAAACTCCATTCTCCATCATATCCTATCCCCCTCTCAATCAGTCTCTTTCATTTTGATGTCATGATCTGGTTTTTTTTTTTTTTTGGTTTATTTTTATTTATTTATTTGAAAGTGACAAACAGAGAAAGAAAGAGGCAGATAGAGAGAGAGAGAATGGCGCGCCAGGGCCTCCAGCCACTGCAAATGAACCCCAGATACATGCGCCCCCTTGTGCATCTGGCTAACGTGGGTCCTGGGGAATCGAGCCTGGAACCAGGGTCCTTAGGCTTCACAGGCAAGTGCTTAACCGCTAAGCCATCTCTCCAGCCTGATGTCATGATCTTTTAAGAGGAAGCATTTTTAAGAAATATACAGAATGCAAACTCCATAAAGAAAAAGGCAGATAAAAACATAAAATACAGCCATTAGAGGGAAATAACAAATTAGCAGCATACTTCTCAACAGCAACTAAGCAGGGGGGAAGTAAGTGTCCATGTAGAATTTCATACCCAGTTAAACTGTTACTTAGGAAGGAAATGAAATTTAAACACCTCCAGATATATAACACTGGGGCAGGGCATGGTTTGTGAAGGACACTAAAATCCAGAGGCAAATCCAGAGTTGGATGCAAGAAATAAAGATAAGTAATATAACTGACAACCATACATAAATTAAATCAAACATCAACTGGTCACATACCTAGTTTGGGGTATGCAAAGTAGGATGAAAACAGGTAAAGAATGAACAGTGACATATATACAGAAAGAGAATGATCAAGCCTAAAGATTCTTAAGGTGGTAGTGTTGTTTTTGAGATGTGACTGTGTTGCTCAAGATAATCTTGAATTCTTGAATTCCTGGATTTGAACAACTTTCTGCCTCAGCCTTATGAGAAACTAATTCAAAGTAGTGAAAAAATTAGAGAAAGTTCATTCAATCCAACAGAAAATTTAAAAAGACACTCAGGAGGAAAATCAAGAGTTCAAGGCCAGCCAGGACTTTATTTCTTAATGACACACTGTCTTAAAATGAAAGAAGATGGCTGGAGAGATGGTTTAGTGGTCAGGCGCTTGTCTTAGAGGCCTAAGGACCCATGTTTGACTCTCCAGATCCCACATAAGCCAGACATGCAAGGTGACACATGTGTAAAGTTGCACTTGCACACAAGGTGGCATATGCATTTGGAGTTCAATTACAGTGGCTGGAGGCCCCGGCGTGCCAATTCTCTCTCTCTCTCTCTCTCACTTACTCTCATAAAATTTTTTTTAAAAGTCCAGTTTGTTGGCTTGCTTCAAAAAAATGAAGGAGAAAGAAAAGGAAAGAATCATGGAAATACAGATTAAAACTACATTGAGATTCCATCTCACTCCTGTCAGATTGACTACCATCATGAAAACAAATGATCATAAATGTTAGTGGGGATGTGGAAAAAGAGGAACCCTTCTATACTGCTGGTGGGAATGCATTCTGGTCCAGCCATTGTGGAGGTTCCTAAAATAGCTAAAGATTGATCTTCCATATGACCCAGCTATAGCACTCCTAGGCATATATCTGAAGGACTTATCTCATTTCCTTAGAAGTACGTGCTCAACCATGTTTATTGCTGCTCAATTTATAATAGCTGGGAAATGGAACCAGCATAGATGTCCCTCAACTGATGAGTAGATAATGAAGATGTGGCACATTTATACAATGGAGTTCTACTCAGCGGTAAAGAAAAATGAAGTTATGAAATTTGCAGAAAAATGGATGGACCTGGAAAGGATTATACTAAGTGAGGTAACCCAGGCCCAGAAAGCCAAGTGCCATATGTTTTCCCTCATCTGTGGATCCTAGCTACAGATGATTGGGCTTCTGTGTGAGAATGAAAATACTTAGTAGCAGAGGGCAGTAGGTTAAAAAGGAGATATAAAGGGAAGAGAAAGGAAGGGAGGAGGGTACTTAATGGGTTGGTATTGTATATATGTAAGTAGAATGATTGAGATGGGGAGATAATATGATGGAGAATGGAATTTCAAAGGGGAAATTGGGGGGGAGGGTATGTCCATGGGATATTTTTTATAATCACGGAAAATGTTAATAAAAATTTGAGGAAAAAAAAAGGAAAGAAAGAAAGGAAGGAAGGAAGGAAGGAAGGAAGGAAGGAAGGAAGGAAGGAAGGAAGGAAGGAAGGAGGCAAGGAAGCAAGCAAGCAAGCAGGCAGGGAAGCAGGCAGGGAAGCAGGAAGGGAGAAGAAATGATAAAGAAAGCAAGAAAGGCAGGAAACAAATAAAATGAGTATAATAATAAATATTCAAATTAACATCAGCCAGAACATACTATCTCTCTAAAAATAATATGGAATATTAAATTGAGGAAGTAAAAAATATTTTAATGATCTCTTTAGAAAGCAGAACTGAACAAGTTAAGGAAGTAGCCAAGGAAATACTTGTCCAAGTAGAAAACCATTCATCAGGGCTGGAGATGCAGCTCGGTTGGTAGAGTGCTTGCCTAGCATGCATGAGGCTCTGGGTTCAAGTCCCACTATCTCATAAACTAGGTATGGTGGCTCATACCTGTCACCCCAATGCTCAGGAAGTGGAGGCCGGAGGATCAGAAGTTCAAGGTTATCCTTGGCTACATAGTGAGTTCTAGGACAGCCTGGGTTATGTGAGACTCTGGTTTTAAAAATAAGTTCATTAGACCATAATCCTTGAAGTAAAGAGAAAAGACAACAACACATTATTTTTAAATTTTTGAAATGTGGTTTTCCTAGGCTGTCCAGGCTATAGAGTGAGTTCTAGGTCAGCCTGGGCTAGAATGAAAACCTGCCTCAAAACAAAACAGAAACAAAAATAAAACAAACAAACAAACAAAAAACAGAATTAGAGTGATGATTCAGTGGTTAAAGGTACTTGCTTGCAAAGTCTGACAGCCCAGGTTTGATTCCCCAGATGAACAAAATGGTACACGTGTCTAGAGCTCGCTTGCAGTGGCAGAAGGTCCCGGCACGCCTGCACCCTGGATCTCTCATGTCTCAAATTAATTAAATAAGTGGATATTTAAAAACAAAAGTGTATGTACTTTTTTTTCTTTGTAGCAGGCCCAACAGACTGGTCTTTTTTTTTTTTTTAATTTATTTGAGAGCAACAGACAGAGTGAGAAAGAAGGAGAGAGAGAGAGAGAGAGAGAGAGAGAGAGAGAGAGAGGAGAGAGAATGGGCACACCAGGGCCTCCAGCCACTGCAAACAAACTCCAGATGCATGCACCACCTTGTGCATCTGGCTTACATGATACTAGGGAATCGAGCATTGAACCAGTGTCCTTAGGCTTCACAGGTAAGCGCATAACCACTAAGCCATCTCTCCAGCCCAAGACTGGCCTTTCTTTCATGCAAGAGATGAGGTCAAAAGAGAGAGAATGAATTAGTGCGCCAAGGCCTCCAGTCACTGTAGTCAAACTCCAGATGTGTGTGCCACCATGTGCACATGTGCGGCCTTGCATGCTTCTATCAGTTTGTACATCTGGCTTATGTGGGACCTGGAGAGTCAAACATGGGTCCTTAGGCTTCACAGGCAAGCACCTTAGCCACCAAGCCATTTCTCCAGCTCCAAGTGTATGTACTTAATTTTTTTTTTTTATTTGAGAGAGAGAAATAGGTGGGGAGGAGGGAGAGAGAGAAAGATATAATGGGCATGCCAGAGCCTCCAGCAAATGAACTCCAGATATGTGAGCCTCCTTGTGCATCTGGTTTACATGGGTCCTAAGGAATCAAACCTGGGTCCTTTGGCTTTGTAGGCAAGCACCTTAACCACTAAGCCATCTCTCTAACCCCAAGTACATGTACTTTTTAAAAAGTGTGAAAGGGACTACTTGGGAAGAAGAAATGGGTCAGTTGATGGGGGGGGAAGAGAAGGTAAGGAAGAGGATTATGATCAAAATAATTATACACATATATAAAATTGTTAATAAATTAAAAATAGAAAAGGATATACCAGGGAACATAGCAATAAAATAAGACACACAGCTATTTTAATAGACAAATGGGCTTTAAAGATGATAAGCACTGCTAGAGATAAGAAGGGTAGTTAAACAACAACAGGGTTATTCTTACCACTAGAATCACCATGTTCTCCAATAATCCAGCCATGGCAGCTTGTGGGATGGACACCCAACTTCTCTCCAATTAGGTAACGGAAACGGGCAGAATCTAGATTACAACCGCTTCCAATCACACGAGTTGCAGGTAGGCCACTTATCTTCCAGACCACATATGTCAAAATATCCACTAGGATAAACAATATTAGAAAAAGACTCACAACTTCTTTTTACAATTTTCTTTTTAAATTTTGGGGTTTGTGGTGAATGTAGGTGTCCTCTTTTATTGCTCTTCTGCATTGCATCCTTAGGACAGTCTGTCTCTCAATGAACCTGCCGTTGCTGTTTTCAGTCACACCAGATAACCACGGAGCCCCGGGAGTCTACTGGCTCTGCCTCACACAGAACTGAGGATACAGGCATGCATGGCCACACACAACTCTTTATACGGATGCTGGAGATTGGCCTCAAATTGGTTCTCTGAATAGATAAATTGTTTTGGAATAAAATGTAGATTCATTAGAGTTTAAAGTGAAGCAAATCTATAAAAAATATGCGTACTCTCCACTGTTCCCACTTTTATTTAATATAGTTTTGGAAGTCTTAGCCATAGCAATAAGGCAAGAGACACACATAAAAGGGATATAAACTGGAAAGGAAGAGATCAAGTTATCATTATTTGCACATGACATGATTCTATACATAAAGGATCCTAAAGACTCTACTAGCAAATTGTTAGAGTTGATAAAAAAAAACCAACAGCCATGTAGCAGGATACAAAATAAATATACAGAAATCAGTAGCCTTCATATGTGCTAACAACAAACACACAGAGGATGAAATCAGAGAATAACTCCCATTCACAATTGCATCAAAAAATAAATAAATAAATAAATAAAGTACCTTGGAATAAACCTAACCAAGGAAGTAAAGAATCTCTACAATGAGAACTTTAAAACACTCAAGCAAGAAATTGCAGAAGACACTAGAAAGTGGAGGAACATCCCTTGTTCCTGGATTGGAAGAATCAATATTGTGAAAATGGCAATGTTACCTAAAGCAATCTACACATTTAATGCAATCCCTATCAAAATTCCAAAGGCATTCTTCATGGAAATAGAAAAACAATCCAAAAATTCATTTGGAATCACAAAAAACCTCGAATATCTAAAATAATACTGAGCAACAAAAATAAGGCTGGTGGTATCACCATACCTGATTTTAACCTATACTACAGAGCCATAGTAACAAAAACAGCATGGTACTGGCACAAAAACAGACATGTAGATCAGTGGAACAAAATAGAGGACCCGATGTAAGTCCAGTTAGCTATACCCACTTGATATTCGATAAAGTGCCAAAAATACTCATGGGAGACAAGACAGCCTCTTCAGCAAATGGTGTTGGGAAAACTGGATATATATCTGTAGAAGGATGAAAATAGATTCTTCTCTTTCGCCATGCACAAGAATTAAGTCCAAATGGATTAAAGACCTTAACAGCAGACCTGAAACTCTGAAACTGCTAGAGGAAAAAGTAGGAGAAACCTCTCAACATATTGGTCTTGGCAAAGACTTTTTGAATATAACCCCAATTGCTCAGGCAATAAAACGACAGATTAATCACTGGGACCTCATGAAATTACAAAGATTTTTCACTACAAAGGACAATAGTGAAAAAAGCAAAGAGGCAACCTACAGAATGGGAAAAAAAATCTTCACCAGCTATATATCTGATAGAGGATTAATATCTAGGATATACAAAGAACTCAAAAAGTTAAATAATAAGGAATCAAACAAGCCAATCAAAAAATGGGCTATGGAGCTAAATAGAGCATTCTCAAAGGAAGAAATATGAATGACATATAAACATCTAAAAAGATGTTCTACATCACTAGTCATCAGGGAAATGCAGATTAAAACTACATTGAGATTCCATCTCACTCCTGTCAGATTGGCCACCATCATGAAAACAAATGATCATAAATGCTGGTGGGGATATGGAAAAAGAGGAACCCTTCTACACTGCTGGTGGGAATGCATTCTGGTCCAGCCATTGTGGAGGTTCCTAAAACAGCTAAAGATTGATCTACCATATGACCCAGCTATAGCACTCCTAGGCATATATCCGAAGGATTCATCTCATATCCTTAGAAGAACATGCTCAACCACGTTTATTGCTGCTCAATTTATAATAGCTGGGAAATGGAACCAGCATAGATGTCCCTCAACTGATGAGTGGATAATGAAGATGTGGCACATTTATACAATGGAGTTCTACTCAGTGGTAAAGAAAAATGAAGTTATGAAATTTGCAGAAAAATGGATGGACCTGGAAAGGATTATACTAAGCGAGGTAACCCAGGCCCAGAAAGCCAAGTGCCACATGTTCTCCCTCATATGTGGATCCTAGCTACAGATGATTGGGCTTCTGTGTGAGAATGAAAATACTTAGTAGCAGAGACCAGTAAGTTAAAAAGGAGATATAAAGGGAAGAGAAAGGAAGGGAGGAGGGTACTTAATAGGTTAGTATTGTATATAAGTAAGTACAGTGATTGAGATGGGGAGGGGATATGATGAAGAATGGAATTTCAAAGGGGAAAGTGCAGGGGGGGAGGTATTACCATGGGATATTTTGTATAATTATGGAAAATATTAATAAAAATTATGAAAATAAAAAAACAATAAAGTAATTGAAAATTCCTCAAAAAATGCATACTCATATAGTTTGTTTGTTTTTGGTTTTTTGAGGTAGGGTCTCACTCTAGCTCAGGCTGACCTGGAATTTACTATGTAGTCTCAGGGTGGCTTCAAACTCACAGAATCCTCCAACCTCTGCCTCCCGAATGCTGGGATTAAAGACATGTGCCACAACACCCTGGCTTCATATAGTATTTTTTTGTGGGAGGGTTTCACTCTAACCCAAGTTGATCTGGAACTCACTCTGTAGACCAGACTGGCTTGGAACTCATGGTGATCGATTAAAAGCATGCACCATCATGCCCATCCTTTTTCTTTTATTATTTACTTATTTATATTTGAGGCATAGTCTCAGCTATCCCAGAATTCACTCCCTAGCCCAGAATGGCCTCCATTTCCTGGAGATGCTCCTGCCTCAGCTTTCTGAGTGTGAGCCTTTACATCCAGCCCACAGAGCTTTTTTTCACTAGGTGAATTCTGAGACAAAGTATCTTCTTTTGAGATACTGTGAGTGCCTTTCTGTTTGTTGAATACTCAGTCAGCAATTCCACCTCCTTAATTAACCTCCTAGATTTCTCCTCTCCCTCTTCTTACCACATCTTCATCAAATCTAGCAATATCTGTTTCCTAGGATACCAGATTAGCATGCCCAGGGCAGCGTGCAGGACTGTGCACAGTGCAGAAAGACATATACAATTCCGAAGGTGCTCTGTTGGATACTGAAGCTCTGTGTAAGCAAGAAGTCATAGCGAAGCCTGGCATGGTGATGCACACCTTCAATCTCAGCACTCGGGAGGCCGAGGTAGGAGGATCTCTGTGAGTTTGAGGCCACCGTGAGACTGCATAGTGAATTCCAGGTCAGTTTGAGCTCAAGTGAAACCCCACATCCAAAAAAAAAAAAAAAACTTGGTGGGGCGTGATAGTACATGCCTTTAATCCCAGCATTTGGGTGGCAGAGGTAGGAGGATTGCTGAGTTCAAGGTCACCCTGAGACTACATGGTGAATTCCAGGTCAGCCTGGGCTAGTGAGACCCTACCTTGAAAAAACAAAAAATAAAGAAAAGAAGTCACAGTAAAAACACACTGCCTCACTGAGATGTTGTCTGACCTGCACACATGCACTAACCTCACTAACACGCACACTTACACACAAACACACAGACTTTTTAGAAAAGAACAATCTCAGCATGGAAGTAGTCTGAAATCTATCAACAGGTGAACCAAGTATTTAAAATAAATGAACTAGAGAATACCCTTCAGCAACAAAAAGAAACAAACCAATAATATATTCTATGGCCTGGATGAATCCCAAGTAACTATTCTGGGTAAAAGGAGCCAAACAGAAAAGACTGCATCCACCATGATTGTCTTGCATGAAGTTCCAGACAATGCAGGTGGAGGAAGAGCGAGGGTAAGCCACACAGGAAAATAAGAAACCTTTCTGTGGTGATAGACATTCCTATTGTTTGTACTGGTGACCTCACAAATGCTGACATCTGTTCAAGTTCAAGCTCACGGCATCATACTTTGAATGGATGCAACTTACTACCCACCAGTACTGCTCTGAAGTTTTAAACAAGAAGGAATGGTGTGGGACAATCATCATTTTACATAATGTACAGAGGTACTCACCTGGGTTTGAAACAACAAGTATTTTACAATCAGGACTGTGACTAACTATGCCAGGAATGATGGACTGCATGATAGTCACATTGCGCTGAACCAGGTCAAGGCGAGTTTCTCCCACCTTCTGCCTTGCCCCTGCCGTGACTATAACTAATTTGGAGTTGGCAGATACCCTGTAATCTAAAAAGGAAAAACAGTATTTAGCACAAGACTCCCTCCCTGTCACTGGGCCTTAACATTAGGAAAGTCTATTGTATGTTTTTGGTGTTGAAGTGTTAATATCCCTTCATGTCTGGCATGTGCAGACCGACAGACTTTCCCTGAAGCAGCATTATCTTATCACTAGTTGCCAGATTTCTCAGAGCCTTCTCCTCATTTTGTATAAAAGAAACCATAATCCTCTGAAACCCACCAGCCCACTGGCTATAAAGACCCATATCAAGTCAGCTCTCTAGCCTCTTGGACAAGAGTCTTGATCTCTGGTGGGGATTGCGCCCAGGGCCATGTGCTCCCTACTGAGCTGCAGCCTCAGCCCTCCGGCTTATTAGAAACACCATAATGAATCAGAAGCTTTGAAATCAGAATTTATGTGTCTGTTTTAGGATTCTAAAAACAAGGCCATATGTTCCTCCAATTATCATAAGGGACCCACATTTGATATTACAAATAAATTCCTTTTTATTTATTTAATGATTTTAAAAAATTTTTATTAGCATTTTCCATGATTATAAAAAAAATCCCATGGTAATTCCCTCCCTCACCCCCCCCCACTTTCCCCTTTGAAATTCAATTCTTCATCATATTGCCTCCCCATCACAATCATTGTACTTACTTATATACAATATCAACCTATTAAGTACCCTGCTCCCTTCCTTTCTCTTCCAATTATGTCTCCTTTTTAACTTACTGGCCTCTGCTACTAAGTATTTTCATTCTCACGCAGAAGCCCAATATGAGAGAGAAAATGTGGCGCTTGGCTTTCTGGGCCTGGGTTACCTCACTTAGTAAAATCCTTTCCAGGTCCATCCATTTTTCTGCAAACTTCATAACTTCATTTTTCTTTACCGCTGAGTAGAACTCTATTGTATAAATGTGCCACATCTTCATTATCCACTCATCAGTTGAGAGACATCTAGGCTGGTTCCATTTCCCAGCTATTATAAATTGAGCAGCAATAAACATGGTTGAGCACGTACTTCTGAGGAAATTAGATGAGCCATTTGGATATATGCCTACGAGTGCTATAGCTGGGTCATATGGTAGATCAATCTTCAGCTGTTTTAGGAAGCTCCACACTGTTTTCCACAATGGCTGGACCAGATTGCATTCTCACCAGCAGTGTAGAAGGGTTCTGCTTTTCCCACATCCCCGCCAACATTTATGATCATTTGTTTTCATGATGGCGGCCAATCTGACAGGAGTGAGATGGAATCTCAATGTAGTTTTAATCTGCAATTCCCTGATGACTAGTGATGTAGAACATCTTTGTAGATGCTTATATGCCATTCGTATTTCTTCCTTTGAGAACTCTCTATTTAGCTCCATACCCCATTTTTTGATTTCCGTGTTTGATTCCTTATTATTTAACTTTTTGAGTTCTTTGTATATCCTAGATATTAATTGTCTATCAGATATATAGCTGGCGAAGATTTTTTCCCATTCTGTAGGTTGCCTCTTTGCTATTTTCACTATTGTCCTTTGCAGTGCAAAATCTTTGTATTTTCATGAGGTCCCAGTGATTAATCGGTGGTTTTATTTATTTATTTTTTAATGTTTTTTGGTTCATTTTTATTTATTTATTTATTTGGGAGTGACAGAGAGAGAAAGAGGCAGATATATATAGAGAGAATGGGTGTGCCAGGGCTTCCACCTCTGCAAACGAACTCCAGATGCTTGCACCCCCTTGTGCATCTGGCTAAAGTGGGTCCTGGGGAACCGAGCCTCGAACCGGGGTCCTTAGGCTTCACAGGCAAGCGCTTAACCGCTAAGGCATCTCTCCAGCCCAATCTGTGGTTTTATTGTCTGAGCAATTGGGGTTGTATTCAGAATGTCTTTGCCAAGACCAATATGTTGCAGGGTTTCCCCTACTTTTTCCTCTAGCAGTTTCAGAGTTTCAGGTCTGCTGTTAAGGTCTTTAATCCATTTGGACTTAATTCTTGTACATGGCGAGAGAGAAGAATCTATTTTCATCCTTCTACAGATATACATCCAGTTTTCCCAACACCATTTGCTGAAGAGGCTGTCTTGTCTCCAATGAGTATTTTTGGCATTTTTATCAAATATCAGGTGGCTATAGCTACTTGGGCTTACATCTGGGTCCTCTATTCGGTTCCACTGATCTACATGTCTGTTTTTGTGCCAGTACCATGCTGTTTTTGTTACTATGGCTCTGTAGTATAGGTTAAAATCAGGTATGGTGATACCACCAGCCTCATTTTTGTTGCTCAGTATTATTTTAGATATTCGAGGTTTTTTGTGATTCCAAATGAATTTTTGGATTGTTTTTCTATTTCCATGAAGAATGCCTTTGGAATTTTGATAGGGATTGCATTAAATGTGTAGATTGCTTTAGGTAACATTGCCATTTTCACAATATTGATTCTTCCAATCCAGGAACAGGGGAAATTTCTCCACTTTCTAGTGTCTTCTGCAATTTCTTGCTTGAGTGTTTTAAAGTTCTCATTGTAGAGATTCTTTACTTCCTTGGTTAGGTTTATTCCAAGGTACTTTATTTATTTATTTATTTTGATGCAATTGTGAATGGGAGCAATTCTCTGATTTCATCCTCTGTGTGTTTGTTGTTAGCATATATGAAGGATACTGATTTCTGTGTATTTATTTTGTATCCTGCTACATGACTGCAGGTTTTGATCAGCTCTAAAATTTGCTAGTAGAGTTTTTAGGGTCCTTTATGTATAGAATCATGTCATGTGCAAATAATGATAACTTGATCTCTTCCTTTCCAATTTATATCCCTTTTATGTGTGTCTCTTGCCCTATTGCTACGGCTAAGACTTCCAAGACTATATTAAATAAAAGTGGGGACAGTGGACACCCTTGTCTTGTTCCTGATTTTAGTGGAAAAGCTTCCAGTTTTTCCCTATTTAGAAATATGTTGGCTGTAGGCTTGTCAGATAGCCTTTATTATACTGAGATATGTTCCTTCTATTCGAAGTCTCTGTAAGACTTTTATCGTGAAGGGATGTTGGAATTTGTCAAATGCTTTCTCTGCGTCCAGTGAGAAGATCATGTGATTTCTGTCCTTCAACCCGTTCATATAATGTATTACATTTATAGATTTGCATATATTGAACCATCCTTGCATCTCTGGGATAAAGCCTACTTGGTCAGGGTGAATGATTTTTTTTTTAATTTTTTATTAACATTTTCCATGATTATAAAAAATATCCCATGGTAATTCCCTCCTTCCCGCCCCCACAATTTCCCATTTGAAATTCCATTCTCCATCATATTACCTCCCCATTACAATCACTGTAATTACATATATACAATATCAACCTATTAAGTATCCTCCCCCCTTCCTTTCTCTTCCCCTTATGTCTCCTTTTTACCTTACTGGCCACCGCTACTAAGTATTTTCATTCTCACACAGAAGCCCAATCATCTGTAGCTAGTATCCACATATGAGAGAGAACATGTGGCACTTGGCTTTCTGGGCCTGGGTTACCTCGCTTAGTATAATCCTTTCCAGGCCATTCCATTTTTCTGCAAATTTCATAACTTCATTTTTCTTTACCGCTGAGTAGAACTCTATTGTATAAATGTGCCACATCTTCATTATCCACTCATCTGTTTAGGGACATCTATGCTGGTTCCATTTCCCAGCTATTATAAATTGAGCAGCAATAAACATGGTTGAGCACGTACTTCTAAGGAAATTAGATGAGTCATTTGAATATATGCCTAGGAATGCTATAGCTGGGTCATATGGCAGATCAATCTTTAGCTGTTTTAGGAATCTCCACACTGTTTTCCACAATGGCTGGACCAGACTTCATTCCCACCAGCAGTGTAGAAGGGTTCCTTTTTTTCCACATCGCCGCCAACATTTATGATCATTTGTTTTCATGATGGTGGCCAATCTGACAGGAGTGAGATGGAATCTCAATGTAGTTTTAATCTCCATTTCCCTGATGACTAGTGACGTAGAACATGTTTTTAGATGCTTATATGCCATTCGTATTTCTTCCTTTGAGAATGCTCTATTTAGCTCCATAGCCCATTTTTTGACTGGCTTGTTTGATTCCTTATTATTTAACTTTTTGAGTTCTTTGTATATCCTAGATATTAATTGTCTATCAGATATATAGCTGGCGAAGATTTTTTCCCATTCTGTAGGTTGCTTCTTTTCTTTTTTCACTGTGTCCTTTGCAGTGCAAAATCTTTGTAATTTCATTAGGTCCCAGTGATTAATCTGTGGTTTTATTGCCTGAGCAATTGGGGTTATATTCAAAAAGTCTTTGCCAAGACCAATATGTTCAAGGGTTTCCCCTACTTTTTCCTCTAGCAGTTTCAGATTTTCAGGTCTGCTGCTAAGGTCTTTAATCCATTTGGACTTAATTCTTCTGCATGCGAGAGAGAAGAATCTATTTTCATTCTTCTGCAGATATATATCCAGTTTTCCCAACACCATTTGCTGAAGAGGCTGTCTTGTCTCCAATGAGTAGTTTTGGCATTTTTATCGAATATCAGGTGGCTAGAGCTACTTGGGCTTACATCTGGGTCCTCTATTCTGTTCCACTGATCTACATGTCTGTTTTTGTGCCAGTACCATGCTGTTTTTTTACTATGGCTCTGTAGTATAGGTTAAAATCAGGTATGGTGATACCACCAGCCTCATTTTTGTTGCTCAGTATTATTTTAGATATTCAAGTTTTTTTGTGATTCCAGATGAATTTTTGGATTGTTTTTTCTATTTCCATGAAGAATGCCTTTGGAATTTTGATAAGGATTGCATTAAATATGTAGATTGCTTTTGGTAAGATTGCCATTTTCACAGTATTGATTCTTCCAATCCAGGAACAGGGGATGTTTCTCCACTTTCTTGTGTCTTCTGCAATTTCTCGCTTGATTGTTTTAATGTTCTCATTGTAGAGATTCTTTACTTCCTTGGTTAGGTTTATTCCAAGGTACTTTATTTTTTTTGATGCAATTGTGAACGGGAGTGATTTTTTGATTTCATTCTCTGTGTTTGTTGTTAGCATATATGAAGGCTACTGATTTCTGTGTATTTATTTTGTGTCCTGCTACATTGCTGTAGGTTTTGATCAGCTCTAACAGTTTTCTAGTAGAGTCTTTAGGATCCTTTATGTATAGAATCATGTCATGTGCAAATAATGATAACTTGATCTCTTCCTTTCCAGTTTGTATCCCTTTTATGTGTGTCTCTTGCCTTATTGCTATCGCTAAGACTTCCAAAGCTATATTAAATAAAAGTGGGGACAGTGGACACCCTTGTCTTGTTCCTGATTTTAGTGGCAAAGCTTCCAGTTTTTCCCCATTTAGTAATATGTTGGCTGTAGGCTTGTCATAAATAGCCTTTATTATATTGAGATATGTTCCTTCTATTCCTAGTCTCTGTAGGACTTTTATCATGAAGGGATGTTGGATTTTGTCAAATGCTTTCTCTGCATCTAATGAGATGATCATGTGATTTTTGTCCTTCAACCCGTTTATGTAATGTATTACATTTATAGATTTGCGTATGTTGAACCATCCCTGCATCTCTGGGATAAAGCCTACTTGGTCAGGGTGAATGATCTTTTTGATATATTCTTGTATTCTGTATGCCAATATTTTGTTGAGAATTTTTGCATCTATGTTCATGAGGGAGATTGGTCTGTAATTTTCTTTTTTTGTTCTATCTTTGCCTGGTTTTGGTATCATGGTGATGCTGGCCTCATAGAAGGAGTTTGGTAGAATTCCTTCTTTTTCTATTTCCTGGAAAAGCTTAAGAAGCAATGGTGTTAGCTCTTCCTTGAAGGTCTGGTAAAATTCAGCAGTGAATCCACCTTGGCCTGGGCTTTTTTTAGTTGGGAGATTATTGATAACTATTCGGATCTCCATGCTTGTTATAGGTCTATTTAAGTGATTAATCTCATTTTGATTTAATTTAGGTAGGTCATATAAATCAAGGAAATCATCCATTTCTTTCAGATTTTCATACTTTGTGGAGTATATGCTTTTCTAGTATGTCCCCATGATTTTTTTGAATTTCTCTGGAATCTGTTGTGATGTTACCTTTTTCATCTCTGATTTTATTAATTTATGTCTCTTCTCTCTTTCTTTTGGTCATATTTGCTAAGGGTTTATCAATCTTGTTTATCCTTTCAAAGAACCAACTCTTTGTTTCATTAATTCTTTGGATTGTTTTTTGTTGTTGTTGTTTCTATTTCATTAATTTCTGCCCTAATCTTTATCATTTCTTCCCGCCTACTGATTTTTGGTTTGCCTTGTTCTTTTTCCCAGGCTTTAAGGTGAAGCATTAGGTCTTTTATTGTGACTGTTCTAATTTCTTAATATAGGCACTTAAGGCTATAAATTTACCTCTTAGAACTGCCTTCATTGTGTCCCAGAGATTTTGATATGTTGTGTTCTCATTATCGTCTGACTCTATAAATTTTTTGATTTCCTTCTTGATTTCTTCATTGACCCATTCATCATTTAGTAGTGTATTGTTTAGTTTCCATGATTTTGTGTATGCTCTGTAGCCTTTCTTGCTACTGATTTGTAGTTTAATTCCATTGTGGTCAGATAGAATGCAAGGAATTATTTCAACTTTCCTGAATTTGTTAAGATTTGCTTTGTGTTATAATATATGGTCTATTTTAGAAAATGTTCCATGTGCTGCTGTAAAGAATGTATATTCTGTAGCCTTCGGATGAAATGTCCTGTAGATATCTGTTTGGTCCATTCCTTTTATGACCTTATTTAGTCCAGATGCCTCTCTGTTTATTTTTCCCCGGGATGACCTGTCAATTGATGAGAGTAGGGTGTTAAAGTCACCCACCACCACTGTGTTTGGTGTTATCTCTGACTATATTTGTAATAGTGTTTGTTTGATGAATTTTGGAGCCTCCATATTAGGTGCATATATGTTTAGGATTGTAATCTCCTCCTGTTGGAGTGTGCCCTTAATCAATATAAAGTGACCTTCCTTATCTTTCTTGACTAACATTGGACTAAAGTCTACCTTTTCAGATATTAGGATAGCAACCCCTGCTTGTTTTCTAGGCCCATTTGCTTGAAACACCATCTTCCAAACTTTCACCCTAAGATAACATCTATCCTTTGTAGAATGGTGAGTTTCTTGGAGACAACAAATTGCAGGATCCTGCTTTTTAACCCAGTCTGCAAACCTATGTCTTTTCGTTGGGGCATTGAGGCTGTTGATATTAAGAGATATTATTGAAAGGTGTGTATTTATGTTTGCCTTTTGTTTTGTTTTGTTTTTTTGTTTTTGTGGTTCCAGGTCTACCTGTGCTCTCTTGTGTTAACTATTTTAGTATTGCTTGTTTTGTCCAGGTTTCTTATATGTGTGCTTTTCCTTTTCTTCAGCATGGAGGATTCTATCAAGTATTTTCTGTAGAGCTGGTTTTGTCTTCAAATACTCCTTTTAACCTGCTTTTGTCATGGAATGTCCTTATTTCTCCGTCTATTTGAATGGATAGCTTTGCAGGATAAAGTAACCTTGGTTGACAGTTGTTATCTTTCAGAACTTGGAATATATCACTCCAAGCCATTCTGGCTCTAAAAGTTTGTGTTGAATAATCTGCTGTAATTCTGATGGGCTTGCTTTTGTAGGTAATTTGATTTTTCTCTCTAACCGCTTTCAATATTTTTTCTTTGGTTTGTGTGTTTGGAAGTTTGATTATAATATGGCGAGGAGAGGTTCTTTCCGGGTTTTGTCTGGCTGGGGTTCTAAAGGCTTTCTGTATCTGCATTGGCACCTCTTTCCCAATTTCGGGGAAATTTTCTTCTATGATTTTGTTGAAGACGCCTACTATGCCTTTGGAGTGGAATTCTTCTCCTTCTACTATGCCCTGAATTCTTATATTTGATCTTTTCATAGTGTCCTGAATATCTTGAAATTCCCACTCATACTTTTCTATAAGTTTGTCTTTCTCTTTGTTGGCCTGTATTAGATCTGCCACCTGGTCTTCTAGCTTAGATATTCTGTCCTCTCCTTCATCCATTCTACTGGTGAGATTTTCTACAGAGTTTTTTAGTTCATTATCTCTGTTCTTCATTGCTAGTAATTCTGACTGGTTTTTCTTTATTATTTCTATTTCCTTATTTATGTCTTGTATTGCCTTCTTTATTTAATGAAATTGGTGTCCTGCGTCTTCTTTGATTCCTTTGATTTCCTCTTTGACTCCTTTGATTTGTTCTCTGACTTCTTTGAACATATTTACAATCCTTCTTTTGAAATCTTTCTCAGGCATTTCTTCTAACTCGTTCTCACTGGAGGTCATTTCTGATGCATTAATACTTTTAGGTGGATTTATATTGTCTTGCTTTTTAGTGTTTCTTGTGTTATAATGTGTATATTTTTGCATTTTGTATTAAGTTAATGCTTGGATTTTCTAGCTAGCTGGGTATTCTCAGCTGTATCAATTGATTTGATGTTATATATTTTCAGGGTAGAAGCTTAAGGTGTTAGGTGTGGCTCTTAAGACTCAGAGTATCTACAAAATGCTCCTAGGGGTTGAGTTTCCCTGCTATGGGAGTATTCAAGTAGGCTGAGTGGAATAAAATACAGGTAGATTCTAAAAGTTAACTAAACACTGTACCCATTCAATCAAAAACAGCCCTAAGTATGTATGCCAGAGTAGTTATTATAACAACCAGATTCTCTATCAACATAGAGGTTAAGATTTCTGGTCTGTTGTGGGATCCAAATCAGCTTGTGACCAAGTGAGACCCTTCCCTGGTGCAATCCCAGTTACCTTGGATGATTTTCATCTCAGTCAAGTTGCTGCCTGATCGTTGGGCTGCTATTCTGATTTCTGGAGCTGGCAATGGCTTTTCCTGCGGGGCAAACCAAGCCTGGCAACTGTGGCCCTGCAGATCAGCACACCTGCTGCTGGAACTGCTGCTGCTAAAGCTGCCTCTGCTGGGTCTGTTGCCGCTGCTGCTGAAGCTGCTGCCGCTGTGCCCATCACTACTGCTGCCTCTGCTGCTGCTGCTGTAGCTGCCACTGCTGGAGCCACTGCTGCTGCTGCCACTGAGGCTGCTGCTGATGGATCTGCTGCTGCTGCCTCTGAAGCTGCTGCTGCTGGGTCTGCCACTGCTGCTTGATCTGCTGCTGCTGCTGCTACTGGATCTGCTGCTGCTGTGGCCACTTTTACTGGTACCAGAGCCGCTGATGTTGCTGCCGGACTCTGCTCCTGCTTGGGTCCCGCTGTTGGCTCAAGTTGGCGTGGCCAGGTTCCAGGACTGCTGCTCTGTTCGCTGGAGCTGGGCTCAGGCGGTGGGGGAGGGGAGGGAGCCACAGCTGCTCTGGTTCTCTCGATGTTCCACGTGTTCTTCTACCTCATGGTCTGCTCCTCTGTTGCTCACTGCCGCTCTCCCTTCACATTTCTTGAGTTGCGGAGAGCTCCGGTGTGCGTGCAAAATCCCCGCACCTGGCTTTTCCTGTAGCTGGAGCCGAGTCTGGCGGCTTTCTGGTGCACCGCCACCACCACCACCACGGTTGGTGGAGCTGCTGGGGCCGCTTTTGCCGGCCTGTGCGGGCTCTGGATGCTCTGGATCTTTTCTACTTCTCCGCTGCTGCTTCAATTTCCTACACACCTCACTTTTTAGTAAAAGTGTTGTATTTTGCTGAGTTTTTTTGGACTTTTTCCCCCCTAGGCTGCTTTGGTGTGGTACCTACACCGCCATCTTAACCGGAAGTCATTATTTAATGATTTTTTTTGACACAAAGTTTCACTAGTACAAATTCTTACTCCACACAAAGAAACTACTTAGTAAGCATAATTGTTAGTCCTCAGGTTGTTTCCTTCTTCAACCCCATGCCCCTGACACAATATTTATTTGTCATTCTAATCACAGTCAAGAACTTGTTCAGTTAGCATGTCTTCTAAACATCTTTTTTTTCTCTTTTCTTTCTTTCTTTCCTTTTTTTCTTAGGGTCTCACTCTAACCTCAGGCTGACCTGAATTCACTAACTAGTCTCAGGCTGTACTCAAACTTATAGTGATCCTCTTACCTCTGCTTCCCAAGTGCTGAGATTAAAGGTGTGTACCACCACACCCAGTTACCTAAGCATTTCTTAATCATATCATTCCTATTCTCCTAATTTAAAGGATTTTTTTATTATTATTATTTTTATTTGAGAGCAACAGACACAGAAAGACAGATAGAGAGAGAGAGAGAGAACGGGCGCGCCAGGGCTTCCAGCCTCTGCAAACGAACTCCAGACGCGTGCGCCCCCTTGTGCATCTGGCTAACGTGGGACCTGGGGAACCGAGCCTTGAACCGGGGTCCTTAGGCTTCACAGGCAAGCACTTGGCCGGGCATGGTGGCACACACCTTTAATCCTAGCACTTGGGAGACTAAGATAGGAGAATTACCATGAGTTCCAGGCCACTGAGACTACAGAGTGAATTACAGGTCACCCTGTGCTAGAGCCTCAAAAACCCAAAGTAAATAAATAAATAAACCCCTAACTTAATCATATGTTTTATAATAATATGTTCTGATTTCGCACTGCTTTATTTTGTTCACAACTATCTTTGCACCTTTTATTTTCCCACACATGGGCTCATTGTACATATCAAAGTTAAATACCATTGCTCTCTCTCATTACAATTCACAAAATATGTCCCCAGAGTATTTTACTGTAAAATATATGATTCATATAGAAGAAATATATGTTCTATTTTTCAAGTGTTAAAATTAGCAACTCCATTAAACGCACACGATTTGCAGAACATTGACTGCCTCTGTGCCCCCAAATGAACAGACCACATCTATACCCTTCATGTTCAGAGTTACAAAATACTCATATTACTGGTCATAGTCCCATTTTCTTTTTTGGATCCAAGGTCTCATTCTCTATCCCAGGATGGCTTGGAACTAATAGCAATCCTCCTGTTTTGGCCATTCAAGTGCTAGGATTACAGATATGAACCACCACATCTGATTACAACCTTATCTTTAAAAAGTTTTACCACCTAAGCATGTTTAAATAACATGTTTTTGTTTTTGTTTTTCAAGGCAGGGTCTCACTCTAGCCCAGGCTGACCTGGAATTCACTTTGTAGTCTCGGGGTGGCTTCAAATTCAGTGATCCTCCTACCTCTGCTTACGAAGTGCTGAGATTAAAGGTGTGTACCGTCACACCTGGCATAAATAACATATTTTCTATTTTTGACTCATAAAGTATATTCCTTTAACTAAGTATCATGTGTCTATATTCAGCCATGCTAATGAGTTTCACTGTAGCTCAGTCACTTTCATATCATAGAGTGACATACAGGACTTAGTACCTGTATGCACTGAATTGTTTCTAGTATGGGGTAATTCAAATTAAACCACCATATATTCTTATATATGCATCCTAGTGTGAATGTCCACAATTTTCTCTTGGGAATAAACCTAGGAGTGCAAGTTTTGGATTGTCATATATATATACTTTGATCAGGTAATGATAATTTTAAAAATTTGCTTTACTATAATCACTTCCATATGTCATGCTTGAGAGAACCTATTATTTCACCTCCTCATAAAGTGTTATCACGCGTTGGTGAATCTAATGGATATATAAAGGTATATTCATTTTTTTTTCTGAGACATGGGTCATGTAACTCAGGCTGGCCTTGAACTTGTTATGTAGTTAAGGATGACTTTACCCTTCCTGTCTGCTTCCACTACCTAAACACTGGTGTCATGGCATGCACCACCATGCCAGGCTTTATGCAATGCTGGAAATGGAACCTAGGGTTTCATGAATGCTGTGCAAAAACTCTACCCACCCAAAATGCGTTGTTAGCCCTAATAAGGTTTATGCTTTCCTTTTCTTATTAATGAGATTGTCTTTTTCATATATTCATTTAATTTTATTTGAGACAAGATCTCATGTAACCCAGGCTAGCCTCAAGCTGCTGTACTACCTGATTCTCCTGTTTAGTGATGGCTAATCTCAATTATCAACATGATTGGCTCTAGAATCACCTAGAAATCTCTGAGTATGTTTGTTAGGGGTTTTCCAGATTAGCTTAACTGAGGTGGAATGACCCATGTTAAGTGTAATATCACTCTTCCATGGCCTAGCTTCCCAAAATACAAAGGAGAAAGTGAGCTGAAAACAGAAATTCATTTCTCTCTGCCTCATGACTGTGGAGGCACTATGTAGCAGACAGCTTCAGTTTCGCTGAAATGAACCTCCAGACCAGGCACAGTCATGGAGGAAGGGATATTCATGGAAGCTTACAGATCCAGGAGAAGTTCCATAATGGCAAAAGAAGCTGACCTGCCTTCACAGTCCAAGCATAGAGAGAGAAGCACAAGCCAAAAAGCCCTAAGCCAAAATCCACACAACACAGCACACTTCAGGAACTCCAGCTAGGCACACTTTGCTTATCTTTAGATTGAAATCTCAAACCCACCACCACACCTTAAGACATGCCCAGTGACACTGCCTCCAGCCAGGTGGATGTAGATACAAGCTACAAACTAATAAAACACTGAATATATTGGGGGCCATCTATTCAAAGTACCACACACTATGACCGCCTACCTCAAGCTCCAGCTACTAGGACTTTCCTGTCATGATGGACTGTATCCTACAACTGTGAACCAAAATTCCTTCCTTCCTTAAGTTGCTTCCTCCCCCTTTTTAAAAAGCTTTTAAAAATATTTTTATTTATTTATATTCAAAGAGAGAGAGAGACTGGGTGTGCCAGGGCCTCCATCACTACAAAGAACTCCAGTCACATGTGCCACTTTATGCATCTGGCTTTATGTGGTCACTGGAGAATCAAACTTAGGTTGTTAGGCTTTACAGGGAAGCACCTTAACTGCTAAGCCATCTCTTCAGCCCCGTAAGTAGCTTTTGTTAGGTATTTTGTCACAGCAGTGAGAAAAGTAACTAATACAGAAAAATTGTACCCAGAAGTGGGACTGTTGTTTAATAACTCGCCAATGTGGTTCTTAGGCCTTTGCAACTGATTTACAGGAGGAACAAGTTTCAAACTTTGGACTAGAAAAGCCTTAGAATGCTATAGACAGAGCTTACTGGGTCATTCTAGCAGGAGTTTGGAAAACTAGAATGCCAAGATAACATAAAGAAAGTAGAGTCCTGGTACATGAGGTCTCAGAGAGAAACAAGAACTCTGTCAGGAACTGAGCTAGTGAGTTTGTGTTAATTCTGGCAAAGAATTTAGTTGCATTCTGTCTATGCCAAAAGAACATAAATGAAAAATAAAATAAAAATAAAAATAAAGAACATGAATGAGGCTGAATTAAAAGTAATGGAAACTCCAAGCCAGAATAGCATTCAGGTATGGAATAATTACTGACTGTTCACTGCTTTCTTATTCATTCCTGCAGTGAGAGCAAAAAGATGTGAAAACTGTGAAGTCTGGCCAGGCAAGATGTATAAGCAAATTTAAATTTCTAGACAAAAACAATGCAGATGAAAAGCATCTGTAATTACTAAGGAGATTGGCACCATTAAAGAAAGACCTCATTCTATTGGCTGGGACAAGAGGAAATTCTTCTGAAGACTAAACCCTGTCTACTGAAGACTCTAACTTGTGAAAGTGCAAACTCATTTAAAAAAAGAGTCTGTGAAGCTGGGCATGGTGGCACACGCCTTTATTCCCAGCACTTGGGGGGCAGAGGTAGAAGGACTGCCATGAGTTTGAAGCCACCCTGAGAATACAGAGTGAATTCCAGGTCAGCCTGAGCTAGAGTAACACCCTACCTTGAAAAAAACAAAACAATACAATACAAAAAAAAAAAAAGTCTAGGGCTGAAGAGATGGATTAGCAGTTAAGGTGCTTGCCTATGAAACCCAAGTTCAAATCTCCATTTCCCACATAAGCCAGATGTACAAGGGGCCACATGTGTCTAAAGTTTGTTTGCAGTGACTGGATGCCCTAGTGCACCCATTCTCTCTCTCTCTCTTTCTCTCTCTCTCTTAAAACAAAGAGTCTAAACTGATTGCTACTGAAGAGGTTCCCTGTATAAAAGCAACTGCCAAGTGGAGTGTTTTCCCAGGGTCAGCACACAGAAGCAAATGTAATTGTGGTCTGAGGAGACCAACCTCCATCTCAGGCTGGGAGAATGTGGCAGCACCATCCACTGGTTTTGCAGGCATGAAAGTTTCAAGATTGAGTCTGTCATGGAGTCTTGTGCCACAGTCCCAAAATGCTGCTGAGGCCAGGCACTGTGTGGCAGTGTCAGAGTCCTTGTAAAGAGGCCCTGAGAGGCAACTGTGTCAAACTGTGAAGGCAAAGTTAAAATTTCAATGGAGACCTCAGAATGTTGGAGATGCCAGGACCATGGGGCATGTATGAGGACAGTTGCACATACAGAATGGAGTAGGCTAGGACAGAGACTACATCTGCTATGGGCAGCAGAGCTGGAAGAAAGGGGCTATCCAAATCTTTTGGGGTGCAGATGTTTCCACCATGAGCCACAGATGCCAGACATGGAACTGCAAGATTTGGTGTTTGCCCTGTTGGGTTACAGTCTTGCTTTGATCCAACCTTTCCTTGCTATGTCCTCATTCTTCTTTGTTGGAATGGGAATGTATACTCTGTGTCATTGCATATTGGAAATATGAAACTTGTTTTTCTGAGGTAGGACCTTACTCTAGTCCAGGCTGACCTGGAACTGACTCTGTAGTCTCAAGCTGGCCTTGAACTCATAGCAATCCTCCTATATCTGCCTCCCAAGTGCTAGGATTAAAGGTGTGTGCCACCATGCCTGGCTTTTTAAAATTAATTTTATTAGAGGCTTTCAGTAAAGGCAATGCTTTGAGACTCAGAAGAGACTATGAACTTAGTTTTTTTTGTTGTTTGTTTGTTTGGGTTTTTTGTTTGTTTGTTTGTTTTATTTTCCAAGGTAGGGTCTCACTCCTGTTCAGGCTGACCTGGAATTCACTATGTAGTCTCAGGGTGGCCTCAAAATCTCGGCGATACTCCTACCTCTGCCTCCTGAGTGCTGGGATTAAAGGCATGCACTGCCACTCCCGGCTACTATGAACTTTTTAAAAAGTATTTTGTTTTTATTTACGTATTTGAGTGGCAGAGAGAAAAAGACAATGGGCGTGCCAGGGCCTCCAGTCACTGCAAACTCCAGATGCATGGCTACCTTGTGCATCTGGCTTATGTAGGTACTGGGGAATTGAGCCTGGGTCCTTAGGTTTTTCAGGCAGTGCCTTAACCATTCTCTCTCTATGTGACTCCTTCTGAAATCATTCATTCATTCATACAAACATGTACATACATATATACATACACTAATCCAGGCGTGGTGGTATACACCTTCAATTCCCACACTTGGGAGGCAGAGGTAGGAGGATCACTATGAGACTACATAGTGAATTCCAGGTCAGCCTGGGCTAGAGTGAGACCATACCTTGAAAAACAAAAAATAAATACATAGATAGATAGATAAAATAAAACTGAGCAGATGAGGGGGAAATTTAAAAAATGTTTCCTATATTTTATGCTTTGAAAATTTCTTCCAATTTTTATGAAATATACTTTAAAACTTTTTTTTTTCAAGGTAGTCTCTCACTCTAGCTCTGTAGTTCCAGGCTGGCTTCAAATTCACAGCAATCCTCCTACTTTGATTCCCAAGTGCTAGGATTAAAGATGTGTGTCACCACGTGTGGTGGTTTGATTCAGGTGTCCCCCATAAACTTAGGTGTTCTGAATGCTAGGTTCCCAGCTGATGGATATTTGGGAATTAATGCCTCCTGGAGGGAGTGTATTGTTGGGGGCGGGCTTAAGGGCTTTATAGCCAGTTTCCCCATGCCAGTGTTTGGCACACCCTCCTGTTGCTGTGTTCCATCTTATGTTGGCCAGGGGGTGATGTCCACCCTCTGCTCATGCCATCATTTTTCCCTGCCATCGTGAAGCTTCCCCTCAAGCCTGTAAGCCAAAATAAAACTCTTTTTCCCAGAAGCTGCTCTTGGTTAGGTGATTTCTACCAGCAATGCGAACCGGACTGCAACAGTAAAGTGGTACCAAGGAGTGGGGTTGCTGCTGGACACCTGACTTGTGGCTTCGGCCTTTTGGAGCTGATTTTCAAGAGGAATGTCGGAGGATTTGAAACCTTGGCCTAAGAGATGCCTTGCAGTGCTGTAAGTACAGCTTGATGGTCTATCCTGGTCAGAGCTGAAAGACCTGAAGGCAGTAACAACTATGGACTGTGAGGTTTGGCTTATGAGGGTGAGAAAGAGCTGTGCCTGGACTGGGCTAGCAGTTTGTGTGAGAAGCTTGCTCTTGTGCCCGTGTCCTGAGAAGTTGCGCAGGGTTGCTTTGCGTAGAAATGAACTGGTGTGTGCAGAGGGATATGGCACAGAAAGAAAAATCTTTGGGTGAACTGTTGCCCATTCAGCTGCAACTGATAGATTACGACCTTTGAGACTGGGCTAGCTGACCTGCGCTGGGGCAACAAGAAGAATGTAGACTCTTTTGAAAGGGCCTGAGTGCTCAAGGAGTGTCCTATTCTTCAAAGTCTGCTTTATTCCCCCCTGGATTAACAAATTGGCACCTACCTGGTATCATGGAGTATAAAATGCTGGAAAGAGGGTCATTGAGTTTGCAACACGGTCTTGTGTTTTGGTAATGGCCATGGGCAGTGTGAAGCGGGTTTGCTGGTTGCCTGCATAGAGAACCCATGGGGCCATGAGGATGAACCGTGGCTTGCAGTGGAGACCCAGTGGAGATGCCGGGACCATGAGATGGCTGCCGAGGAGCTGCCGGCCCCGATGAAGTTTCCCAGGACTGTGAGTAGCCTAGCTGGAGGGGCAGAATTGGAATGCCAGAGACTTGTTGCTGGTTAGAATTATCGGACTTGAAGATTTGTCACTGGCTAGAGTTGCTGCACTTGAAGCTACAGAGTTTGATGTTTTCCCTGGTTGTTTTAAATCTTGTATTGGTTGAATGTTTCTTTGCTATGCTCAATGCCATCTTTTGCAGTGTGAATATTTATTCTGTGCCATATGGGTTTTTTGAGGTTATATTTTGGTATTATGGCTCAGTTAAAAGATCTTGAACTATGGGGATGTATGAACATCATTGGGATTGATAAAAACTATGGGGACTCTTAAAGTCAGACTGAATGTATTGTATTTTACATCATGTATGGATATCAGTTTATGGGGGCCAGGGGCGGAATGTGGTGGTTTGATTCAGGTGTCCCCCATAAACTTAGGTGTTCTGAATGCTAGGTTCCCAGCTGATGGATATTTGGGAATTAATGCCTCCTGGAGGGAGTGTATTGTTGGGGGCGGGCTTAAGGGCTTTATAGCCAGTTTCCCCATGCCAGTGTTTGGCACACCCTCCTGTTGCTGTGTTCCATCTTATGTTGGCCAGGGGGTGATGTCCACCCTCTGCTCATGCCATCATTTTTCCCTGCCATCGTGAAGCTTCCCCTCAAGCCTGTAAGCCAAAATAAAACTCTTTTTCCCAGAAGCTGCTCTTGGTTAGGTGATTTCTACCAGCAATGCGAACCGGACTGCAACACCACGCCTGGCTAAAAAAACAAACTTTTAAGCTATGTCCTAATTACAAACTGATTTTTAAATTATTTTTCAATGTGTGCACATGTAAGGTGCGCACGTGTGTGTGTGTGTGTGTGTGTGTGTGTATTCACGTGAGTGAAAGCACATGCATGTGTATGGAGGTCAGATGACTTTTGGTGTCGGTCTTAGCCTTGCAGCTCATTTGAGACAGGGTCTCTGGTTCTTGTTCCTCACTTCATTCATTAGGCCACTGGTCCACAAGCTTCCAGGAAATTCTTTTACCTCAACTCTCCATCTCAGTTAGCATGCTGCGATTATAGAAGCCTACCATGGCTTGGCTTTTACCTGTGCTCTGGAGATCCAAACTCAGAAACTCAGGTTTGTGCAACAAGTGCTTTATCTGAACATTGAGCAACCTGCCCAGTCCATTTATGTTTTCTGTAGGGTTTTTGGTTCGTTTTTTTTCTTTCGTATGTATAGCACCCCATATGTTCACCTGTGGCAGGGGGTGCTCCCCTGGTGGCTGGTTGCAAGAGTGCACTGTTGGGTATCTTGCTCCATCTATGCCCCCCAGTCGTGTTTGAACCTGGAGTCTTTACTTATTCTGGAGCTTGTGGGGCTCCAGTGATTCTTGCCTTTACCTCCCCAGTGCTGGGCGTACCATGTGTGTATTTTCATACTCAGCCATTTCATTCCTTTTTTAAAGAACTGAAAATGGGGGGAGGGGAGGGTATTACCATGGGATATTTTTTATAGTCATGGAAAATGTTAATAGAAATTGAGAAAATAAAATAAAAAAGAACTGAAAATAACCTTATAAAACTAAAATTAACCTTTTCCAGAGACAATCTTTGGAGTATTGAAGAAAAGACTGCCATGCTGCAGGTCCATCATTTCTCCCTTCAGTTTGTCTGGTTCAACGTCAACAAGGGCAAGTTCATCAGTCAAGTCCTAAAACACATGAAAGTCCTGAATAAAGCATTCCTGAGTCTCAGGCAAAGAAGAATGTTCAGGGGTGGGGGACATGGTTCAGTTAACAAAGCATCAGGCAAGCATATGGGGCACTGTGTGCATACACCACTCACTCTCTCACACAAACACACACACACTTAAACTGCAGTGCACCAAGCGATACAGGCCATCAGAGTGAAAAGGCAATTCTTGAAATGTGTGAAAATATTTACAGTTCATATATCTGATAGGAGGATAATGTCCCAATCATATAAAGAACTCTCATGACTCAAGTTTGGAGAGATGGCTCAGTGGTTAAAGGCACTTTCTTGTAAAGCCTGCCAGCCCAGGTTCTATTCTCCAGTACCCATGTGAAGCCAGACACACAAAGTAACAAAAGTGGTACATGTGTTGGATTTTGTTTGCAGTGGCTGAGGCCCTGGCATGCATGTGTGCATTCTCTCTCCCTCTCTCTCTCATGTATGCACACACACGAGATGAATTAAAAAAAAAACAAAAAAAAAACTTCCATGACTCAATAAAAAACAAGGTAACCTGAACTGTTAAAATGGTAAAGGACTAAGGGCTGGAGAGATGGCTTAGCAGTTAAGCGCTTGCCTGTGAAGCCTAAGGACCCCGGTTCAAGGCTCAGTTCCCCAGGAGCCACGTTAGCCAGATATACAAGGGGGCGCACGCGTCTGGAGTTCGTTTGCAGTGGCTGGAGGCCCTGGTGCGCCCATTCTCTCTCTCTTTCTCTCTCTGCCTTTCTCTCTGTGTCTGTCTCTCTCAAATAGATAAATAAAAAAAAAATTTTAAAAATGGTAAAGAACTCAAATAATATACAAATAGCTGATAAGCACATAAAAATATGCTCTGAAAACAGAAAAGTGAAGGAAAAGGTATTGCAAGTTTATCAAATTTGGTACTTTGTCTTACAATGAGCATGTAATAGTTATGTAATCTTCCTTTTAAATTTTTAGCATGTGGGTGTGTGTGTATGTGCATGCACTCACTAGGGCCTCTTGCCATTGTAAAAGAACATCAAAGCATGCACTTTTTGTGTCTGGTTTACATAGGGATGTTAGGAACAGAACCCGAGCTGGCAGGCTTTGCAAACAAGTGCCTTTAGCCACTAAGCCATCTTCTCATCCCAGTTATGTAATCTTTTGAAACATTTTGGAAAATGTGACTTTTACCCATTACTCTTCTAGGAATGCAAGGTACTATTTCTACAGAAGTCGTGATGACATTTAAAAGTCACCCTATCAAGCTTGGGAGGCAGACGTAGGAAGATCGCCATGAGCCTGAGGCCACACTGAGACTACATACTGAATTCTAGGTCAACCTGAGCTAAAGAGAGACCCTACCTCAAAAAGGGGGGGGGGACTTGAGGAGATGGCTTAGTGGTAAAGGTGCTTACCTATAAAGCCAAAGGACCTAGGTTCAATTCCTCAGGACCCACGTAAGCCAGATGCACAAGGTGGCACATACGTCTGGAGTTCGTTTGCAGTGGCTGGAGGCCCTGGTGCGCCCATTTTCTCTTTGTCCCTCTCTCTCTGTCTGCTTCTTTCTCAGATAAATAAAAAGTATTTTCAAAAATTCACCCTATCGATCTGTGTTCTTTGAGGAAAGTCTAGTAATGTCTGACACATAGTCAGTGGTCAGCTCCAGAATAAATATTTCATTGTTGTTTTGAAACAAGGTCTCACTCTACAGTTGAGTGACCTTGAACTATGTTGCCCAGGCTGGCCTCAAACTTACAGCTATCTTCCTGCCTCAGCTTTCTCAGTGCTAAGATTACAAGTATGAGCCAGTTCATAAACCTAGTTCTCTGTGTGTGTCTTTCTCTCCGTGTTGTTTTGTTTGTTTGGTTGGTTTTTCAAGGTAGGGTCTCTAACTCAGGTTGACTTGGAATTCACTCCGTAGTCTCAGAGTGGCCTTGAATTCACAGCGATCCTCCTACCTCTGCCTCTCAAGTGCTGGAATTAAAGGCATGGGCCACCATGCCTGTTTTTTCTTTCTTTCTTTTTTGTTTGTTTGTTTGTGTGTGTGTGTTTTGAGAGAGACAAAATGGGCATGCCAGGGCCTCTAGCAGCTGCAAACGAACTGCTGACAGATGTACCACTTTGTGCATCTGGCTTACATGGGTCCTGGGAATTAAACCTGGGTCCTTTGGCTTTGTAGGCAAGGTCTACGATTCAGGGTCTCACGTAGACCAGACTAGTTATGTAGCAGAATGTGAACATAAATTCCTGATCCTCCTATGGACTCCTCCCAAGTGCTGAGATTACAGCCCTGTCACCACAAGGCTTCTTCAAGTGTGATTAGCCATACTAACGTGGTTGCTTACCTTCAGCAAGATACTAATGGCACAAGCCATGCCTACAGAGCCAACTCCAACAATGGTGACCTTGCGCTGGGAGATCTTATCTTCCTCGATCAGATTCTCAATCAGCTGGTCCTTGACCGTGGCCATTCTGAGCACCTGCCGGGTGAATGCAGGGTCAGTGGACACTCACCCAGCCACCCCCGCCTCGCAGTCGCACCGTCCCGACCACGCTGAGCTTCCAAGAACCGCTCTGGGGCAGGGCCTAAGGCAGGGTTTCCCTCTGTAGCCCAGGCTGCACTCGAACTTGAGGACTGCCCTCTCACTCCCTGAGATCTGGAATCCCAGGCGCGAACAACTCCACTGGGCTAGGAGCCATCTCTTGAGTTTGGAGAATGGAGGGAAGCCCAAGTGCAAGTGTGAGGGACCTCCCTCTTCCCCGCACTACACGCTCACACTCGCTCTCCTCGCACAGCCCCAAGGCCTTCGAGGAAGCAAGAGAAATTAAAAAAAAAAAAAAAAAAAAAGGCACGGGAAAAACGCCGCCGACCGTTGCCGCGGGGAGGCAGCTGCGCACGGGCACATGAACACAAGCCTCCAGCCTAGCCGTCGCACGCATGCGCATCGGCCGGCGTGGAGGGGACTGGCGCGGGGTCGCAGCGCGCCTTCTTTTCTGCTGAGAGTGGGCCTGGAAATGACGTCCTGAGTTTGAGGAACGTACCTTTGAGGGGTGATGCATTCCTCACAACTTTACCCACACTCCACTGCAGACATCTACAATGAGGCCTGAGGAGATGCTCAGCAACTGCGTGCAAAGCCAAATTATTGGCTCCACTTCAATTCCCCACTACCCATATAAAGCCAGACACTCTCTCCCTACCTCTCTCTCTCTCTCTCTCAAATAAAATAATATTTTTTTAATTAAAGTTGGGCTGGAGGGATGGCTTAGCAGTTAAGGCGCTTACCTGCAAAGCCTAAGCACCCAGGTTCAATTCCCCAGGACCCACGTAAGCCAGATGCCCAAGGGGTGTATGCATCTGGAGTTTGTCTGCAGTGGCTGAGGGCCTGGCGCGCCCATTCTTCCTCTCTCTCTCTCCCTGCCTATTTCTGCATCCCTCTTTCAAATAAATAAATAAAAATTTAAAAATATATTTTTAAAAAATTTAAAAGTAGGCCAGGTGTGGTGGCACATGCCTTTAATCCCAGCACTTAGGAGGCAAAGGTAGGAGGAATGCCGTGTGAGTTCAAGGCCACCCTGAGACTACAGAGTTAATTCCAGGTCAGCCTGAGCTACAGTGAAACCCTACCTGAAGAAAACAGTAACAAAAAAAAAAAAAAAAAAAAGAAATTAAAACTTAGAAAGTAGGAGCTGAGTGTGATGGCACACCCCTTTAATCTCAGCACTCAGGAGCAGAGGTAGGAGGATTGCTGTGAGTTCAAAGCCACCCTGAGACTACCGAGTGAATTCCAGGTCAGCCTGAGCTAGAGTGAGACCCTACCTCAAAAAAACAAAAATAAATAAATAGTAACTAAAAAAGGCTGAGGAGATGGCTCAGTGGGCAAAGGTGCTTGCTTGTAAAGCCTACCATTCTGGGTTCCAGACACACAGTGTTACGTGTATCTGGAGCTGATTTGCAGTGGCAAAGACCCTGGTATACCCATGCCTGTACACTCTCTGTTTCTCTATCAAATATAAATGTTTTAATAGGTTTATGTATAATTTAAAAATTATTTGGGCTGGAGAGATGGCTTAGCGGTTAAGCGCTTGCCTGTGAAGCCTAAGGATCCCGGTTCGAGGCTCAATTCCCCAGGACCCACATTAGCCAGATGCACAAGGGGGCGCACGCGTCTGGAGTTCATTTGCAGCGGTTGGAGGCCCTGACGCGCCCATCCTCTCTATCTGTCTGTCTGTCTCTCTGTCTGTCTCTTTCTCTCTCTGTGTCTGTCGCTCTCAAATAAATAAATAAAAATAAACAAAAAAATTTTTAAAAATTACTTAAGGACCTGGTGCCTAAATAAAGTTCGAATGTCTCTTGAGAGAGGAGAGGGTGGTAGCAAAATGGAAAAACTGTCTAGTTTTCTAAAGTGCTACAATTTATACCAAGAAACTTAAAGAAAGGGGTACAACCTCCTCCCCCTACCCCCTTATTTTAGGGGGAAAGGGTGTCCCTACCTATCCCAGGCTGGTTTCCACCACACCATTCTCCTAAAGGCTGTGGTTACAGGTGTGTGTTACCACACTCAGCCTTCTATTCTAAATATTTTCATTTGATCCTTTTTCAAGATATAATGGCCTATAGTGCGTGTGTGTGTGCGTGTGTGTGTGTGTGTGTGTGTTACATAAGACATAATAACCCTGTTCAAAACCCTTTACTGGCTTTTCATCACACTTAATCTTTTTCTTCCTGGCAGGGTCTCAACTCCTGCCCAGGCACCCTAGAACTTGCTGTATAGGCCCAAGATGCCCTTGAATTCAGTCTCTCGAGTGCTGAAATGCAAGGTGTGAGCCACCATGCCTGGCTGGAATAACCAATTTTTCCAGCTAATTATTTTCCCTTGATTTATTTTTTACATAAGTTATGGTCTTATATCCCCTCTACTTATTTTCTTTTTACCTGAACCTGCTGTGGCAGCTGAGCCTGGATCTGCTGTTCCTGCAGGGTTTGTGGCTGCACACTGCTTGAGACTGGACAAGCAAGGTCGAGCAAAGAACCAGCCACGTCAGTGCTGTCTGTGTAAGTGCAGTTCCCTCCATGGTGGTACACCATGGTGGTGGTGGCAGTCTGCTAGAACTCCTGAAGAGCTTCTGGTTCCTTAGGGGCCAGTGAGTCTAGAAAGTCCTTCTTCCTGTGTTGCAGTACAGATGGCGCCTTCACTCGGATCTACTCTTCAAAGGAGATGGTGTTCTCCAGAGAATTGTCATATTGCAAAGTCCTTAGGACTCTGGACAATGTCACTGCCTCCGCTATCTCTGTTCTGCCCACCTGCCCTGCTTGTCTGTCCAGGAGGCCCCAGCTGTCCTGTTGCTGCTTCACAAATGACAGGATTTTCTCCTGAATAACCCAATTTTTTTTCTTTTGTTTTTTTTTTTTTTTTTGAGGTAGGGTCTCACTCTAGTGCAGGTTGACCTGGAATTCACTATGTAGTTTCAGGGTGATCCTCCCACCTCTGCCTCTCGAGTGCTAGGATTAAAGGCGTGCACCACCACACCATGCTCCTGAATAACCAACTTTTACAACCTATCATAGCCTCAAGCTTTGGCTTCCTTCTACCCATCCAACCTCTAAACTCTAACCACTCTCTTGCAGATAAACTATGAACATTTTCTTGACTTGGAACTTTTTGCTGCTCTCTTTGGCATAGTTGCATCACCCTGTAATCCCACTGATTAGGAGATTGAGGATCACTGCAGGTTACAGGCCAGTCTTGTCTACATAGTGAGTTTCAGGCCAGCCAGGATAGAGTGAGACCTTGTCTCAAATAAACAAATTTGCTGCTCTCTATTATCTAGGCTTTGAGGCTTATTCCTTATTTTTTGTTTGGACATACTTAAGAGATAGTTCTCTTCGATTTCCTTGACCAGTGTATCAACCACAACTTCCTCTCCTGTTTCTCTTGAGGTAGGGCACGTTTCTCATATTACACCATTCTCACGTTGGCAGCCTCCATGGTACAGTGTGTGTTGGTACCACTTGTGTGCTCCTCCAGTGTGGTGGTTTGATTCAGATGTCCCCCATAAACTTAGGTGTTCTGAATGTTACGTTCCCAGCTGATGGAGATTTGGGAATTAACGCCTCCTGGAGGTGGTGTATTGTTGGGGGCAGGCTTATGGGGATTATAGCCAGTGTCTCCTTGCCAGTGTTTGGCATATTCTCCTCTTCCTGTTTTCTACCTTTTGTGGGTCAGGGATTGATGTCCACCCTCTGCTCATGCCATCATTTTCCCTGCCATCATGGAGCTTCCCCTCGAGCATGTAAGTCAAAATAAACCTTTTCCCCATGACCTGCTCTTGGTTGGGTGATTTCTGCCAGCAATGTGAACCTGACTGCAACAGTAAAGTGGTACCAGGAGTGGGTTGCTGCTAGACACCTGACTGTGTGGCTTTGGCCTTTTGGAGCTGATTTTCAAGAGGAATGTGGGAGGATCTGAAATGCTGGCCTAAACAATGCCTTGCAGTGCTGTAAGTACAACTTGATTGACTATTCTGTCAAAGTTGAAAGACCTGAACAGTCAGAACTATGAGGTTTGGCTTATGAGGGTGAGAAAAAGCTTTGCTAGGACTGAGCTAGCATTTTATGTGAGAAGCTTGCTGTTATGTCCATGTCCTGAGAGGTTGTGCATGGTTGCTTTGCGTAGAAATGAACTGGTGTGGGCAGAGGGATATGGCACAGAAAAAAAAAAAAAAAATCTTTGGCTGAACTGTTGTCCATTTGGCTGCAATTGAGATTACAACCTTTGAGATTGGGTCAGCTGACCTGCACTGGGGCAATAGGAAGAATGTTGACTCTTTTGAAGGGGCCTGAATGCTCAAGGAGTGTCCTGTTCTTCAAAGTCTGCTTTATTCCCCTCCTTGATTAACAAACTGGCACCTTACCTGGTATTATGGAGTATAAGAAATGCAGGAAAGAGAGGGTCATTGAGTTTGCAACAGTCTTGTGTTTTGGAAATGGACATGGGCAGTGTGAAGCAGGTTTGCTGTATGCCTGCATGGAGACTCCATGGGTCCATGAGGATGAACCATGGGTTGCAGTGGAGATGCCGGGACCACGAGATGGCTGCCAAGGAGAGCTGTCAGTCCCACATGAAGTTTTCCAGGACTGTGAGTAGTCAAGCTGGAGGGCAGAATTGGAATGCCAGAGACTTGTTGCTGGTTAAAATTATCAGACTTGGAGATTTGCTACTAGCTAGAGTGGTTGGACTTGAAACTACCATTTGGTACTTGCCCTGGTTGTTTTAAATCTTGTGTTGGTTGAGTATTTCTTTGCTATGCCCAATGCCATCTTTTGCAGTGAGTTTATTCTGTGCCATTATGGTTTTTTTTGAGGTTATTTTTTGGTATTGTGGCTCAGTTAAATGATCCTGGGCTATGGGAATGTATGAAATTAGTTGGAATTGGTAAAGTTGAATGAATGCATTGCATTTTACATCATGTATGGTTAGCAGTTTATGGGGGCCAGGGGCGGAATGTACTTTTTTTTTTTTTTTTTTGGTTTTTCGAGGTAGGGTCTCACTCTGGTCCAGGCTGACCTGGAATTAACTATGTAGTCTCAGGGTGCCTCAAACTCTCGATGATCCTCCCACCTCTGCCTCCCAAGTGTTGGAATTAAAGGCGTGCACCACCACGCCCAGCTGGAATGTACTTATTTGATACAGGTGTCCCCCATAAACTTAGGTGTTCTGAATGCTAGGTTCCCAGCTGATGGAGATTTGGAAATTAATGCTTCCTGGAGGCAGTGTATTGTTGGGGGCGGGCTTATGGGTATTATGGCCAGTTTCCCCAAGCCAATGTTTGGCACTCTCCTGTTCCTGTTTTCCACCTTATGTGGGTCAGGGGGTGATGTCCACGCTCTACTCATGCTATCAGTTTCCCTGCTACCGCGGAGCTTCCCTTCAAGCCTGTAAGCCAAAACAAACCTTATTCCCATAACTGCTCTTGGTTGGGTGATTTCTATCAGCAATGCAAACCAGACTGCAACACCCAGTAGCCTCAATTCAGCCTCCAGGCAGAGACACTGACCTTAGATGACCTGAAAATTCAAGCTGTCCCTGGTGGCCACTGGTGGTATCATCCTGATAGTGAACAAACTACTGTTACGTGGAAATGGCTCTTCATACCTCACCAAGTACTTGAGCTTAACTTTGCTTACTTGATTACAATAAGGAGCCTGGGTGTTGTTACATTATATAACAGGCATTCAGTAAAGAATTCTGAAAGAGCCGGACGTGGTGGAGTGTACCTTTAATCCCAGCACTCGGGAGGCAGAGGTAGGAGGATTGCTGTGAGTTCAAGGCTACCCTGAGACTACAGAGTGAATTCCAGGTCAGCCTGGGCTAGAGTGAGATCCTACCTCGAAAAAAAAAAAAAAGAATTTTGAAAGAACATGGCTTTTAAGTTGTAAATTAGTCAACATGGGCTTTAGTGGAAGAAAAAAAACATGGAAAGACCATCTCCCTGCTTTTCAATCCTGGTTACTCATGCGAGGACTAGGGTCTGTGCTCAACCCACTTCCCAAGATTTCAATGACAAGAAAAATTAGGGCTACTTGTGAAACTGCCTGTCTGTTGTTTGATACAGGAAGCACAAGGTAAACCGAGAACACTTACACTAGAAAGAAATAAGCCTTTCAATATTAAATCTAAATTCACAAAACACTCACTGAAATCTCTTTTGAGTATTACATTAACAGTATTGATAACATGATAGCATGGTGGCTTTAATCCCAGCACTTGGGAGGCAGGGGTAGGAGGATTGCTTTGAGTTCCAGGTCAGCCTAGCCTAGAGATCCAACATTGAGAAAAACCAAATCTGTCCCCTTGTGATGAAGTACCATTGCTTATGTTCAGTTGACAAGGTTTTACCTTCATGGTAGAATAATACATCAATCTTGGTCAAATTTCACAATACTTTGGGGCTTAGTATATTGAAACCACTGATCATAACAGAAATGTATCACAGCCAATCTAGTTACACCTTTTATAAATTCATAATAAGCAGGTGCTCATAATAGTACCCTGGAAAAGTTACTGAAAGGATTGTCCAGCTTTTAAAAACATAAGAATAGCAATTTATGACTTCTTATCTTAATAAATCCCGAGTAGTCACTGTTCAAGGTTTATTTGGTGTTTTAGTTGGCATGACACTTGGGTAGGTGGTTGCATTATTCTTACGTAGAGTTTACTTTTTACATTAAATGGCAACATACATTACTGACACATATAATACACAAAATAAGATCCTCTGAACAGTTATGCACAAGACAGGTAATAATGGCTTTATACACTGGATCCCACAAGGTGACTGCTTGGGAAAAAAGTGGGACGAGGCATATCGGTGAAGTCACATAGCACACAGTAACATATTAGGTTTAAAGGGCAGTTGGAGCCTGTGCAATGCTGGCAGTGGTATTTCAGAGATGGTGGAACTCTATACTAACCAGTTTCCTACTACACAAGTACCATTCAGAATCAGGATACAGCTGTGGGATTGTGAAAACCATTCCTATTTCTAACATCAGGAGCTGATATCTCCTCAGGTCATCTTAATACACCTGCACTAATCAGAGACCATGTGGAAAGGACAATGCACACATCTCCCACAGAAATCCTGCCGTGGCCTAGACAGTGAGGTGGTGTATCTTAGGAAGACTTCAAAATTGCAACTCTTTCTGGATCCCCCAGAGAGTATCTGCACTCTTCTTCAAGCGTGCCTCTTCGTCAGGAGTCAGGGTCACCTTTACCACATCTGAGATGCCATTCTGTCCCAAGATGCAAGGAACACTAAGGAAGACATCATCCTTTATTCCATAGAGACCCTGGAGACAAAACAAAGCAGTTTACATGTTGTTTACATGTTGTCTACATGTTCCAGGATTTCCCAGATTATATCTTTATAACTATAAAACCTTTATATTTTTTATTTATTGAAATTCTTTCCTATATGTTCAAGGTATGATACAATAATAGTATAATAAAAAATAGCAACAAAATGCACAGTGTGGTGGGTCGTAACTATAATCCCAATACTCGCGAGGCTAATATAGGAGGATTGCCATTAGGTCAAGGCAAGTTGGCTACATAATGAATTCTTGGTCAGCCTGTGCTAGAGTGAGACCCTACCTCAAAACAAAAGCAACAGCTGCAAGTGGTGGCACATACCTGTAGGCTCAGCTCAGGGGAGGTAAAAGTAGGAAGTTCAAGGTCACCCTCTGCTACATGAGGAGCTTGAAACCAGCAGGTGCTATTTTTTTTTCCCCCATGGTAGGGTCTCACTCTAGCCCAGGCTGACCTGGAACTTACAGCAATCCACCTACCTCTGCCTCCCGAGTGTTGGGATAAAAGGTGTGCAGCACACCCAGCTACTTTCCAATTTTAATTGTACAACAAATGGTAGCTGTAATTATGGTTTCTATTTTCCCAGTGTAAATCTGTACCATCTTCTATCTTCCTCAGCATAGAGGTCATTAAGAATTTTTCAATTTGTTAAACATCTACATGCTACGTGACCCCAGTGGACATTAATCCTACAGGTAAATCATTTCTTTTCAGAAAACAAAACGATGCATTTGGTATTGTCTTTGCACTGACAAGATGCCCTGGCTCACCCATATACACCCATGCAAAGAAATTAAAAAAAAAAATCATCCTAAAAATCTTCTTTTTTTCCCTTCATTTTTGGAGGTAGAATCTTGTTGTAGCCCAAGCTGACCTGAAATTCATTATGTAGTTGTAGGCTGGCATCAAACTCAGTGATCCTCCTACCTCAGAAGGCATGTGCCACCACACCCCAACAAAAAACAAAACAAACAAACAAAAAACCCACAAACCTTTAAAGTCAATAAAAAAAAAAAAAGAGCACTAACATACAATGTATCACTACACAGACCAACCTTAATCATGGTGGAAATTGGATGTACCCGCCTAAGATTTTTCATTATACTTTCTGCCAAATCTGCTACTGACAATCCAATGGCCCAGGATGTATAGCCTTTCAGCTTGATCACCTCATAGGCACTGTAAGATTGAGAAAGTTAGGAAAAGGTCAGGAAGAGCAGAAAAAGCAAATAAAGCTACTGCTGAGCAAAGTTTATAGCAAATAATGCCACAAATTTACATTATATATGCAAGAATGACCACCACCTGTCTATATCAGGACAGTATGAATGGATATTCAGAATTGTAGTAGCAAGATAAAAGCAGTCAGTCCAATGTAGTTCAACAGAACCAATAGATTCTTATATACACTGATACAAGAAACTGTTAAGACAGATGAATTCAATCTACCTAAAACAAAATTAACAATTCTTACAAATGCAATATTAAGAGTGGTTACAGAGAGGAAATACTGGGCCGGAGATGTAGCTCAGTGGCAAAGTGCTTACCCAGCATGTATGAGGCTTTGGATGAAATCCCCACACACCCCCTCCCTCACCCCACCAAAGAAGGAAACCTAAGAGGATCATAAAGCATGTTCAAGTCAAGATTATCTCAAGTGGAAGTTGTCTTGGAAACAGAGGGACAGGGAAAAGGGTACAGGATTCACAGTATTTCTGCCCCCAGAATGTAGGTAGATGACAGCTAATATCAGCTTCTCTTTGCTTAGATGGTTAGTCGTCAGAATTTAATACATGTATTTTTATTCATAAAGAGTAAAGCAGGAGCTTAAGATTCATTTGCTAAGTGAAAGAATGCTACATTGTTGAGGGTAGACAATCTAACTTGTTTTATCCTAATGGTTCAACATACTACAAGCAAAGAAACTATCAGGCTTCTTGTGAATTACAACATAAACAATACTTTGGCATTAATAAAGGTCTATAATTTTCCTATTTTTACCTGTTTGTTTACACTCTATGTCTCTCGAGTCCTATTATCTGCAATTTCTGGGCTACAGAAGAGAGCCACTTCTAGTTTTATTAAAGGAATGTCAGAGTGGAGGCACCATCTTACTTCCCACCAACAATGTGTGAGCAATCTCACATCCTCACACCTTGCCAGCATTTGGTGCTACTTTTATTTTAGCCATTTTTTTTGTTTTGTGTTTTTATAGAATGATCTTTAGTAAAACTTAGTAAGTTTTCTAAACAAAGGTACTCAACTGTTATCCAACTCTTAATGTTAAATAAAGTCTTCCATATTGCTGAAGTATGAAATCTGTTACCTGTCCACCACCTGTTTGTGAACCTCCTTCCACTGCTCCTTGTCTGCATCGGTGCCTAGTTCTGGGTGCAGAGTCTTCAGGGAGACACCAGCAACATTCACTCCACTCCACACAGGAACTGAAACACACAGCACCTCACATCACATTTATTTCCATGCACCAGAAGAAGAAAGACTAACTACTGTGTTTCATATCCCCAAATTTCTTTTTTTTTTTTTTAAATAAGTTCAGTAATACTGACATAATTCTTCTAAAAGCATGTACCGGTAACCCTTAGATTTAAAAGGCATGATGAAAGAAGGCACCAATAAAATAAGGCACTTTAAACCCATGAAGAGGAATTTCAGAATGAAGTCTGTAATTCCAATAATCCAAAGTACTTCCCAGAAGCTCAAAGGACCCAATGTATGATTTAAGAAAATTAAGCTGTAGTAAAGTGATGGAGAATGAAAAGTGTAATATAAAAGAACGGAAGATCCTGCTAAGAATACTAGTAGCCAGGAACACTGAATCTTTGAGGACTTTTCTCTTAGAAAAACCTGATTTACAATCCTTTTGTTTGCATACATAAAAGTTGTTAGCAGCTCAATTCCAAGAGAAATTCCTGTTATATGCTGCATAACAAATTTGATACCCAGAATCAAAATGTAAGGAAGACTTTTCTGCAGCCACTTGAAGAGATGCCGAAATTCCGAGAATGAGCCACTTGCATGTTCCCCATTCTCCAGGGTCGGATCATCAAATGGCCTTTCTTCACCATGGGAGTGACTCCAGAACCGACTCTGTGCACACCCATGGGTACAGCTATGGGCACCTGACCTTTTATTTCTAGAGCCTGGACTTCCAGGGTATTCTTAGGCATGGAGTTCATCTGAATATGAACATCTCCAGAGTAAAGACAAGAAAACTATCTCCAGCCAGTCTTGATGGGAGAGGACACTGGGAGGCAAAGGCATCTTCACCACTTGCACATCCTAGAGAACTGTGCAACTGATTACAACAGGCTTGCATGGCCCTTCAATACTTTTTCTCAGATTTCTTTGCTTCAGATTCTCCTCTCATGACCGGGAACTCGAGGCCTCAGCGGCCACAGCGCGAACAGCCACACAGGCGGCCCACAGCCACTCACGCTGAGCCATCCGCCTCAAATGCCAGCGGCCGCTCTCGCGCAGTGTGCTCACCTGAACCTGGGTCTTTAGGCTTCACAGGCAAGCATCCTAACTGCTAAGCCATCTCTCCAGCCCCCAAATATCTCAGCTACATACAGTTATACTTTGGATAGATGCAAAATTACCAGTATCCTGACTTGAGATGATGTTTGATTACTTTAAGAAAGCTAAGAATGGTATTCCAACTTACTTTCCTATCTAGTGAAATGTTTAGACCACATATATTTACAACGTAAAAAAGCGTTTAAACATCAAGGGTACTTTTTTAGCATAAGCAACTCTGAGAACTCTGCACAAAATGTAACATCTTTCAACTGTGACCGTAACAGAATGTGTTCATACACTCCATTTAGGCAGGCTGACCTTTTCAGAGCCAGGCAGTTCAAGTCAAGTATGAACAGCTGTGATAGTAAATGACTGAGGCCATCCTAAGAATGGTTTTAACATGCCCATGGCCTGGGGTGTAGCTCAGGAGTACACTGTGTGCTCAATGTACAAAAGGCTCTGAGTTCAATCCCTGGCGCCAAAATACATAAATACACACACACACACACATACACACACAAGATGTAGTGGCTCAAACCTGAAAAGCCAGCACTCAGGAGGCTGAGGCAAGAGGACTGCTATGAGTTTGAGGCCAGACTAAACTAACTCATACCTAGGGACTCTTGAGGTAAAAGGATTACTGTGAGTTCAAGGCCAGCCTTGGCTACAGAGAGACCCTGCCTCAAAAAAAAAAAAAAAAAAAAAAAAAAAAAAAAAAAATCAAACAAATCATGATGGTGCACGCCTTTAATCCAGCATTCAGGAGGTAGAGGTAGGAGGATTGCCATGAGTTCAAGGTCACCCTGAGATTACATAGTGAATTCTAGGTCAGCCTGGGCTATCCTGAAACCTTACCTTGAAAAACCAAAAGTAAATAAATAAATAAATCCAGGCATAGTGGTGCACACCTTCATGTTGGCTCTCGGGAGGCTGAGGTAAGAGGATCAATCTGAGTTCTAGGCCACCCTGAGACTATAGAGTGAATTCCAGGTCATCTGAGCCAGACACACACACACACACACACACACACACACACACACACACAATAAATAAATATAAAAAATAGCTAATGGGGTTGGTAAGATGACTCAACTTGCACTTGCTTGCTTGCAAAGTCTCACCCAGGATTCAATTCCCCAGTACCCACATTAAGCCTGGTTCACAATAGCACATGTACCTGGAATTCATCTGCAATGGCCAAGAGGTCCTGTTGCACATATTCTCATTCTCTATGCTCGCAAATAAAAATATTTAAAAAGTAAGCTGGGGGCAGAAGAGATGGCTTAGCGTTTAAGGCTCTTGCCTGTAAAGCCAAACGATCTAGGTTTGATTTCCCAGGATCCACATAAAGCTTCATGTGCACAAGGGGGCACATGTCTCTGGAATTCGTTTGCAGTGGCTGGACTCCCTGGTATACCCATTCTCTCTCTGTGTGTGTCTTTCATCTCGCCCTCTTTCTCTCTCTGAATTATCTCTGTCAAATAAATAAATAAAAATAAAATATTGAAAGAAAAAAGTAAGCTGGGCATGGTGGTGCATGCCTTTAATTCCAGTACTCAGGAGGTAAAGGTAGGAGGATTGCCATGAGTTTAAGGCCAGTCCAAGTTAGAGTGAAACAATACCTCAAAAATCCAAAATTTAAAAAGTAAAAATAAGCTGAGTGTGGGGGGCACACACCTTTAATCCCAGCACTTGGGAGGCAAAGGTAGGAGGATTGCTGTGAGTTCAAGGCCACACTACATAGTGAATTCCAGGTCAGTTTGGGCTGAAGTGAGACCATACCTTGAAAAAACAAAACAAACAAAAAAGTAAAACTAAAAAATATAGGGCTGAAGAGATGTCTCAGCAATTAAGGCACTTGTCTATAAAGCCTAATGACCGAGGTTCAATTCTCCATTATATACATAAAGCCAGATGCACAAGGTGGCACACGCATCTAGAATTCGTTAACAGTGGCTAGAGGTCCTGGTGTGCCCATTCATTCTCTATGGCTCTCGCTACTTGCAAATATGTTTTTGTTTTTTGGCTTTTGGTTTTTGTTTTTCAAGGTAGGGTCTCACTCTAGCTCAGGCTGACCTGGAATTCACTATGTATTCTCAGGGTAGCCTTGAACTCATGGTGATCCTCCTACCTCTACTTACCAAGTGCTGGGATTAAAGGCATGTGCCACCATGCCCAGTGCAAATAAATATTTTTAAAATAAATAAAAAATAGGACTAGAGAGATGGCTTAGCAGTTAAAGCATTTGGCTGCAAAGCTTAAGGATGCATGTCTGACTCTCCAGATCCCATGTAAGCCAGACATGCAAGGTGATACAAGTGGGCAAAGTCACGTATGTATCTGAAATTTGACTGCAATGACCGGAAGGCCCAGGGTGCCAATTCTCTTTCTCATAAGATAAAATAATTTTTTTTCATTTTTATTTATTTATTTGAGAGTAACAGAGAGAGAAAGAAGCAGAGAGAGAGAGAGAGAGAGAGAGAGAGAGAATGGGCACACCAGGGCTTCCAGCTACTGCAAACGAACTCCAGATGCCTGCACCCCCTTGTGCATCTGGCTTACGTGTGTCCTGGAGAATCGAGCCTCGAACCGGGGTCCTTAGGCTTCACAGGCAAGCGCTTAACTGCTAAGCCATCTCTCCAGCCTAAAATAAATTTTTTAAAAGTAAAATCTCCCTCTCTCTCTCCAATAAATAAATAAATAATTAAAAGCTGCACATGCACTATCGGGGCACACGTGTCTGGAATTCAATTGCAGTGGCTGGAGATACTGGTGCACCAATTCTCTCACTCTCTCCTCCCCCCCCTTTGTTTCATTAAAAAAAAAAAAAAAAAAAAGCCAGTCTGTTAGGCTTGCCTCAAAAAAATATTCTAACATAGCTAAAACTTACTGGAGTTCATTTGCAGTGGGGCCCCGGCGTGCCTATCCTCTCTTTCTCTCTGTCGGTCTCAAATAAATAAATAAAAACAAACAAAAAATATTTTTTTTTTTAATCTTAGCTTTTCTTAGCATAACATTACACAAATGGTAACTTCCTGGAAACCATTAGACTCTCATCAATAGCTATCTGAGGTAGGCACTTAAACAATGCAACGTCTGGATGTTTCATATATTTCTACTTACCACTAGAGTCTCCATGCTCTCCAAGGACCCATCCATGACAGCTTAATGGGTGAATTCCCAGCCTTTCTCCCATCAGGTAGCGGAACCTGGCTGAATCCAGGTTGCAACCACTTCCAATAACACGGTTTTTGGGAAAGCCACTTATCTTCCAAGCCACATAGGTCAAGATGTCCACTAGGAAGAAAACATTGACATACCAGGTGACTCAACAGGTAACAACTGACGAGTCCAAATAAATAGTTCTGTATGGACCTTGGTACCATTGATAACTAGGAAGTATTTATTGTACTATATAACTTAAGTCTACCAAATAATTAAGAAGGTTTCAGTTAAGAGAATACAAGTAGTCAATATCTCTTTATCTTAGCTAAGTAATAAAGTTTAAGCTCCAACTATGTTCAGAAGCACTGTATCACTCTAATGTTTTAAAACAAACTATTTTACAAAATGACAAATCTACTAAGTGATAAACATGCACACAGAATGTACCATATGCCGGCAGTGTGACCACAGCCTGTCTGCACAGCTTGGATGCAGGTATGTCTCACCTGGGTTGGAGACCACAAGCAGCTTGCAGTTGGGGCTGTACTTCACCACATTAGGAATGATGAACTTAAAGATGTTCACATTACGCTGGACCAAATTAAGACGACTTTCTCCCTCTTGCTGACGTGCCCCAGCTGTGATAATAACCAGCTTGGAGTTTGCAGTCACGTTATAGTCTAAAGAAAAGGAAAACAAGAGCAAATTAGGGCGTTAAAAAAACATCAGGAGCCGGGCGTGGTGGCGCACGCCTTTAATCCCAGCACTCTGGAGGCAGAGGTAGGAGGATCACCGTGAGTTCAAGGCCACCCTGAGACTACATAGTGAATTCCAGGTCAGCCTGGGCTAGAGTGAGACCCTACCTCGAAAAACCAAAAAAAAAAAAAAAAAACATCAGGCTATGTAAGCCTGTGTCTTTACCTCCTGAGCCATCTCCCCGGCCTCAATTTGGAGCCTTTAAGGGGACTCTTACCTACCTAACAAAAAATGTTTCATAACAGACAATTTTATGCAGGCTTTGTGTATGTGGCAGATCAATTACTCATCTGCCTCTAAACCTTTCCTTTGGTTTCTCTAGTTTTATATTATGGCCCCTTAAATGGAAGAGTCTGTCAATGGCATTCTCATGTTGTAGTTTGAATCACATTGTAACATTATATAACTACCAGAGGGAAGAAATGGAAGGGATCTATCTAGTTTGATTTTTTAAATCAATGACTTATACATCTGCCAAGTTTTTGCTACCTAAACTCAGTGTTCACTCATCTACTTTTATTTAGCTACCTAATTGTCTAGAGACTGACAACTCTCTTTCCACACCCTCTCAAGAACTTTCAATTCTGGTTTCTGGCTGGTGCTAGCTAAGAGTAACATTTCTTAATCATTTTTATTTACTTATTTATTTGAGAGAAAGACAGCTACAGAGAGAATGCACACATCAGGGCCTCCAACCACTGCAAAAGAATTCCAGGTGTATAAGCCACCTTGTGCATTTGGCTTACGCGGGTACTGGGGAATTGAACCTTGTTCCTTAGGTTTCACAGGCAAGCACTTAACCACTAAGCCATCTCTCCAGCCCCATGTTAGAATATTTTATGCCAAGGAAGACAGAAAATGAAATTAACTTATTTCATGAAGACAAGTAAACTACGAACCTATTAGTTATTGCTTTTTATTTATTTTACTTTTTAAAATTTATTTTACCTTCTCTCTCCAGCCCCAAAGTAATATTAGCTGAATATGTACCTAAGGGTATACTCATTCTAAATTCAAAAGGTTTCCACATACAGACACAGTGAGTTTCCACCTAAAATCATTTATTAGTGGATCAAACTGATTTATGGGTACCAATGCAAAAATTATCCTAAGGCATTCCTATCATTTATTGAAAATGGGAAAATCTTTGAAGAATTAGTATTTCAAACCCAGTGAAAAATGTAACTCTAATATAGACTACAATATAGTTTGTTGAAACCGACCTTTGCCAGAGACGATTTTGGGTGTTCGAAGGAAAAGGCTGCCATGCTGGAGATCCATCATCTCTCCCTTTAGCTTGTCTTCCATGACATCAACGAGAGCAAGCTCATCGGCCAAGTCCTAAAAGACAAAATGCTTAGTTAAATGAGAAAGGGGTATTCCCAGATCTCTAGCATAGTATGTAAAATTCTTGCATTTCTGGCAGAGTCCTGCTATTTCAGTTTCAGAATCTACTTCAAAGGACAAGCAAGCCACCCTTTAAAAAACTGACTCGGCAGGATGTGGTGACGCACGCCTTTCACCCCAGCACTCAGGAGGCAGAGGTAGGAGGATCATTGTGACTTCAAGGCCACCCTGAGACGACATAGTGAATTCCAGGTCAGCCTGGGCTAGTGTGAGACCCTACCTTAAAAAATATTTTTTAAATAAATAAATAAACTTGACTCATATATGCCCCAAATACAACCACAATTCTCTCTCTAGTCCTATCTCCCAAGGAAGCTCTGCTTGTGTGGCAACAGAGGCAAGATTAACTTCCAAGTCCTGCTGGTCATGGTGGCACACGCCTTTAACCCCAGCACTCAGGAGACAGCAGTAGGAGGGTTGCCATGAGGTCAAGGCTAGCCTGAGACTACAGAGTGAATTCCAGGCCAAGTTCGGCTACAGCAAGCCCCTACCTGAAGCCAAAGAAATAAAAATAAAATAATAAAAACTTCCAAGCATACAAGACTGCCTTCAGTCTCAGATTCAGGCAGTTATTCACATTCTACAGGAGGGCACTTGCCTAGCATATGTGATATTACAGTGTGGTACAGAAAAAAACATAACAGACTTGTCACGTTGCATAACACTGGTAGAAAAACATTTTTGCAATGAACCCTATGAGTTCATAGGATGTGATCTGTCATTACAAGTTTATTCTAGCTGCAGATCTAACCCCAGACTATCCACAACACAGTGAGTACTCCTGGAGGTTCTCTTCTCACCCAAGCAACACAGGTGGCTTGGGGGGGGGGGGGCGGAGATAACATAAATTTCTACTCCACTGGCTACAGGATATGGCCTCCTAAGAATACATACAGAGCAAGCTGCTTTGCTAAGTCTGCATAGCTCATTTTTGCATTCAGACCCTTACTTCAGTCCAGTTCTGTTCAAAATGCAAAATTCAAGGCTGGAAAGATGGCTCAGCAGTTTAAGAGGCTTGTCTGCAACAGCTAAGGATCCAGGTTTGATTCCCCAGTATCCACGTAAAGCCAGATGCACAAAGTGGCTCATGCAGCTGGAGTTCATCTGCAATGGAAAGAGGCCTTGGCAGACCCATTTCCTCTCTTTCTCTCACTTTTTGAAAATAAAAATATTTTTAAAAACACAAAATTCACCATTTCATTATAAGGAATTCCTACTCCTAAACTATCTTAGTATTAAAAGTTCTCTCAGCTGAATTTGGTGGCATACTTATAATCAATCCCAGCACTCAGGGGCTAAGGAAGGGTTATCGACTCTGAAATCAGCTGCAGCTACAGGGTGAGACCACCTTAAAAAAAAAAAAAGAAAAGAAAAGAAAAACAATTGGGCTGGAGAAATGGTTTAGTGGTTAAGCGCTTGCCTGTGAAGCCTAAGGACCCCAGTTCGAGGCTTGATTCTCCAGGACTCACGTTAGCCAGACGCACAAGGGGACTCACATATTTGGAGTTCATTTGCACCTGGCGCATCCATTCTCTCTCTGCCTCTTTCTCTGTCACAACCAAAACTAAAAAAAAAATTGCTAGTTGTGGTGGTTTGAATTAGGAGTCCTCATAAACTCATGTGTTCTGAATGCTAGGTCCCCAGCTGATGGCAATTTGGTAACTGGAGCCTCCTGGAACAGGTGGGTTGTTGGGGGTGGGCTTATGGGTGTTACAGCCGGTTTCCCCGTATTTGGCACAGTCACCTGCCACTTCTATGCACCTGATGTTGGCCAGGAGGCGATGTCCTGCTTCTGCTCATGCCGTGTTTTCCCCTGCCATCACAGCATTTCCCCTTGAATGTGTAAGCCAAAATAACCCTTTACTCCCACAAGCTGCTTCTGGTCAGGTGCTTTGTGCCAGCAACAGGAAGCTCACTTTAACACTAGACATGCAGCATGTCTGCAATCCTAGCACTTGGAAGTTGACATGGGGGTATCGGAAGTTCAGAATCAATCCTAGCCACACAATGAGTTCAGGGCCCACCTGGGTTACAGAATGACTTCCAGATCAGCCTGGTCTATACTGAGAGCTTACTTCAAAACATAACAACATAACATAACATAACATAACATAACATAACATAACATAACATAACATAACATAACATAACATAACATAACACCAAACCACAGAGTTGTTGCATTCATGTCCAGCTTTGGTAACTGTTTGGTACATCACCATTTTTCAAAGTGCTCCACGTTCTTTCCTCTGCATGAGTACATCAATGCAATGTGATAATATAGATGGGGATGGTGAAATGTGTGTGCTTGCAGAGCTGTGAACTCACCTTCATTAAGATGCTGATGGCACAGGCCATTCCCACAGCCCCAACCCCCACGACTGTAATCTTATTTTGGGGCGTCTGTTCTTCCTTGAGAAGGTTCACAATCAGCTGGTCCTTGAGACTTGCCATCTTGGACTTGGAACCAACAGGAACCTGCAGGGGAAATAGTCAAGGGTCACCACCTCCTCCTGTTTATCAACTGATTCCACTTTTGAGTACTAAAAAGTCCTAACAGATGACTAAAAATGTAGAAGGGGGTTAAAAAAAAAAAATCAACAAGTGGCCAGGCAAAAGAGGGTCAGATATGGCTCTTGAGGTGAAGGCCCTCACCTTGGCATGGATAAGCAGTATAGATGTGTGAGTGTAAGTGTAGCCCCCCGAGCGTTCACACATCTCGGCTTATTAGCCACAAAGGATGAAACGGCCTTTCCTCAGACAAGATCACTCCTCCCGCTACTCAAAGCCCTACAGCACACACTGGCCAGCTCCTCAGCAAAGGAGACAAAGCAAAGCAGAGAGGGTCACCAACGGCTACAAGGTAGCACCCCCAAATCCAAGAAATGTGCAGAAACTGCGCATGCGCAAGCTTGCTTCCCACCCGGAAGACCGGCGAAGCTGGTGCGCATGCGCATTCCGAAACAACGTGGCCAGCGGAGAAGCCCTAGTGGTAACCCGCGGCGCAGACACGAGGCTAAGCGCTGGACTCCCCCAGGAAGCCCCACCCCTGGAGCAGAGCCAGTCAGGGGGTCAGAGTCTGTGGGTCAGACTTTGCACGTCTGGCTCCCAGGAGCACACGCGGGCAGCGTGAAGCCGGGCGGGCGCCCTCCTGCCCTGGCCCGGTGCCACCGCAGGGCAATACCAGGAACCAAGGGCCTTTAACCAGCCCGCTGGAGCGGCCACGGCCCTTGCGGTAAGGCGGAGGCTCTGTAAGCGGAAACATCGTCAGCACAGGAAAGGCAGCAACAGCTACTCGGTGCACCCGCGCATGCCAGGACAACGGGGGGGTGGGGGGACTTCCACCCAGCCCCGCGCTGGCTGGGCAAAGTATCACAGGTGGCATCCCCATCGTTGCAAAGGCCAGAAATACCCGCTAAGGACTTCCAGGCAGGGAGCCTAGGATCACGGAGTTGGAATTGGGTCTCTTCTTACAAGTCACTACTATTTCTAGATAGCCTGGTAAGGTTTCTGAAGATGGGCAAAGTGGAGCTTTCCGCTTCAGTTTTGGGGCAGGGGCACAACCCACCCCTAGCACCCACTCACAATGTCCTTAGATACGTTCACCACTCTCCTTCCCCCCCCCTCCCCAATATATTTGCGGCCGGGCGCGGTGGCGCAGTTTTAATCCCAGCACTTGGGAGGCAGAGGCAGGAGGATCGCGGTGAGTTCGAGGCCACCCTGAGATTACTTACTGCATTCCAGGTCAGCCTGGACCAGAGTGAGACCCTACCTCAGAAAACATATATATTTGCTCCAAGACGATTCAGGTCAGCCTGGGCTAGAGAGCGAGTCCCGACCTGGGCCTCTTGCCAATGCAAACTCCAGATGCATGCGCCACTTTGTGCATCAGGTTTTAAGTGGGTAGTGGGGAACCGAACCCCAGGCCCTCTCCTAGTTTTAAGCTTCCTCATTGCTCAAATGGAAGCGATCCCACGCGAGAGCCCGTCTAAGGTGCCAGCGAATGGCAAGTCTGCCGGCCAGGTCTAGTACACCCCAGAAGCTTAACAAACTGCAAGGAGCGCCCTGTTAGCCGCGCGGGGCCCACCCAGAAGAAAACGCGAGGCGCACAGCGCGGCCGTCGTCCTCCCAGAACCCGCCCCGGACGTGCAAAGGGTTTTCCAGCCCTTGGGGTTCGACTAACCAGGCGACAAGTTTTATTCGGGTCGCCGACTCCGGACCACGGAGGGTCTCCCCACCCTTCAGGCCAACCGGACTTTGGGGCCCAGAAAGCGGGGGGCCACCTGCTGGGTTCCCCGTGAGGCCCGCACCCCCGAAGCGAGGGATCTTGGCGGGGCCTGCACGCCACCCCACCCCGGAGTAAGGGACCCTCGCAGGGCCTGCACCCCACCCCACCCTGGAGCAGCGCCCCTCTGCGGGCGGCCGCAGCCCCCTCCGGCACAGGGCGCGCCGGGCTTGGCCGTACCGGGAGAGCTTGAAGGACGGGCGTCCGCAGCGCGGGGCAGCGAGATCCGGACCCTGCTGCCGCGAAGGCTCGAGCACCCCGAGCCGCGCGGAGGAGGGGCCTTAAATGGCACCGGGAGCTGACGTCAGGGTGCGAGCGAGGAGGACGTGCGGGAACCCACGTGTGGCGGCTCCGGGGGCGGGCGGGCCTCGGAATGGCCGGATGGCCGCGCAGCGGGGCGCCCCACGTGTGCTCCGCCGCGGGGAATGAAGCCGGGTCCGACCGTCAGCGAGTCTGAGTCAGGCCGACCCTCAGCTTCCTCCTCCGCGAAACCTGGAAGCCCAAATCGCTTTCTGCACCGCTGTGCCCGGAACGCTTCTTGCACGCCATAGTAACTAAATAAATGTTGAATGAAAGAAAGGAAATGCCGACACTGCATCAGTGTACTCAGTCTGTCTGTCTCTGATTCCTTTTCCCCTTGCGGCTAACTTTGCAAGATCAGTGGAGCCGTGGTCCCTGAAGGTTTGCTGGGTGACTCAAATTTACATGCATGCCTGCGCTCTACTCCCCACCACCTCAAGGCATCCTTCCTCCTCCCCCGTTCCTGCCACACTCAAGCAGTCTTAGTGGTCTGGGTTGCTTTTAGATCTACCCCCTTCCCAGCTCCACAATCACCCTCCTACAATGCATCTCTGTTTTTGTTTGCTCAAGCTTGTTAAGTTTTGTTTTGATCGGACTATCAATGGGGGAGAGGAAGCAGGGGAGAGAGAGAGAGGTGGGCACTTGAGGGAGAGAGAGAAAGGGAAGAGAGAAAAGGGGAGGAGAGTGAGGGGTGCACGCAGCTAGAGAAAAAGCACCCTTTCATTTGTCATTTATTCATTATTTTTACCTGGCCTAGCTATCCCTCCCATCTCCTTTGGACTATGTCCCCTCCCACGAAGATAGAATCTGAAATATACTGGGGTAAACCCTTGGAATTGCCTTAGTGACAGGAAAGACCAGGCAATAAAGCTCTGGTTGTAATTTTCACCCCACCCACCAACCTCCAGGAAAGGAGGTGTTCACAGAGATTAAGTTTCTATAAAACCTGAATCTGAACTTCTGGTTGCTGAACACTGGAGGGACGGGCCTGAGGGTGAGCTCCCGGAAAAGCCCTGGACGTTCGCACTCCCACCCTACCGAGCCTTCCACCTCAGGCTCATCTGCATCCTTCCTGATACCTTTTATAATACCCCAAGTAGGCTGGGCGTGCCTGCCAGTGTCAGAGCACTTGCCTAGCAAAGCACGGCCTTCCATTTTATGTTCCAAGAACATAAAAATAAAGTTGTTTTCAAAACTCCAAGCAACCGGAAGTCGTGGCCCACACCTTTAATCCCAACACTTGGGAGGCAGAGGTAGGAGGATCAGAGGATCACCATGAGTTCAAGGCCAGACTGAGACTACTACGTAGTGAATTCCAGGTTGAGTGAGACCCTACCTCAAAAAAACAAAAACAAAAATAAATAAATAAACAAAAAAACTCCAAACAGGGCTGGAGAGATGATTTAGAGGTTAAGGTGCTTGCCTGCAAAACCTAACAACCTGGGTTCGGTTCCTCAGTACCTACATAAAATCAGATGTAAAACGTGGTGCATGCATCTAGAGTTGGTTTGCAGTGGCTGGAGACCCTGACACACCCATCCCCCCCTTGCAAATAAATAAATTAATTTTTTAAAAACTCAGGCCGTGGTAGCACATGCCTTTAATCCCAGCACTTGGGAGGCAGAGGTAGTGAAAGGCCCAAGAAGTCAGAAGCCCAGAAATACTATCACGCTCCAAAGGGAGCTTAAGTGGGCCCCTGCATACCTCAAACTCCAGGCTTTACTCTCTGTTGAAAGCAAGTAAAGAATCCCTCTTCTCATATCAGAGCCCGCTCCTAATATAAAACTAGGTAAAAAGGGCATGAGATAGCCCTCAAGGATGGGAAATGAGTAATGAGGTAAACCACTTATTTGGTTTCTGTAAATAGCCTACACCATAAGCCTTAATAGCCCACACTGTAAGCCTTAGTAGCCTGCACCATAAGCTGTAGCAGCCTGCCTCAGACCACCAATGTCATAGGAGACTGATACCACACTCTGCTACCCCCACCCAAGGACCTGCGCAAATGCTGACCTCCAAGGTCATAGGAGACTGATACCACACTCTGCTACCCCCACCCAAGGACCTGCGCAAATGCTGACCACCAAGGTCATAAGAGGCTTTGTTAGAAACCCTATAAAAACTGTCCCGTTCCTGCATTCGGGGCTCTGCAGTCCTCTACCCCTGTGCGGTGTACGACTGTGGGCCCCAGCGCGCTTGGAATAAAATCCTCTTGCAGTTTGCATCAAGACCGCTTCTCATGAGTGATTTGGGGTGTCGCCATATCCAGGCAGAGCGTGGGGTCCTCGTTTTGGGGGGTCTTACAGTAGGACAATCACAGTGAACTTGAGGCCACCCTGAAACTGCAAAGTGAATTCCAGATCAGCCTGGTCTAGAGAGAGGCCCTGCCAAAAAACAAACAGAACTCAAAACAAGGTAAAGGTAAGTATTGCAATGGGTTCTGTGAACCAACTGAGCAAATTCTCAAATGAAAAGGAAGGCACTGGGTTTATGTAATGGAGTGATTAGGGTGTCAAGTGAAGGACAGTCTTGTGAGACTGAGCTTAACCTGTGAGATCAGATGTTCTAGGTCAGTAGTGTCAGAACTGGAGCTGAATTTTAGGACACCCTGTCAATCTTCATTCACTGTAAAATTGTTTTCTGCGGCGTGCTTGCACACGCACACGGTCACAGACTTGTTGAGTGAGAACGTGGAGAGAGAAGGTTGCTGCTTCCTTTGCACCAACAGAATAGAAACCTTCCTCTTCTTTGCCCCTCCTTTGGTCTGGACATCCTTCAGAGGGTTGTGCCGTGGAGCACGTGGGACAGTGAACCCCCCCTTGGGGACATGGATAGGCCCTGTCCTCCTGCACTTCCAGGACCAACTGGAGCAGCCCTAGGAAAGATTCAAGAAGTCCTCTTGGGGACATGGATAGGCCTGTGTCCTCCTGCACTTCCAGTACCAACTGGAGCAGCCCTAGGAAAGATCCAAGAAGTCCTCTCGGGGCTGGAGAGATGGCTTAGCGGTTAAGCGCTTGCCTGTGAAGCCTAAGGACCCCGGTTCGAGGCTCGGTTCCCCAGGTCCCACGTCAGCCAGATGCACAAGGGGGCGCACGCATCTGGAGTTCGTTTGCAGAGGCTGGAAGCCCTGGCGCGCCCATTCTTTCTCTCTCCTTCTATCGGTCTTTCTCTCTGTGTCTGTCGCTCTCAAATAAATAAATTAATTAAAACAAAAAAAAAAAAAAAGAAGTCCTCTCGGGGACATGGATAGGCCTGTGTCCTCCTGCACTTCCAGGACCAACTGGAGCAGCCCTAGGAAAGGTCCAAGAAGTCCTCTGGTTGAAAGGGAAAATTAACCCCATGCATCACTCGGCACCTGGAGCTTGTCCCAACAGTTTCCTCTCACTCGGTGTCCTGACACTTATGTAGGGTTTGTGGGTGGGCACAGGCTCTCCAGGGTTTACAAGACAGGGCAGATTTTAACAATGTCTCAAGTTTCCTAGTCTACAACAATGTCCTCATTCGGTCAGGGCTTCAGGGAGCTAGTGGACAGGGAGAAGTTTATAGCAGAGTCAGGTTGGTAGGCAGGTAGGAATTTCACCTGGAGATTCAGTGGAGGTAAGAGGGAGCAGGCAGTCAGGGTGTGTAGTAGTTTGAATGGATGGCCCCCAATATATTCAGGAATTATTTAAGTTTGTAATTTAGATCTGTCACGCTCCGCTGGCTGGAAGAGATGTCACTGGGTGGATCCTGGGGTCCAGCCCTAAGGCATGGGAGTGGATTTGGAATTCCTGTCTAAAGATATACACAGTGCCTGAGCTCTGTCTGGGCTTCCTAAATGTGTTTGCTTGCTCTTTGGTGGCAGCTGTTCTCTCTGCCTGCTCCTCTGGAAATGGGCCAGCTTCTTCTGCCATTATCCCTTCCTCCCATAACTGTGCCTGGTCTGGAAGTTCATCCCAACAATGTGTGGCTGTCTACTACAGGGTGACTGGACCTCTAAAAGTAAAAAAAGTGGTAAAGTCTGCACTTGCTAAAACTCAAAGATAATCTGACTTCTTATCTCTTGCCTAGTTCCCTAGACCTGTTTTTTCACAGACAACCTGGGTCCTCCTGGGAGGGAGGTCTTTCCTAGTATTGAAATCTTATCCTAACACTGTGGTTGGTCAAGCTGAACCTGAACTTGGCTAGCCTCTTCATGAGCCTAGCCCTTACCAATCAGCTGTCCCTCTGGTTCACCTTGCCCAGAAGGTAGGACCCTCCACTATAAGGTTATAAATACATTTATGAGGGGAGGGCACTCTCTCTTTGCTGCCTGACCTCTCTTGAACTTCCAGCTGTTGGTGAGTTCCCCCTCAGCTTAGCCCAGGCCCAGCCAGGCTGAGCTGAGGGTAGAGCTCCCCCCAGCCCTTACTCTCCACATGGGCTCTTTACCCCTTCCATATCCCCACATGGCAGGAGCTCTTTGAACTTTCTTTTCTTTCCATGGTTTTTCCAGGCCCTCTACATGGGATCTCTGGCCAGGTGGGTGCCTTTCCTTGATTCTATACTTCCCTCAATAAATATAATAATTATCCTGCTCAGTCTTATTTTATTCAATTCTTTGATCAAAATTAGGCATGAACTTAGAGTTTATGGTTCAAAGACTTTCCTAAACCCCAAACACCCACTTATAGAGAGGGGAACTTCTGAGAGGAAAAAGAAGGGTGGTGTGAGGGGAAGATGATCATGGCATATTGTCTGTATGTATGGAGATTGTCAACTGAAAATTTAAAAAGGCAGGTGTCTACCATATGACCCAGCTATACTACTCCTAGGCATATATCCTAAGGATTCGTCTCTTAGAGATACTTCTCAACTATGTTTATTGCCGCTCTATTCACAATAGCTAGGAAATGGAACCAGCCTAGATGTCCCTCCACAAATAAGTGATAATGAAGGTGTGGCACATTTGCACAATGGAGTTCTGCTCAGTGGTAAAGAAAAATGAAGTTATGAAATTTGCAAGAAAATGGATGGATCTGGAAAGGATTATACTTAGGTAACCCAGGCCCAGAAAGTGAAATGTCACATGTTCTCTCTCATATGTGGCTCCTAGCTACAAATGATTGGATTTCTATGTGAGTAGGAATAAAACTCAGTAGCAGAGGCCAGTAAGCTAGAAAGGATATATAAAGGGAATAGAAGGGGAGGGAGGGGGGACTTAAAAGGATGGTATTGTATATATGTAAGTAGAAGAATAGATTAATGGAGGGGGTGAAAAGGCCCAAAGTGCAGTCAGGAGAAGAGGTAGGGTAAAGGAAAGGTGGAGGGAGGGCTAATCAAAATCTAAGAGGATATAAATAAATCATATGGAATCCTACATTTTTGGACAATGGAACACTCAGGAGCCATAGATTGTTGCTAGAAAATTTTCAATGCCAGAGATGGGATGCCTTCCAGTGAGTTGTTGGCCAGGGAGGTCCCTGATGCCCCCAGAACATTATAGGCCATTGCCGAGGCCCTTGGTTTTCCACCAGGAATAGATGGTAAGACCCTATTGCTGAAGACTCCACATACTTGGGCTGCAAGGTCTCTGAGAAATCCTGCTGGAACTGAGCTGATAACCTCCTCCATGTAGACCAGCTGACAGAAAGCCATTCTGCATGCAGTTCAATGGTAGAAAGAGAAATCACCAGTGAAGATACTCAACAGTAGATACTGCAAGCCTTATATTTGGCCAGCCAAGCCAAATGAGCCAATGGGCACAATAGTGGCACATCTGTCATGGTGGAAACCAACTGCCCTCTAATTGGACTGGAGGCCCGCTCCATGGGAGAGAATACATCCCTCATACTGAAAACTTAAAACATGGGTAGTCATGATCCCTAGGGGTGTAACATCTGCTGCTGTCTGGCTAAATGTATATGCATGCTATGCTCAACAAACTGCCCAGTAAGCACTTCTCTTAATGTTCATACCCTTATATTAATGCTACTCTCACTTTTGGTAGAGAATCTTCTCTTTTCAGATGGAAGTGACTTGGGATGACTCAGAAGGCATCATGGTGCTAGAAAGAAGTGACTGGAGTGCTCAGCACTGCAGTGTCTCTATCACACCTTCCAAGGCTCAGGGTCCATTGTGGAAGAGGTGGCAGAAAGAATGTAAGAGCCAAAGGAAGGGTAGGACTCTTTACAATGTGCTCCCTCCAGACACAAAATGGCCTGGATATCCATGACCTCACAGTGCCTGACAGTACCTACACAAGACCATCATAATAGGAGGAAAAGATCATGACATCAAAATAAAAGAGAAGCTGGGCTTGGTGGTGCACGCCTTTAATCCCAGCACTCGGGAGGCAGAGGTAGAAGAATTGCCATGAGTTCGAGGCCACCCTAAGACTCCATAGAGAATTCCAGGTCAGCCTGGGCTACAGTGAGACCCTACCTCCAAAAACCAAAAAAAAAAAAAAAAAAAAAAAAAGAGAAACTGATTGAAATGGGGAGGGGATTTGATAGAGTGGGGGGGAGGAAGGATATTATCATGGGATTTTCTTATAACCATGGAAGTTGTTAATAAAAATTTGAAAGAAAGGGAGTTCGTTTTTTACCAGGCATGGTGACACATGCCTTTAATCCCAGTACTTGGGAGACAGAGGTGGGAGGATCATCAAGAGTTCGAGGCCACCCTGAGACTACATAGTTAATTCCAGGCCAGCCTGGACCAGAGTGAGACCCTACCTCAAAAAACCAAAAAATAAAAAATAAAAAAAAAATTTTAAAAACTGAAAAAAAAAAAAGGGAAAAGAAAAGCAAAGTTATGAAATTTGCAGGAAAATGTATGGATCTGAAAAGGATTATACTTAGTGAGATAACCCAGGCCCAGAAAGCCAAACGTCATATGTTCTCTCTCATATGTGGATCCTAGGCTACAAATGATTGAACTTCTATGTAAGTAGGAATAAAACTCAGTAGCAGAAGCCAGTAAAGAGATATAAAGGGAATAGATAGGGAGGGAGTGGGGACTTAAAAGGATGGTATTGCATATATGTAAGTAGAAGAACAGAGTAATAAGGGTGAAAAGGCCTAAATGAGATCAGGGGAAAGATTGAGTAAAGAAAAGGTAGAGGGAGGGCTAATCAAAATCTAAGAGGATACAAATAAGTCATATGGAAAACTACTTTTTTGGACAATGGAACACTCAGGAGCCATAGATTGTTACTAGAAAAAATTTCTGTGCCAGGAATGGGATACCTTCCAGTGAATTGCTGGCTAGAGAGGTCCCTGATACCTCCAAAACATTACAGTCCATTGCAGAGGCCCTTGGTTTCTCACCAGGAATATACGGTAAGATCCTATTGCTGAAGATTCCACATACTTGGGCTGCAAGGTCTCTGAGAAATCCTGCTGGAACTGAGCTGAAAACCTCCTCCATGTGGACCAGCTGACAGAAAGCTAGAAAATTCTATGCTGCATGCAGCTCAATGGGAGAGCGAGAAATCACCAGTGAAGATACTCAACAATGGACACTACAAGCCTTAAATTTGGCCAGCCAGGCCAAATGAGCCAATAGGCACAATAGTGGTAAACTAACTGCCTTCTAATTTGACTGGAGGCCTGCTGTATGGGAGGGAATACATCCCTGATACTGAAAACCTACAATAGTGATAGTCATGAGACCTAGGGGTGTATCATCTGCTGCTGTCTGGCTAAATGTATTTACTATGCTCACCAGACTACCCAGTAAGTACTTCTCTTAATGTTCATACCCATATATTAATGCTGCTCTCACTTTTGGTTAGAGAACCTTCTTTTTTCAGATGGCAGTGACCTTGGAATGACTCAAAAGACACCATGGTTCAAAGAAGAAGTGACAGAGGAGTGCTCAGCACTGAGACATTTCTATCATACCTTCCAAGGCTCAGGGTACATTGCAGAAGAGGTAGTGGAAAGAATGTAAGTGCCAAAAGAAGGGTAGGACTCCTTACAATGTGCTCCTCCAGACACAAAATGGCCTGAATATCCATGACCTCACAGTGCCTGATACTACCTACATAAGACCATCATAATAGGAAGAAAAGATCATGACATCAAAATAAAAGAGAGATGATTGAGAGGGGGAGGGGATATGATAGAGAATGGAGTTTCAAAAGGGAAAGTGAGGGGAGGGAGGACATTACCATGGGATATTGTTTATAATCATGGAAGGTGTTAATAAAAAAATTGAAAAGAATAAATAAATAAAGCCAGAAAAAAAGGCTAGAGGGATGGTTTAGTGGTCAAGGCATTTGCCTGCAAAGCCAAAGGACCCAGGTTTGATTCCCCAGGACCCACATTAGCCAGATGCAAAAGGGGGCACATGCATCTGGAGTCTGCAGTGGCTGAAGGCCCTGGTATGCTTATTCTCTCAATCTCTCTCCCTCTTTCTCTGTCAAATAAATAAAAATATTTTTTTAAAAAAGGCAGGTGTGGTAGTACACCTCTTATTCCCAGCACTAGGGAGCTCAAGGTAAGGAGGATCACTATGAGTTCAAGGCCACCCTGAGACTACATAGTGAATTCCAGGTCAGCCTGAGCTAGAGTGAGACCCTACCTCGAAAAACCAAGGGGAAAATAACAAAAAAGAAATGAGAGTTTTCACCAGAGTTTGGGTAGCTCTAGAACAACTCGTGAAGACCCTGTAGGCTACACTGTCCCCCAAATCAAGTCACCTGACAATAGCCACTTCTGACTCAGCTTCTGCCCTTGTACGCACTTCAGCGTCTGACTCCACAAGTGAATAGAACAAATGCCATTTGCAGAGTGCCCACTAACATGCCAGGAAGCTAGGCGTTCCAATGTTCATCTTCACTATAATTCTTCGGGATAGCATAATTTTTAAGACATTTTTGTTTTTATTTATTTATTAGAGACAGAGAAAGAGAGAGTGGGTGAGAACGGGCACACCAGGGCCTCCAGCCACTGCAAACAAACTCCAGACTTATGTGCCACCATGTGCATCTGGCTTACGTGGGACCTGGAGAATCGAACCTGGGTCCTTAGGCTTTGCAGGCAAACACCTTAATCGCTAAGCCATCTCTCCAGCCTGGAATAACATCACTTATTCCCATTGTCCAGGCAAGGAAGCCAAGGCTGTGTGGCTTCTCAGTGATTTCAGCTGGACTCTAACCCAGGCCTGGCTGACGCCATAGCTTAGGTTTTTCTCTCCAGAAGATGCTTTCTTACCCACAAACCCCTGCACAGTGCAATACATTATTCATGGGCCGGGCCTGTCTCAGGCATAGAAGGTGCTGTGGGTAGCAGTGGACTCCCTGTCTCCTGCTTCAGCTGCTTCACTGGTTGTTCTCTGTCCTCACCCCGGGGACTTATGCCATCCAGGCTTCAAGTTCTCAGGCCTTCAGACTCTGTCTGGACTTTACACCACTGGCTTTCCTGAGTCTCCTGCTTGCAGATGGCAGGTCGTGGGATTTCTCAGCCTTCACAGTCGTGTGTGCCAAGTCCTCATCATGAAACTCTATTTACACTCTGCTCTTTGTTCTATTTCTCAGAGAACCGTGACTAATACAGTCCAAACAGTAGAATTTCTGTGTTAAAGCCAAGCAGTATATGCAACCTACAAAATGGGGCAGGAAATAGAGAGCAGAGCAGACTTCTTAACCTGGCCAAATGCTCTTTGTTTTTTGTTTTCTTTTTTTTTTTATATATTTAAAATTTTTTTTTTATTTATTAATTTGACAGCGACAGACACAGAGAGAAAGACAGATAGAGGGAGAGAGAGAGAATGGGCGCGCCCGGGCTTCCAGCCTCTGCAAACGAACTCCAGACGCGTGCGCCCCCTTGTGCATCTGGCTAACGTGGGACCTGGGGAACCGAGCCTCGAACCGGGGTCCTTAGGCTTCACAGGCAAGCGCTTAACCACTAAGCCGTCTCTCCAGCCCTGTTTTCTTTTTTTGAGGTAGGGTCTGACTGCTCTAGCCTAGGCTGACCTGGAATTTATTCAGTAATCTCAGGCTGTCCTCAAACTCACTATGATCCTCCTACCTCAGTCTCTCAAGTGCTGGGATTAAAGGTGAGCACCACCACGCCTGGCCCAAGGGTTCTTTGAATATGGCCTCTTTAAAGGCAAAAGTCCTACAAAGAAGTGGTTTGACCCAGGGACTATCTGACCTCTGAGAATGGTTGATACCTAGTAGTTATGGTAAGATTTTCCTAACATGGGCCAGGCCAGAGGATGGTGTCCACCCAAAAGACAATACTGAGCCATTCTTTCATCAGTATTTATTACATAATTCCTCACAAGCATTCAAAGGCACCTAACTGCCTCCAGAATATAATTCAAGTCCTCTGATGGGCATGTCAGGCCCTCTGTGATCTGGAATTTCTATTCCGTTCTGGCCTATTCTCTTTGGTGCTTCCTGCAAACAAGTGCCTCTGTGGGTTATTCCCCACAGATCCTAAATGTGCCATTTAGTGTCCCATCTCCAGCCCTCTAGAACATTCCTTCCATCTGAAAGCCCTCTCCCTTGCTGCCGGGCCTGCTTCCTGAGCCCACACATTTACAGCTCAAGTGCTATTCCCTTGGGCTTTAAATGGATTCTTATGGCTCTGCCCCTCTCACTAGACCATCACCCCATAGCCCTGGTGTGTACACACATTTCTTATGAATTAAATGCCTGCTATAAGGGGATATATAAATGAATAAGACAGCCGGTTGTGGTAGCATGTCTATAGGTCATCTATTCAGGAAGTTAAGAAGCTATAGACATGGATTGAGCTCACAAGTTCAAGACCAGCCTAGGCATGATGGTAGGGTCCTATCTCAGAGGAATAGAGAGAGGGAGGGAGACAGAGAAAGAGAGTGGGTAGTTTATAGACCTGAAAGACCAATGTGAAGAGACTGCTAGCAACCTCCTCAGTACTTGAAACTCAAGATAGATGCCAGACATGGTGCTATATGCCTGCTACTCCAGCACTAGGGAGGGGGAGGCACAAGGATCAGAAGTTCAAAGACAGCTTCAGCTACATAGTGAGTTTGCGGCCAGCATGGATGGCATGAGATCCTGTCTTAAAAAAAAAGAAGGCTGGAGAAATGGCTTAGTGGTTAAGCGCTTGCCTATGAAGCCTAAGGACCCAGTTCAAGGCTCGATTTCCCAGGACCCACTTTAGCCAGATGCACAAGGGAGTGTATGCAACTGGAGTTTGTTTGCAGTGGCTGGAGGCCCTGGCATGCCCATTCTCTCTCTCTTTCCCTGCCTCTTTCTCTCTCTGTCTGTCACTTTCAAATAAATAAATAAAAATAATTTTTAAAAAAAATGAACTAACAAAATTTTTAAAAATGTAGCTAGAGAGATGGATCAGTGGTTAAAGGCACTTGCTTGCAAAGGCTGACATCCCAGGATCAATTCCTCAGTACCCATGTTAAGCCAGATGCACAAATTGGCTCATGTGTCTGGAATTAGTTTGCAGCAGACGGAGGCCCTGGCACACCTATATTCTCTCTCTCTCTTTCTCGTAAATAGAAGCGTTTAAACACTAAATAAATAAAATGCTAACTCATGTTGCCATAAAGGAGTTAAACAAAGTACTCTAACATTTAGAGGAGAAACCAGGGAAGGCTTCCCAGAAGAAGCAGCATCAGAGATGATGCAAGAAAAAGATTTCAACTGGTGGATTAGTCTTGAGAAAGCGGAGTGCATGGGATGAAGCAATGCAGAGGCCGGAAGACATGAGGCATGTCTGGGGAAGCTTTAGCCTTAAGTGCCAGGCTAAAACACTCAGGTGTAGTGTCTGTTTTTGTTTGTTTGTTTGTTTGCTTGCTTGCCTTTTGGTGGTGAAGTTTCTGGAGAGAGATAAGGTGCAAGCCAGGTAGTTGAGAGACCATGGGAAGTAGGGCACCTTCCATATAGAATATGGTACAAAACATACACTTCCCTGACCCAACCCTCCACAGCCTGGACCCCTCTGAACACTCACTGACAGCCTGACTTTTTCCACTTTGTCCATGGTTGCAAAGCTGATGGCTTTCCTGAGTTGTAGGACCCAAGATCCAGACGACCTCATCCGTTTCTGTCCTTGACACGGGAGCACTGTGTACATGCCAGAGTAGAGGTTCCTCTAGGGAGAGCCTGGCACTTTCCCTGAGAAACTACTTGCTGTTACAATTCCCCTCCCCCAGTCCCCAGCCCATCCATCCCTCAGATGATGGGTGTGAAGCCTAAAGACTCCACCCCCATCTGCTCCAGCTCAGCACTCCTGTGACACCTCCAGGGCTCTCGCCTTTGTCCCACTCTTCCCCTCTGCTCTCTAGCCTGCGGCTACGTGGTGCCCTATTTCCCTTTTGGGCTTAAACCTTTTGTTCCTTCCAGCATTCATCCTAACCTCACTCCCAATTGTTTAATTAATTCACTAATCATGAATTATGTAATTAATTAGTTTTGAGAGAAAGTCTCATGTAGCCCAGTCTGGCTTCAAACTTGTAGGGTAGTGGAGGATGACCTTGAACCTCTGAGTTTCGTGTTTCCACCTCCAAAGGGCTGGGATCACAGGCATGAATCATACATCATATATATGCCAGGTGGTGTCAGAGCTTCGTGCTTGCTCTGTCAACATTGCCAACCAAGCTACCACCCAGTCCTCCTGAGAAGACTCCTCATTCCTGGAGAGAAGGAACAGCTATGTCCTTTACTCTTCACCCTTGGGGACCTCAAGGTCTCCAGGCTCCAAGCTTCCAGTTCCACTGACATGTTCCCTGACAGAGAATTCCTAGAGCACAAATGACCTCCAAACAAGTACTTCCAAGGGAGCCACAAGGCCCCTCCGAACACCAGCGTGGGCACTCATAGCAGAAGTGTGCAACCATGGCGAGCTAATGAAAGACTCTCTTCCTGATATTTCAGACAGTGATGGACATGTCTTCATAAAGTTGAGTGAGCCCCTTTATGGAAAGAGGACAATGGGGGTCAAGAGCTCTGACCTGTGTCCTTGGGCAGGGCATAGGGGTGTATGTCTGTAATCCAGCACTCAGGAGGTGGAGGCAAGAGCATCAGGAGTCCAAGACCAGCCTGAGCTACAAAACAAAAAAGAAACATGGTTCTTTTCTTTTCCTTTTGTTTCTTTGCTCCTTTCTTTGTTTCTTCCCTTCCTTCCTTCCTTCCTTCCTTCCTTCCTTCCTTCCTTCCTTCCTTCCTTCCTTCTTTCTTTCTTTCTTTCTTTCTTTCTTTCTTTCTTTCTTTCTTTCTTTCTTATTTCTTTCAGAGAGAGAAAGAATCAAAGAGAGAGAAAGATTGAGAGAGAGAGAATGGGCACACCAGGGCCTCTAGCCACTGTAAAGGAACTCCAGACGCATGTACCACCTTGCGCATCTGGCTTCCCTGGGTCCTGGGGAATTGAACCTGGGTCCTTAGGCTTTGCAGGCAAACAACTTGTCAGGGACCCCCTGGGTGACATTGGGACGGTCCTACTCCCTCTGTAGCCTCAGTATTCTTTACTACAAGCATAAGGGGCTCTCCCCTTTCCACTGTTAATGTCCCTGGAGGCTCTGAGTTAAGCCTCCACACACATTACATTTTTACAGCTGCTTAGGACTCAGAGGCAAAACTGTCCTCCAGTTTTGGAATGGCAGAGCCTGATCTCAGTGAAAGTGAAAAAGCACAAGGATAAATAAAGCTCCTCGCGGAAGGCAGGGGACTCAGAAACAGGTTGCCAGTTGGTACCCTTGTCTGTGGGCTCACAAGGCTCTCTGGACAGGGACGTAGGTTGATCATTAAAATGATAGGGAGAAGTGTAGTTCTCCCCGGTTATCTCCACAAGGTGTCCATGTGTCTCCAATCAGGGAATGGGTCACATTCCTCTGTCAGCAACTGGGCTTAGCGGAGGAGCTCAGCACACACCTGCAAGCTTTGCTCGCTTCTTGCGAAAGAAGCAGGACAGAATCAAGGATGTAAAACAAGGGGCCTTCAGTGGGCCAGCCAGAGACTGCTGAGACTGGCTTTGCTGTTTGCACCCAGAGACCATCCTTCCTCTCATCTGGCCAGTTTGGCTAGCTCATTCCCAGCTGTAAGCCTCCTTCTGACTTTACTGGTTTAACCTCAGCATTTTTTTTTCCAGTAATCAACCAAGAGTTTATTAGGAAAAAAAATGACATCATTGTATGGTTATTTAATAAGTTATGATCACACTTTTAAGAGATCTATTTTCCAACTTACAAATCCCTATGAACTCTTTCACCTTCTATAATCTTTAATCATTTCAACAATTCTACAAATTACTAGTGTCATTAACCTCAGCATTTTTAACTGTTCCATTCCCAAGCAGCAGCTGTGCTGGCTGCAGTTAAGGGCAGAGACCAGGGCCCTTCCCTAACTACCTAGCAAGTTCCTTCCTCCTACTCAATCACCAGGGCTGCTCCTGGCATTGAGGGCAACATCCAAAAAACATGTTAGGATTTGTCTTACCCATAGCCACCAGAATCCTGTCTACTGCCCTCTTGTGAGTTTCAAAATAAGGTCCAAAATTCCTATGAAGATGGTGTTAAATTTGTTAATAGAAACGACTTCACAGGGCTTTGAAAGTAGATGTTTTAAAGTATATTTATTTTATTTTAATTTTTTGAGAGAGAGAGAAAGAGTCAGAGAGAGAGAATGGGTGTGCCAGGGCCTTTAGCTATTGCAAATAAACTCCAGACACATGTGCTAACTTGTGCATTTAACTTATGTGGGTGCTGGGGAATCAAACCTGGGTCCTTTGGCTTTGCATGCAAACACCTTAACTGCTAAGCTATTTCTCCAGCCCAAATTTTTTATTTATTTATTTATTTTTGTGGTAGGGCCAATGGACTTCCTGATGGTAGGGCAAGTGCTCTACCACTAAGCTATATCTCTACCCTTGAAAAACTTGTGATAACAGGAGCCCATCACTCTTTATTCTTGTGGAGATTATTTTAAACCTTTCCTACCAAATGGAGAATTATATCAAGCCTGAGGTCAATGAGACAAGGCAGTTTATTGAGAAGTTCCAGGAGAACAAAGTCAATTATAAGTATGAATGCACTCATAGAGGTTTATTTGTCATTTCCTGGGGCTGGAAAGGAGGACAAGGTCTGAGCTGTGAGGTTGCTGGCTGCCGGCCTATGGGTCCTGAGTTTCCCTCTATCTGTTTACACAACCAGTCGTGCACCACATCTCAGAAAGCAGGTTCTGGCTGGCCAAGGAGGCACTCTGCCCTGCTTCGTGAGCCTGCTTAGGGGTCCCTCCCCATGAAGACAGTCCCACCTTCTTCTCTATGGGTCAGAGGGACTCAGGTTCTACTCAAAGGTCTGGATTCGGCTAAGAGGAGCCAAGGAAAGCTCCCAGGACCTCCCTCGGGGACTTCAGGCTGTGGTTGTGTGGCTGGTGGGAGAAGGCTCCTCCTGTGGCCACGGTGGGCTCACCAGGACCTTTGTTTGTGCTTGGCGCATGGTGGCTTTCCCATCTACTCTCTTCAGGCATTTCACCCCCAATTGGAGACCTTTTAAAAGCAGAACAGGGGCTGGAGAGGTGGCTTCGTGGTTAAGGTGCTTGCCTACAAAGCCAAAGGACCCAGGTTCAATTCCCCAGGACTCATGCAAGACAGATGCACAAGATGGCGCATGGCATCTGTAGCACGTTTGCAGCAGATGAAGGCCCTGGCATGCTTTTTCTCTCTGTCTCTATCTGCCTCTTTCTCAAATAAATAAAACAAATCAAAAAATTTAAAAACTAGTTTTTTAAAAAAGCAGAATACACATCTCCACACTTTAGTGGTGACATTACCAAACTACTAAATTTCTCATTGCCCCAGATCACACAGGTGGAAAGTTTTTCCCTCCCCAGCATCACTCTGTCGGGACTTCCCTGCCTCCCAGCCAGGAGGAGAGTAAGAAAACAGCCCTTTGGGGCTGGAGAGATGGCTTAGCAGTTAAGGTGTTTTCCTGCTAAGCCAAAGGATCCCGGCTCAATTCTCCAGGACCCATGTAAGCTAGATGCACAAGGGGCACATGCATCTGGTGCGCCCACTCTCTTTCTCCCTCTTTCTCTCTCTCAAGTAAATAAGTAATATATTAAAAAAAAAAAGAAAAAAATTCCCTAAAAAAATAAAAAAAGAAAAAGAAAAAGAAAACAGACCTTTGCTCCCTGGATAGCCAAGGGCAAAGATGACCAGTCCGGCCCGGTACCCAAGGTGGCTGGAAGGCCGGGCGGATCACGAGGCCACAGGTTCTTTAAGGCAACGCCTAGTGTGCTTTCCTCTTCCTGGCCTGGGGTTAGGCTCTTACAGGACCCACGCGTGCCTGCCTTCCCTACAGATGCCTGCCTTGGAGCCCGCTTGAGCCCTACACCCTCCCCTGCTCTAGTGGCAGAAGGGAGGGAAGCCTCGGAGGCCCTCAGAGCATGGCCTTTTCATTCACACCTTGGAGCCTTCAGGTCCAGGGAAGGGAGGGGGAAATGCTTGGTCCTCTTGGTATTTCACTGGTGGAGGCTAAGAGAGCAGACTCCCCCCACCCCCCACCCCCACACACACTGGTGGTGGCCAAGAGAGCAGACTGATTCCTCTGGAGCTTGGCTTTGCTGCTCTTAGTCAACAAGTCTGGGCTTCTCCTTAGTCTTGGGGTGTGGCTCTGCTGCCTTCCTCTGACTCCTGGGTTTTTCCACTGTGCCACAGCCTCTTGCAGCAGCTCTTGCTTGGGGTTGGCAACTGGACAGTGAGGGCTTGCTCCTGCAGGAAGCCACACCCCAGCTATTAAAGCTGCAGCATTTCTGGTAGGCCACCTCTGTCATCCAGCTTCATCAGCCCCCAGGTGACTGCAGACTGCCCCAAGCTGAGCTGGTTCTCAAGTACCCCTCTTTCTTCCTTTCTTTCTTTCTTTCTTTCTTTCTTTCTTTCTTTCTTTCTTTCTTTCTTTCTTTCTTTCTTTCTTTCCTTCCTTCCTTCCTTCCTTCCTTCCTTCCTTCCTTCCTTCCTTCCTTCCTTCCTTCCTTCCTTCTTCCTTCCTTCCTTCCTTCCTTCCTTCCTTCCTTCCTTCCTTCCTTCCTTCCTTCCTTTCTTTTTCTGTCTTTTGCTCTCTTATTTCTTTCTTTCTTCTTTTTTTGTTTGTTTTTCATTTTTCAAGATAGGGTCTCATTGTAGCCTAGGCTGACCTTGAATTCACCATATAGTCTTAGGCTGGCCTCGAACTCTGAGTGCTGGGATTGAAGGTGTGCTACCATGCCCAGCCTCTCTGCCCCCTTTCATAAGGGAGGCTGCTTGTCAACCACAGATGGACCAAGGCTGTGCCAGCATCTCTAAGGTAATGGGGCCTACAGCTTCCTGCCAGGATCCAGAGCTGCATAAGGGCTCCCTGGCATACCCCAGGAAGCTCTGCCATTGCAGCAGTTCAGTCTACCACCCCAAAGGCCTGTGCTTTAGGAGGCCTGGCAGCTGAGTGGCCCCGAAGTCTTCAGCTCTAGAAGGAGTCCTTTGAGGCAGGTCTGATGTAGCGAAGCTGGCCCTCTCCCTCCCACATGGTATTGATTCCTCTAGGCCAGCTGTGGGGCTACAGTGTTAAAACCTTTCAGGGCAATAGGTAAAAGTTAAAATTCCACTTTGCTATTTGGCTTTAGACTTTGCTCTCAGGAGGGGTGTATGCAAGGGATGCATTGCAATCAATAGGCTACAGTCTGGTTTCCTTCCAACCCTTCTCTCACCCTCATCTCATAAAATGGTCCCTGTGGCAGTAAAGGGGCTGGTAGAGTCTCAGTTAGGGGACTGGGTGGAGGTTCACATCATTGAAGAATTAAAGAGCTAAAGAGGGGTCAGCAAGGGTGGGGAGGCAGAGGGAGGGGGATACCAAGCCAACCTATACCCTGGTCTGTTCTTCAAAAGTGTGGAGGAGGGGAGGGCTGAAACAGGAGAAAAACAAATCCCATTACTAACTGGTGCTCAGGGACTGCTGTGGGTTCTGCTTGGCCCTCCAGGACCCTCCTCTTTGCCTCCAGCTCCAGTGTGAGGCAGAGTATGGGAGGGAGCCGCCGTTCCTGCTCCCAGGACGTTCTTTCCTCTTCAAGTTCTTCTCCAGTCTCCTCTGAGAGCCAAAGGTTTTGTGTCTACACAGGCTGTATTGGCATAATGGGGGAGCAGGGGAAAATAGTTCAAGAGGCACTGCAGGTGGGAAAGTCAAAGGGAAGCCTTGGCTGTGGGGCTGGTGAGCTGAAGGGAGGCAGAGGGTGAGGGTTCTCTTTGACCACTTTGTAGCAGGTCAACCGCAGATTTGAGCTGTCTTGAAATGATTGTTATTATTTATTTATTTTGTTTTCAAGGTAGCATCTCACTCTAGCCCAGCTGACCTAGAACTCACTCTGTAGCCCCATGCTGGCCTCAAATTCACAGTGATCCTCCTACTTCAGCCTCCCTGAGCATCACCATATCCTGCTTAAAATTATTTCCATTTTATTTTTAAAAAATATTTAAGCTGGGCATGGTGGTACACACCTTTAATCCCAGCACTCAGGAGGCAGAGGTAGGAGGATTGCCATGAGTTCAAGGCCATCCTGAGACTACATAGTGAATTCCATCTCAGCCTGAGCTAGAGTGAGACCCTACCTCAAAAAGCCAAAGAAAATTTTTTTTTTTAAAATTTCTAACTTTATTTATGTGAGAGAGGCTAATTGAGAGAATGGGAGTACTAGTGTCTCTAGTCACTATAAATGAACTCCAGATGCATGTGCCACTTTGTGCATCTGGATTTATGTGGGTCCTGGGGAATTGAACCTGGGTCCTTTGGCTTTTCTGGCTAGAGCCTTAACCACTAAGCAATCCCTCCAGCCCTTAACATTTTTTTTTTTTTGGGGGGGCGGTTCTGAGGTAGGATCTCACTCTAGCTCAGGCTGACCTGGAATTCACTCTGTAGTCTCAGGGTGGCCTTGAAATCACAGCGATCCTCCTACCTCTGCCTCCCAAGTGCTGGAATTAAAGATGTGTGCCACTACACCGAGCTAAATTTTTTTTGAGACAATCTTGCTGTGTCGTCCTGGCTGGTCTTGACCTCCTGATCCTGATCCCCCTGCCTTCACCTCTCAGTGCTAGGTTTATAGGTGCACACAATCACACCAGCTTGAAGTTAGTTTTGAACACTGAAAGGCACTTTAAAAAATATTAATTTTTATTATTTATTTAAGAGAGAGAGGCAGGCAGATAGAGATCGAGAGAGGGAGAGAATGAGCACGCCAGGGCCTCCAGCTGCTGCAAACAAATTCCAGACACATGTGCTACCTGTGCATCTGGTTTGTGTGGGTCTTGGGGAATCGAACCTGGGTCCTTTTGTTTTGTAGCACCTTAACTGCTAAACCATCCTCTAGCTTAAAAGCCCCCCCTCTTTTTTGAGGCACTGTAGCCCAAGATGACCTGGAACTCATTCTGTAGCCCAGACAGGCTTTGAACTCACAGTGATCCTCCTACCTCAAATCCCTAAATGCTGGGATTAAGGGTATAACCCAAAAGGTGATTCTTAGTAAGGGGAGACCAAACCCCAGGGGTCCAGCCTCTATAAGAGTTGCAACAATCCTATTTATTCATCACTAAATATGAGCCTTTAAATGCATTCTCTTTGGCTGCAGAGATGGCTCTGTCGATAAAGGCACTTGCTTGCAATGCCTGTTGGACTGGGTTGGATTTTCCAGTGTTCATGTAAGCCAGATGCACAAAATGGTACATGAGTCTAGAGTTCTAGACTTTGTTTGTAGTGGCAGGAATACCTGAAACACATGCATACTTACATACATATACACATTTATGCAAATAAAAAATAAATTTATAAACCTGGTGTGGTGGTGCATGCCTTTAATCCCAGTATTTCAGAGGAAGAGGTTGGAGGATCACTATGAGTCTGAGGCCAGCCTGAGACTACATATGAATTCCAGGTCAGCCTGGGCAAGAGCAAAACCCTACCTTGAAAAAGCAAAAAAGAGGGTTGGAGAGATGGCTTAGTTAAGCGCTTGCCTGTGAAGCCTAAGGACCCCGGTTCGAGGCTCGGTTCCCCAGGACCCACGTTAGCTAGATGCACAAGGGGGCGCACGCGTCTGTAGTTCGTTTGCAGTGGCTGGAGGCCCTGGCACACCCATTCTCTCTCTCTATCTGCCTCTTTCTCTCTCTCTGTCACTCTTAAATAAATAAATAAAATAGACAAAATTTTAAAAAATAAACAAACAAAAGAAGAAGAAAAAGAAACATGACATATCCAGGTGTCCTTTGTGGAGACAAGGTGCTGAGACTGCCTGTAATAAAAGCATGGACCATGCTTCTCCATGAGCTCCTAGCGACCTGCTAGGCCTTGCTGAAGAGGGCCCTCAGCCAGGTAATGAAGCAGAAAATCAATGAGGCTGACAGGGACCTGGCTGCAGGAGGCTGTTCCCTCTCGGAACTGAGCAGCAGGAATGCATCCGCCCATCTGAAACATCTGAAACAGCTCCTGTCAGACTGTTTCCATGCCACTTCATCAAGTCATGGGGAAAAGCAGGGACACAGACCAGAGACCATTACCCAAGGCCCTTTATTTCTGCTTCATGCTTTTTTTTCTTCATTAAAAAAGTTGGTTTTCAAGGCAAGCCCAACAGACTTTTTTTTTTTTTTTTTTTAATGCGGGAAAGTGAGAGAGAGAGAGAGAGAGAGAGAGAGAGGGAGAGAGAGGGAGAGAGAGAGAAAAAAAAAACATTGGCACACCAGGGCCTCCAGCCACTGTAATCGAACTCCAGACACCTGTGTCACCTTGTGTGCATATGGAAACTTGCCCACTTGCTTCACCTTGTGCATCTGGCTTACATGAGATCTGAAGAGTTGAATAGGGGTCCTTAGGCTTTTCTGGCAAACACCTAACCTGCTAAGCCTTCTCTCCAGCCTTGCTTCATGCTTTCAGTCCTAGCACTCTGCTTCCCTTTTAACTCAGTGTGCTATTATTTCTTTTTGTTTCCTTCTTCTTCTCTTCCTCCTCCTCCTCCTCCTCCTCCTCCTCCTTCTTCTTCTTTTTCTCATTTTCTGTAGTGGTGAAGATTGAACCCAAGGCCTTCTTTCTTGCTAGACGTGCTGCCACTGAGCTACAACCCATACCCTCGCCCTCCTATGAGGGGAACCTCTTCCCTGAGGTAAGAGGACATTGAGTTTAAGGCAAGCCTGGGTTACTGAGTGAGTTCCAGGTCAGTCTGGGCTAGAGTGAGACTCTGATTTAAAAAAAAAAAAAGGCTGGAGTTAAAAAGGAGACATAAAGGGAAGAGAAAGGAAGGGAGGAGGATACTTAATAGGTTAATATTGTATATATGTAAGTACAATGATTGTAATGGGGAGGTAATATGATGGAGAATGGCATTTCAAAGGGGAAAGTGTGGGGGTGGGGAGGGAGGGAATTACCATGGGATTTTTTTTATAACCATGGAAAATGTTAATAAAAATTTAAAATTAAAAAAAAAAGATAAGTCTACCTAAAAAAAAAAAAAAAAAAAAAAAAAAAGGCTGGAGAGATGGCTTAACAGTTAAGACACTTGCCTGCAAAGCAAAAGGACTTTGGTTCAAATCCCAGGACCCACGTAAGCCAGATGCACAAAGTGACATATATGTCTGGCGTTCATTTGCAGTGGCTGGAGACCCTGGTGTACCCATTATCTCCTCTCTCTTTCTCCCTTGTAAGAAAAAAATAAAGCTAGGTATGGTGGCACATGCCTTTAATTCCAGCACTTGGGGGCAGAGGTAGGAGGATCAATGTGAGTTTGAGGCCACCTTGAGACTACATAGTGAATTCAAAGTTAGCTTGGGCTAGAATGAGACCCTACCTTGAAAAACAAAACAAAACAAACAAACAAGCAAACAAACAAAAGAAGTCTGGAGAGATGGCTTAGCAGTTAAGGCACTTGCCTGCAAAACCAAAAGAACCAGGTTCAATTCCTCAGGATCCACATAAGCCAGATGCACAAGGTGGCGCGTGTGTCTGGAGTCCCTATTCAGAGGCTGGAGTCCCTGGTGTGCCCATTCTCTTTCTCACCATCTGCCTCTTTCCCTTTCTCTGTCAAATAAATAAAAACAAAAAAATGACCATCTTAGCCGGGCGTGGTGGCGCACGCCTTTAATCCCAGCACTCGGGAGGCAGAGGTAGGAGGATCGCCAAGAGTTCAAGGCCATCCTGAGACTACATAGTGAATTCCAGGTCAGCCTGAGCCAGAGTGAGACCCTACCTCAAAAAAAAAAAAAAAAAAAAAAAAAAAAAGAAAAAAATGACCATCTTCATATATATAAATATAAATATATATATATATATATATGCACACACACATACACATATATATGAATTTTTTTTTGTTTGTTTTTTTTGAGGTAGGGTCTCACTCTGGCCCACACTGACCTGGAATTCACTCTGTAGCCTCAGGGTGACCTTGAACTCATAGCAATCCTCCTACCTGTGACTCCCAAGTGCTGGAATTAAAGCGTGCACCACCATGCCCGGCTTATATGAAATGTTTTGATCTTAATCCCTTCCCATTACTTTCTCTTTTCACCCTCCCACTGAATCCCTTTCTTCTTCCTAGCTAGTCCTCTATGAGCTTGATGCTGTGTGTGTGTGCCTGTCCCAGTGAGTTTAATTCAAGTTGCTTATATGAGCACAGGTCACGGGTTATCTACCAGAGTGCGTGCAGCTTTACCAATGACTATATCACTGAAAAAAATTAGACATGGCCCCTCTTCCTCACACTGCAGGGCTTCCGGTTGCAGTGCCCAAAACTCACAGCGGTCCTCCTGTGTCTGCCTCCTGAGTGCTGGGATGAAAGGTGCATGCCACCACACCTGGCTAGTTATAGCTGTTTTGATGTCACACCACGAGTTTAGGCCTAGGGTACAGAAGCTGAAGCCTGTTAATGACTCAGTCTTGAAAAGGAGCCCTTTGCTCCTTTCTGAACCAAGTTGTCAGGCTGCTTCCCTGCTAACTCAGTGTGCTATTTCTTTTCTTTTTTCTTTCTTTCTCATTTTCTCTAGTGGTGAAGATCGAACCCAAGGCCTTCTCTCATGCTGGACGTGCTGCCACTAAGCTACAACCAGCACCCTGGTCCTGGTGTGAGGGGAACCTCTTCCCTGAGGGTCTCAGGTTAAATGATGAGTTCACGACACTGCTCCACAGCACCAGCAGTTGGGCACTCCTAGAGAACTTTTCATAGCTCGTCATCACACATAGGCACATCAAATGCAGGTTGCGGCTGGGTGTGGTGGCATACACCTTTCATCCCAGCATTTGGGAGGCTGAGGTAGGCGATTGCCATGAGTTCAAGGCCACCCTGAGACTACATAGTGAATTCCAGGTCAGCCTGGGCTACAGTGAGATCCTACCTCAAACAAACAAACAAACAAACAAACAAACAGGTTAAGTAAACTGTTTAAGGTCAAAAAGCTAGTGAACTACGTGGCTGAAGTCTAAACCCAAACAGCAAATGCCGAAATGCAGAGTGTGAGCCCCGCTGGACAGCTCTGCTGGGCCGTGGCTTTGCAGCTGCCAAGGTACCACTGAGGCCAGGAAGGTCTGCTGTTAGCTCTTCTTTCCCTCTGCTCTAGCACAAGGATCTCGTTGGCACAGGCAGGATTCCTAGAATTTGTACTCAGACCGGGCTTAATCCGTTCTCATGAATAGGTGCCAGAAATTGGTTGCCAACAGACAGGACCAAGGTTCAAAAGAATTTGGTTCACAGAAGCAGGGCTGCTCATGGAGTCCTCTTCATGGTGAGTCTTTTTGTCAAGGGTTACCTTCAAGGGCATGGCCATAGGCACAGGTATCCTTTTCTTACCATTTTCAGATTCAGACTAGAAAAAGCATTTGAATGCATTGATGTACTAGACAGCCTCAGGTTGCTGGATGAACCTCCAAACCAGGCACAGCTTACGGGAGGAACGGCATTTATTTGAAGCTTACAGATCAAGGCAAAGTTTCATAATGGCAAAGAGACTCTGGTCCCCTTTACCAGATGCACACGGAGAGAAAACCACCTCCAGCCCCATAAGCAAGTGCACTTGGGGCCTACAGGCAGAGCTCAGACCCTTTGCACCCCGCAGGTTGGAGTTCAGATCTGCCTTAGGGCCAGACCCTCGAGCCCACCCACAGTGACACCTCCTCCAGCCAGATGACTGCAGATCTAAATTGCCAACTTTAACAAACTGCTGTATCTATTGGGAGACATCCATTCCAACTACCGCAACAGAGAAATGTCCAGAAGAGAATGAGGAATGTTAGAGTCAGGGTGAGAACTAGAGTGAGAGCACAGAGATAATTTCCATTTAATATACTTCATTACTTCTCAAGTGACAAAAAGTTATTTAAAAAAAAATAAGGTATGCTTTTAAAGTTTAAAAAACTTTTTTTCTTTATTGAGGCAGGGTGTAGCCTAGTCTGGCCTTATTCTGATCCTCCTGCCTCTGCCTACATAGGGCTAGGTTTATAGGCATGCACCAGCACACTGGGTTCGTAAAGTGGACATTAATGGGCAGTAATATTATATTTTGCAGCTATGTTCCCTACTAAGCTACTAGGAGCAGAGAGAAATAAATTTTACAGTACTGAAAGCCTTTGAAATCTACTAACATGTACTGCAACTGAATTGACCCCTGGCGAGAAGGCAAGTCCAGTGAGGCTGGGCTTTTCTGTGACTATAGCCAGCATGTGGTTGAGTCGTTTTATTTTCTGTTGTTGAGTCAGGGTGCTCCCTTGTGCATCTGGCTTCTGTAGATCCTGAGGAATCGAACCTAGGTCTTTTGGCTTTGCAGGCAAGTGACTTAACTGCTAAGCCATTTCTCCAGCCCTAAACTTTTTTTTTTCATGTTGTTTATTTATGTTCTGGAGCCACACTCACTGATCAGCTTCAGCTCTTGGTCTAGACGAGATTTCTCAGAGGCCCCAAGTTTCTTTTTTTTTTTTCCCTCAACAAACTCAGCTCTGGGCTATAGCATGTTGGCTCTGTGTGCCGCCCGTGCCTATGTGCCCGTAACAGAAAGAGCCAGTTAAATTTCATTCATTCATTTATTTATTTTTGTAAGCAAAGGGAGGAAGAGGGGAGACAGACAGAGAAAGGGAGAATGGGCATGTCAGAGCCGTCAGCTGCTGCAAATGAAACTCCAGATGCAGGCACCACATTGTGCCTCTGGCTTTACGTGGGTACTGGGAAATCAAACCAGGGTCCCAATATGCCAGGCTTATGTGGCACTGGGAATGGAACCCAGGACTTTGTGTATAATAGGGAAACCCTCTATCAACTGACCTACACCCCTAGCCTCAGATACATAAATTTAAGCCAGAATTTATGTTTTTTAATTATGCACACTCCTTACACCAGCCTTTCAAGGAGCACAGCAGGCTTCCAGGTGGCCAGAGAGGCAGTAGGAAAGGAGAACAGAAGGATCTCTTTCTCCCTCCTCCTACCCTCCCTCTCTCTGAGCCACGGTATCACTATGTAGCCCTGGCTAGCCTGGAATTTGCATTAATCCTTCTGCCTTTGCCTCTGCCTCTCAAATGCTGGGATTACAGGTATGAATCACATGTCTGCTGAGCTACATCTTAACCTATAATCCCATGTCTGTCATGGTTGTCTGGGAAAAGACTTTACAAAAACAAGATCCTAAAGTTAAGATTGTAGAGTTTGAAAACCACTAGCTGCCAAGACTTCCAAAGTGACTTTAATACACACCCAAACAAGGAGATAGGCAACAAATTAAGCCGGCTCACTCCTTAATCAGGCTAAGGCACCGTTAGGGCTCTGAAAATAACTAAGACTCCCCTGACCTCCAGAACTGGGAGAACAGCTGTGTCTTGAATGAGCTAAACTGGGAAAGGGCAGAGGTAATCCTGAGGAATCCCATGTAGGTCTTGACACTGGAGACAGCAAAACTAAGTTTAAAACAGGCAGCTTTCCATCCCAGTGCAGTTGGCTCCAGAGAATGCGTGCACCAAGAGAAAGAAGGCACTTTCAGGTTCAACCTCAGCCTGGATGTGTGGGTTACCTTTCTAGGTATTGATATTCCAATGACCCTTTGCTGACAGTAGACACCTCAGGATACTTATTTACATTACACTGCAGCTCAAGGTTAAGAGCAGACTAACCCTACCAACTTCTCGCTGCCTTAACCAGAAGCCATCTCCCAGCCCACCACACTTCTTTCCGGAAGACACTCATTTCTTCAGGAAGACGAACATGTTGCAGTTCTCCAGGCCCATGTGCTTGCTCTACTAAGCAGTCTCTAACCAACTAACCCCACAGCAAAAGATCCAAAGGCAGGAATGGCAGCGCAGTCATTGGAAAAGCCTGGGTCAGGAACACAAGCTCCAGTCACAGACATTTCACTCCTAAGTGAACAGAGGCGGGTTGGTGGTTTAGGGTAAATTCTAGTCCTACTACTTGCTGGCTGTGGAATTTAAGACACTTAGCCTCTAAATCTTTTTCTTTTTTTTTTTAAATTTATTTTTTGAGGTAGGATCTCACTCTAGCCCTGGCTGACCTGGATTTCACTGTGTAGTCTCAGGGTGGCCTCGAACTCATGGCAATCCTACCTCTGCCTCCCAAGTGCTGGGACTAAAGGCATGTTGCACCATGTCCAGCTTTTTTTTTTTTTTTTATATTCATTTATTTGAGAGATTACACACACACTCACAGAGAGCGTGTGTGTGTGTGTGTGTGAGTGAATGAGCATGCCAGGGCCTCCAGCCACCACCTTGTGTACCTGGCTTATGTGGGTATGGGGAATTGAATTTGGCTCCTTAGGCTTTGTGGCAAGTGTCTTAACATTTTTTTTTTTTTTTTAGTTTTACGAGGTAGGGTCTCACTCTAGCCCAGGCTGACTTGTAATTCACTATGTAGTCTCAGGGTGGCCTTAAAACTCATGGTGATCCTCCTATCTCTGCCTCCCAAGTGCTGGGATTAAAGGTGTGTGCCACCACGCCCGACTACCCTAAATCGTTTTTTTTTTTTTGAGGTAGGGTGTCACTCTGGTCTAGGCTGACCTGGAATTAACTCTGTAGTCTCAGGGTGGCCTTGAACTCACGGTGATCCTCCTACCTCTGCCTCCTGAGTGCTGGAATTAAAGGCGTGCACCACCACGCCCGGCCCTAAATCATTTTTAAAAAATTACTTTGTATGCACTCATGTCTGTGAGTGCGTATGTGTTCATGTGTGTGTGGGTACATGTGTGCCACTGCACACGTGTGGAGGTTAGTGGACAACTTTTGGGGTGGTTCTTGTCTGTCCATTTCATTTCAGGAGGGTTTCTCATTCTGGATTCTTGCTCTGCTCATCAAAGCTTTCAAGGAATTCTCCCACCATGGCTTCTGGCTTTATACACAGGGTCTGTGGATTGAACTTGACTATCCTAGCTTGAGCTGCAAATACCTCGAAAAACAAAACAGAATTTAATAAAAGGATGGAGTGTTTTGCAGAGGAAAATATAGAGCAGAAGGTATCTGCAACATCAGCCCCTTTAAATTATTTCTAATGTGGAGAGGAATCTTCACTCTGCCCGCTTTAATGTTGCTTTGAGAATGAAGTGAGTGAGGCATTGTAGCAAAGTGCTTGGCTCAGTGCTGGTTTGGGGCCTTCAGTCACTAGTGGTTGTTTCACAGATTGGGAATGGGGTGGGGGCCTGTGCAGATACTAAAGTAGTTTCTTCCCCCCCCCTGTATCGGTAAGCCTAAAATAAATCCCATTCCTCCCCAAAACAGTGTCTGGTTTAGATGGTCAACTCAACAGTGTACAACTATGACAAGCATGTGTGAACTGGGCCTGATGGTGTACGCCTTTAATCCCAGCACTTGGGAGGCCGAGGTAGGAGGGTCACTGTGTTCTAGGCCAGCCTGGGACTAGGGTGAGTTCCACATCTGCATGGGCTGGAATGGGACCCCTCCGCAAAAAAACAAAAAAACCCAACCCCCAAAAAAGCATGTGTAAAAGGTTTACATTTGTATAATTTTTAATACAAGCATCTAAAATCTTTTATAGATAAACAGTAAGTTGATCCTGTGAGGAACAAACTATGGCATGAATTCCAGAAACAAGAACAAAGATAAATTATTGTCATTATTAATTTTTTCTTTTTGCATTTAGGCTTTTCAGTCACTATGCAATGATTATCAAATCGCCAAGGATGGTTAACAGTCAAGATACTGAGAAAAACAGGTATGAGAAACATCTTTTATTTCTTTTTAAGAGGTGAAAATAAGTAAGTTTTCTTATATTTCTCACTTGTAAGATTTTTACTCTTAAAAATGCAATCTCCTCTTTTCAAAGCACATGCCATCTTAAAAAAAAACTTAGCAATATACATTTGCACTCAAAAAAACACATGCAGCGCCATTGTCTTTCTGACAAAATTCTGCATTAAAACCCCACATGATTTCCTGCAAATATGGCCCCTCTCATTTAGGGACTACAAACCACAAACATCAGTGCAACACTCCTTATTTCCGTAGGAAACACAGGACCAATGATAACTTCTGACCACAGCTGTTTCTTGATGGCTGAGCAACAGTCTCCATCTGTTCTAAGGTACTCTCTTTAAGAACTTGCTGATGTTAGGTACACCTAGAATTCAGTAAAATTTGAGGATCCAAGTGGAGGATGGCAGAAAAATACTTAAGGTCTACCCTGTGCCATAAACTTAGGAAAGAAAATTTACACAAAAAACAGAAACTCTCAGATTTTATCAATGCACCCTTTAAAAAGTTTTAATTTTTTGAAAAGCAGCTTAATGTGAATCAAAAGCAGTTCCTGAGTAACTGCAGTAAACAGTCTTTAAATACATATATATGCACACATACATATATATTTGCAACTTAGCTCATTTGGTTCTGCCCTAAGTCACCTCCCCAGGGTTTAGTTGAGCCACAGTCCTTCCTTCCTTCCTTTCAGTCCCTAATGTGCAAGTACAATAGCGTCAGCTCTGGGGGTGGGCATGCTGCAGATGTTTCTTGTTTTGTGAGCATCTGCATGTCTGTCAGGCCAGTTCCAGAGTCACTGCAGGTCACAGTTTTCTCAATCTCACAAAACCTGTGAGCACCAGGGACACCTCACGTCTTTTTCATCAGGCGCCGTGACTGCCATGTGTGGAGCTTGTTGTAGGCTGTCTGGAGCATCTCTTCTATGTGACTCACCAACTGAAAGAAACAGAAGCACACTCACAACTGAGCAGAGGCAGGCTGGTTAATGTTCCTGACCCATACCCGGGGTGCTTTCCAGCACTGTCCCAACTCATCAGTATTTCCCCAGGCAGGTGAGGAACAATACAAGCTCACCATAAAGGTGCAATAATAATAGTCAAGGGTACATTTTAGTAGGAGAGAGAGAGAGTGGGCGTAGTGCAGGAGCTGAGAACTCATCTCTGGCTCTGGGTCCCAGCTTCTTTGGTCAAAGGAGAGAGCTGACGGTGGAAATTTTGAGAATTACAAATTCATTTATTGACCAAGGCTATATATCAACATTATCTTTTGCTGTTTAAATAGAGGCTTACTCTGTAGCCCAGGATGGCCTGGAATGTGTGATGTCCCATCTCTGGTGAGTGGAGAATTTTGCCCTGACTACAATGACTCTTGAGATTAGACAGTCTCACGAATATGTGCCCTTGGAAGTGGACAGTGTTTATGTGGTTGGAAGCAAGGTCTTGAGAGGAGGGTGATCAGAAAGTTTCAAATCTTCTTAGTATCAATGATTACTAGAGTCAAAAAACACATTCACCCCTGACTAGAAGCAGTAGAGCCCTTGTTTAGAAGGCACAGGTGTTGGGTTCAATCTCTAGCACCCCACCCTAAGTCCCTCTTATTTGCCACACCTATTATCACTGGAGAGTGAGAGGGATATGCTAGTTAGCTGTCTGTAAACTATGGCAATTCTCCCTGATGGGGAGCAGTGGCTTTACAGTTCCAATTAGGTGGACACCGTATCCTACCACCACAACCCCTAAAGGGTTTGATCTCAGCAACTCATGTGCAAATGAAAAAATACCTCACAGAATCCTGCAAATACCCTACTGTTGGGTACACATGGTCTCAGAATTCTTTCCATACAGTGCTCCAGACAGTTAGAACCAACTGAAAAGGCACAAGCTTTGAAACCCATCTGTCATTTGTGCCTACTGTGGAGAGCCACACAACCCTCAGAACGTCCAGAGGATAAACACTAGAAATCTTAAATGATGATTTTTCAGCTTTCAGTTGTAGAACTCCTTTTCTGATTATCCTATAGTTACTGAAGAACTGGACCATATACTTGTACTTTAAAAAAATTTTTATTTGCAAGCAGACACACAGAAACACCAGAAAGAGAGAGTATGGGTACGCCAGGGCCTCTAGGAACTGCAAATGAACTCTTATCTAAATGCATACACTACTTTGTGCAATGAAGCCAGGTCATTAGCCTTTGAAGGCAAGCTTTTTAACCACTGACTCCGCTCTCTAGTTCACTATATATTTTTTAATTTTATGTATGGGGGGGGGGAGAGGGAGAGAGAATGGGGACACCTGGGCCTCTTGCAATTGCAAACCAACTCCATATGCAAGGGCCACTTTGTGTCTGGTTCTACGTGGGTACTGGGGAGTTGAATCAAGGATGGCAGACCCTTGCATGCAAGTACCTTTAATTGTTGAATGATCTCCCCAGCCTTGTATTTACAATTTTTCTAAGTCTTTACCTCTGGCAGGACTTATGTGGCACACAAATGCTGACTCTTGTAGTTATCTACATTCATTTTAAAAAATGGTAAGCAAAGCCGGGCGTGGTGGCGCACGCCTTTAATCCCAGCACTAGGGAGGCAGAGGTAGGAGGATCGCCATGAGTTCAAGGCCACCCTGAGACTACAGAGTTAATTCCAGGTCAGCCTGGACCAGACTGAGACCCTACCTCGAAAAACCAAAAAAAAAAAAAAAAAAAAAAAAAAAAAAAAAAAAAAAAAAAAAAAGGTAAGCAACTGGAAAGATCGCTTAGGCAGAAAAGTGCTTGCCCTTGGGCTGGAGAGATGGCTTAGCGGTTAAGCGCTTGCCTGTGAAGCCTAAGGACCCCGGTTCGAGGCTCGGTTCCCCATGTCCCACGTTAGCCAGATGCACAAGGGGGTGCACGCATCTGGAGCTCGTTTGCAGAGGCTGGAAGCCCTGGCACGCCCATTCTCTCTCTCTCCCCCTTTATCTGTCTTTCTCTCTGTGTCTGTCACTCTCAAATAAATAAATAAATAAAATTAAAAAAAAAAAAAAGTGCTTGCCCAAGACTGAAGACCTGAGTTTGGATCCCCAGTATTTACATAGAAAAGCTACTGTAAAGTGCAATTATGTCTGATATGGCTAGGACTGTGATTACTACTCCGTCTTTGCAAATTAGTATTGCTTTTTTTTTTTTGAGGTTGGGTTTCACTCTAGCCCAGGCTGACCTGGAATTCACTAAGTAGTCTCAGGGTGGCCTCGAACTCACGGTGATCCTCTTACCTCTACCTCCCAAGTGCTGGGATTAAAGGTGTGCGCCACCACTAATGCTGATTTTTAGGAAGATATATAATAAATCTGTAATAATAATGTGGGAGATGATTACTACAAATGTCATGACTTTGGCAAGGTAGGAGGTACTGGTGTACAGCTGGACAGGGCCACTCAGAGCAATCTGAGTTGGGGTGATAAACCCACCAAGTTCACTAACTGGTGAGTACATGTACTTATTTCTTTTTTTTTTTTTTTTTTTCTTTTTTAAATAGTATTTTTGTTTATTTATTTGCAAGCAGAGACAGATAGAAGACAGATAGAGAATGGGCACAGTAGGGCTTCTAGCCACTGCAAACAAACTTCAGATGCATGCACCACATTGTACATCTGGCTTTATGTTGTTAATGGGGTATCTAATTCAGGTCATTAGGCTTTACAGGCAAGCACCTTACCTGCTCAGACGTCTCTCCAGCCCTACATGAATTTTCTATAAACACTTCTCTGAATGAATTACATATTTCACAAGTAAAGAACAGTATGGGCAAAAGAAAACAAAGCATTCATTTACATGAAAGCAAAGTTAATTGCACTATTTACTATAAAGAAGAAAACCAGACCTAAATCAAATTGTTGCCTTACATTTGTGCTTAAATACTGCCTCCGAATTTTTTCTTGGAATGGACAGAGCTTTGTAACCTGGAACCGTTCCAAATTACTCTTCATTTTCACTACCTACAAATGATGAGAAACAATGAATCTGAGAAATCTCAGAGAGGATACAGGAGCCAAGAACCAAAAGAAAAATACTATCATTCATATAAAGTTACTTCTGCTATACATTTTTTAAATGTTAAAAACAAAAAAACAAAAAAAAAAACCCCTCAAACAAACCCATATCTATTATAGTCCATTAGTTGGCAATTAACTTTAACAGCCTGGTTCATAATTCATATTCTATTTATTTTAATTTTTTAAAAATTTTATTTCATTTACTTATTTGAAAGACAGCACAAGAAAGAGGCAGATAGAGAGAGAATGGGCACACCAGGGCTTCCAGCCACTGCAAATGAACTCCAGATGCATGTACTACCTTGTGCATCTGGCTTACATGGGTCCTGGGGATCAAACCTTGGTCCTCAGGTCTTGCAAACTTAGCTGCTAAGCCATCTCTTCAGCCCCATATTTTATTTATTTTTTTAAAGATAATTTGACAGTTTTCATATGTGTATACAATGGATTTTCTTTTTAACAGCTTTTTATTTTTTATTTCTTTATTTGAGAGTGACAGAGAGAGGGGGAGAGAAAGACAGATAGAAAGGGAATGGGCACACCAGGGCTTCCAGCCACTGCAAACGAACTCCAGATGCGTGCGCCCCCTTGTGCATCTGGCTAACGTGGGTCCTGGGGAATCGAGCCTCAAACCGGGGTCCTTAGGCTTCACAGGCAAGCGCTAAGCACTACGCCATCTCTCCAGCCCCTACAATGGATTTTGATCATAATTCCCTCTTATTACCTCTCCCCAGGTAGGGTCTTTCACTAGCTCAGACTGACCTGGAATTCACTATGTAGTCTCAGGGTGGCCTTGAACTCAGGGCAATCCTCCTCCCTACCTCCTGAGTGCTGGGATTAAAGGTGTGTGCCATGCTGGGATCATTTTCTTTTCCTAACCCCCTCTTCTTCATGCCTCTCCCAGTGAACCCTTTCTTTTTCCAACTAGTCTCTCTTCTCCCTTGCTCTGTATGGTGGTTTGATTCAGGGGTCCCCCATAAACTCAGGTGTTCTGAATGCTAGGTTCCCAGCTGATGAAGATTTGGGAATTAACACCTCCTGGAGGCAGTGTATTTCTGGGGGTGGGCTCATGGATTTTATAGCCAGTTTTCCCATGCCAGTGTTTGGCACACCCTCCTGTTGCTATGGTTCACCTTATGCTGGCCAGAGGGTGATGCCCACCTTCTGCTCATGCCATCGTTTTCCCCTGCCATTGTGGAGCTTCCCCTCAGGCCTGTAAGCCAAAATAAATATCTTTTTCCCAGAAGCTGCTCTTGGATGGGTGATGTCTACCAGCAACGTGAACCTGTAAAGTGGTACCGAGGAGTGGGACTGCTGCTAGACACCTGACTGTGTGGCTTTGGCTTTTTGGAGCTGATTTTCAAAAGGAATGTGGGAGGATTTGAAACCTTGGCCTAAGAGATGCCTTGCAGTGCTGTAAGTACAGCTTGACAGACTATTCTGGTCTGAGCTGCAAGACCTGAATGTAGTAAGAACTATGGACTGTGAGGTTTGGCTTATGAGGGTGAGAAAGAGCTTTGCTTGGACTGGGCTAGCAGTTTGGGCTCATTATGCAACAGAAGGTGACCTTGAACTTACGACCCTTCTGACTCTACTTCCCTACTGCTGGGACTATAGGTGTGTTCCACCCATAAGCAGTTTTATGTGGTGCTGGGGATGGAACCCAGGGCACCTTGCATGTGTTAGGCAAGCACTCTATCAAGCTCCATCACCAGCACCCTTATTGTTTTTAGGGGAGCTGTTTGTTATTGCTGAAGATGGAAGCTAGGACCATATGCATGAAGTATATGCTCTCTCCTGAGTTTCACCTTAGCTCTACTTTCTGTATGATTGTTTAGAGAGTAATTCGTACAAGAAAGCTTCATTTTTCTGATTTGTGGTCACTAAAACACGTATCAATTGCAGAAGAGGAGCAGACATAATGTTAGAGCCACAGGGTGGGAAGGAGTACATGGTACATTCATGACCCCAAAGTGATTGCAATATTTTCACAAGACTGACACTCTTCTGAGCTCATCAACATTTTGATGAGGAGGATGGAGGGGCACAAAAGGAATGAGACAAAACTGAGGAAGGGCTACTTATAAAAAGGAGGGTCGCCGGGCGTGGTGGTGCATGCCTTTAATCCTAGCATCCGGGAGGCAGAGGTAGGAGGACTGCTATGAGTTCAAGGCCAGCCTGGCTACAGCGAAGAACCAAAGAGGATAACGGGATAGGAACATGACCAAATTAGTCTGTTCATATATAAAACAGAACAAAAAATTATTTGATAATTAAAAATATACCAGGGCTGGAGAGAGAGCTTCGCAGTTAAGGCGCTTGCCTGTGAAGCCTAAGGACCCAGGTTTGATTCCCCAGTACCTATGCAAGCAAGATGTACAAGGTGGAGCATGTGTTAGGAGTTTGTTTGCAGTGGGTAGAGGCCCTGGTGCACTCATTCTCTCCCTCCTTCTAACATAAATAAATAAAATACAAAAAAGTGTTAATTAAAAAAAAAAAATCAAACCACGTTTTGTTCTTTTCTGGGTCTCTGTTCTCTCTCTCTTTTGTTTTTTTGAGGTAGGGTTTCACTGTAGCCCAGGCCGACCTAGAATTCATTATGTAGTCTGAAGGTGGCCTCCAATTCATGGTGATTTTCCTATCTCTGCCTTCCACGTGCTGGGATTAAAGGTGTGTGCTACCACACCAGGCTCTCTGTTCTCTTTATTTACTGACGTATGAAGACAGGTATATGTTTTAAGTTGTATGACCGTTAGCTATGGAACTGCTTTGTGTTTTAGCTTCCTAATTCATGAAAACATGAATATTCTAGTCAACACCTTCTCTATAAAAACACCATGAGGTGTAAAAGTATGTATTTATAGAATAGCAGTCATAACAGAGTCTGGCACATGTTCAATAAGTGTTCTAATTTTTTTAAAAAATATTTTACTTACTCATTTATTTGAGAGAAATAGAATGAAGATAGCTAGACAGAGACAGAGAAAAGAGAGAGAATGGGCCATGTTAGGGCCTCCAGCCACTAAAAATGAACTATAGATACATGTGCCACATTGTACAACTGGCTTTATGTGGGTACTGGGGAATTGAACCTGGGTCCTTTGGCTTTGCAAGCAAGTGCCTTAGCTGCTAAGCAATCTTTCCAGCCCACCCTTCATTTAAAAATAACACCTCACTAAGTCATCACCACAGTAATTGGCTGAATTTAAAATTGGATCTAACCTTTTCTTCTAGGAATGGTGTATTAACAGGAAAGCAGGACCAGAAATGCCGCAGAAGTTCTCCAACAGCCACATACAAGTGTTTCAGTTCAGACTGAATATCATTTGGCACCATCTCTATAAAAGAAGGAAGAAGTCCACAGGATAAACTATCTTCACTCACAGATGTCTCAGCCCAGACAAACCAATAGCTTTAGCACTCTTCCTGGCCTGTTCTTTAGTGTTATTTATGCATACAAAATTAAAGTGGGGTGGGAGAGATGGCTTAGCAGTTAAGGCATTTGCCTGCAAAGCCAAAGGACCCAGGTTCAATTTCCCAGGACTCGCATAAGCCAGATGTGCATGCACCTACATTTTGTTTACAGTGGCTGAAGGCCCTGGCACACCCTCTCTTTCTCCCTCTCTGTCACCCTCTTTTTTGCATTTAAAATAAATGAAGCAAGTGGCCCCGTACGTACGGTTTATGGCTTGCTGTGTCCCTCCCTGCATAAGTGCTCCTCCAGGGGACAGTGCTGCAACGGTACCACTAGCAGCACTGCTTGAAAGAACCTGCACAAAAAGAGATAAGACACAAATGATTTACCTCCTTTCTGTTAGCTTTGTTACTTCTGTGTTCTACTTTTATAGCACGAGGTCAAGGGAAGTGTCTAGTCTCAAATAAACATCACTTATAGCAACAGGAGAAAACACTCTTCTAGAAGAAATGGTCTATGTAGAAAGAAAAAAACCCTATCTTCCAGGAATAATAAGAGTCTCCCCTTATCAGTAGTTTTGTTTTCTGAGATTTTAGTTTCCTGTAGTCAATCATAGTATAAAACATTAAATGGAAAATTCCAGAAACAATTCACCATGTGGTGAAGACTCTGGATAGCTTAGTCTGTTAGGGCTGAAGACAGACTAGCTGAAGACAGGACTGGCGAAGTGAGCTAGGGCCGATTATAAAGGTATTCCCAGCCCCACAATCATTAACACAAAATTAACAGAAGTTAATGGGATTTGGTGTGGGCGTGATATTTTCACACATTCCTTGAGTGTGTACTGACTGCATCCATGTACTATTCTCTTACAGCAAACACCCTGCTCCAAACCCCTTCCCAGTACCCAGTACTTTTAGATCCCTCCCCCCGAAATAGGGTCTCACTCTAGCTCAGGCTGACTGGGAGTTTACTCTGTAGTCTCACGGTGGCCTTGAACTCACAGCCATCTTACCTCTGCCTCCCAAGTGTGAAGATTAAAGATGTGTGCCACCATGCCTGGCTTGAATGTTTTCTCTCATCTGTGGACCCTAGGTGTTATGCTGACACATAGATGTATGTGTGCAGATAACATGGACGTAGAAGTAAAACTGCCCAGAACAAATGGGCCAAATGGGAGTGGTGAGAAAGAGGACAGTAGGACTTGGGGGGCAGGGGAAGGGAAAGAATATACTCAGTGAACAGTAAATATTTGAATGAAAATGGCCTTGTATAACCAAGTAAAAAAAAAGACACCCCCCCCCAAAAAAAACAAGTAAGATTACTTATGTAGGTTAGGCTGGGCGTGGTGGTGCACACCTTCAATCTAAGCAGTCAGAAGGCAGAAGTAGAAGGATGGCTGAGAGTTGGAGGCCAGCCTGCAACTAGGGTGAGTTCTAGTCAGTCTGGGCTAGAGTGAAACAATACCTCAAGAAACCAAACAAATAGTTCAATCTTCCTGTACTTATAAACTGAGGTAGAAACAACAAAATTCTGTTTTTAAATTTTTTTTGTTTAGTTTTATTTATTTATTTGAGAGTGACACAGAGAGAAACAGGCAGAGAGAGAGAGAGGGAGGGAGGGAGGGAGGGGGAGGGAGAGGATGGGCACCAGGGCCTCCAGCCCCTGCAAACGAACTCCAGATGCATGCGCCCCCTTGTGCATCTGGCTTACGTGGGTCCTGGGGAATTGAGCCTCAAACCGAGGTCCTTAGCCTTCACAGGCAAGCACTTAACTGCTAAGCCATCCCTCCAGCCCCAAAATTCTGTTTTTAAATAGTACAATTACCTACCTGAGTTAACTTGGGTGTATAAGCCTCCATTTCTTGTCTAATACTTTGGAAAGAATTAATAATGTCCTGACTCGTTGCATACTGTAATGACTGGATTGGGGTAGGACCATGGTAATACCTGAAGGTTAGCACAGAAGAAATAACCATTCACACTGAGTAAAGGGACTCAATATCTACCTTTCAGACATTTTAGTATAAATGCAATGTTCTCCCCCACAAGACAAAAATTGATGCCACAGTGAGAAAAATCAAAAAAACAACTTAATTTCTAAAAAGAGCAATAAGAAACAGTATAATAATATATTTATTTCCTTGATCATTTACTAATAATATGCACTTTTTTTTCTTTGTGAGGGTCTCATGCAGCCCAGGTTGGTCTTCAATTTGTCGTGTAAACTGAGAATGGCCCTGAACTTCTGATCCTCCTAATTCTATCTACTCAGGAGAAGGATTACAGACATGAGCCATCATGCCTGGTTTACCAAATACATTTGTCTATTTTTATTTCATAAAATACATTTTTTGGAGGGTGTTTCAAGGTAGGGTCTTGCTCTAGCCCAGGCTAACCTTGAACTCAGAGAACTCCCTTAGTACCTTTACCTTCCAAGTGTTTACAGGTGTGTACCACCACGCCAGGCATATGATATTTTTGAGAAAAACGTATATTCTACTTTTATGCTAACTTTAAAAAAAGGCAAAAAATTCAAGCAACAAGCTGGGTGTGCTGGAGTGGCTGAAGGAGTAGGAGTTCAAGGCCACATTGGGGTTACACAGTGATTGCCAAGTTAGCCTGGGCTAGAATGGGCTAGAATGACACTCTACCTCAAAAAACCAAAAGGGTACTACATAAACTTCTAGAACATTATCTGTAGTGACTTGTACAACATAACTGTTCTCTTTTAAGTTAACTTACCATTAACCAAACTTACCTATCTGACTTTTTGAGGTTAAGTGCAATTGTTTTTACGGAGTTATTTTTTCCCAAGTCTTCATATTCAATGGACTCTTGTAACTTTGCCTATAATTAATAAATTACATTTTTTATTGTCAGGAAAATTCTCTTATACAAGTAATGAGCATGACTAAAAAATAAAACTTTAGGGCTGTAGAGATGGCTTAGCAGTTAAAGCGCTTGCCTGCAAAGCCCAAGGACCCAGGTTCCAATCCCCAATACCCATATAAGCAAGATGCACATGGTGGTGCATGCACCTGGAGTTCGTTGTTGCAGTGGCTAGAGGCCCTGGCATGCTCATTCTATCTGCTTCTTTCTCTCTCTCAAATAAACAAACGTAAAATATTAAAAAAGTAAAACTTCAAAGATGATAATAAATGAAGCCTATTCACCATGAGCTTCTCAATATGAGGTAGAGATGATGGTCCTATAAATGGTTAAGCCCATTTTCTTAATAACCATGTACAAAAAAAGTACCTGTGTTTCTATCACATTAGTAATTATAGAAGTTTAAACTTTGCTAACCTGGTATCTCAATTTTCTGCATTTTATTATGATTTTCCCTAAATGGGTTATTTGCATGTTTCCATTTTTTCTATTAGGTGCTTAAAATGAGAAAGGAATCACTGTCATCATCATCATCAATTTTTTTTTTTTTAATTTTTCATGGCAGGGTCTCCCTCTAGCCCAGGCTAACCTGAAATTCACTCTGTAGTCTCAGGGTGCCTTTGAGTTCCCAGTGATCCTCCTTCCTCTGCCTCCCAAGTGTTGGGATTACAGGTGTGTGCCACCACGTCTGGCTCTTTTTGGACATAAGGAATTTTATTTATTTTTTGTTGACGGTGCTGGAGACTGAACTCAAGACCATGTTTATACATGCTCATCTACAATTCCAGGGTGTGGCCATCTAACTAATTTCTATCCCATTGAATGCCTTACTTAAACTATTCTCTATCCAAATCCCAAGCTTCTGCCTAAATGTACTTAGATCAGTAGACTGCATATTTAACCAAAGCAGCATTTACTACTGAATATTGTGAAAATTAATGCTGACAAGCCAAGATTTTTTTTGTTAAAATTTTCAGTTTTTTTTTTTTTTTTTTTTTTGAGGTAGGATCTCACTCTAGCTCAGGCTGACCTGGAATTCACTATGGAGTGACAGGGTGGCCTTGAAATCATGGTGATTCTCCTACTCTGCCTCCTGAGTGCTGGGATTAAAGGCGTGTGTCATCATGTTCAGCTCCCAAGATTTTTTTTTAAATGATTACTTTGTGTGTATGTGCATGCAAGTGTCACAGGGTACCAGTATAGGCTGGAGGCCAAGTTCAGGGTGTTGGTACTCTCCCTTCTTGTTTGAGATAGTGTTTTTCCTATTTGCCACTGAGACGGCTAGACTTGCTGGCCTGTAAATTTTGTGATTTTCCTTAATCTGTTTTGTACTGCTGAAGGCACACCAAACACAGATGTGTGCACTATTGCATCTCCAATTCATATGGATGCTGGGGATTCCAACTGTAGTCAGCAGGCTTATGGAGCAAGCACCTTTAACCACTAAGCAATCCCATAGACAGGGAAGTAAATGTTTTTGACAAATTGTTCACTACCCAAACCCAGAGTACTTAGGCCAATAGCACTGCAAAGACAAGTACAATTTCTAGTATATCTTAGCTCTAACAGAGATGGCTCAGTTCCCTTACACCCATGTAAAGCTAGATGCAAAAAGTGGCAAATTCATCTGGAGTTTGCAGTTGTAAGATGCCCATCCCTTTTCTCATTCTCTTTGCTTGCAAATAGTACTCTAGAGTACTGTAATGAAAGGTGTGCACTACCACATCCTGCATACATTTTGTTTTGTTTGCTTGTTTTGAGTTAAGGTCTTGTTATGTAGAACATGCTAGGTTGGTACTCGTCATAGCAAGTACATCAACCCAGACTGGCCTGGAACTTGCAATCTTTCTACCTTAGCCTCCTAAAAGCTGTGATTACAGATGAGTACCACCACCCCACTCAGCTCTATGACTCTATTTTATGCAACACCAACAGCCCCTACTTTAAACTGACCAGATATAATCACAAGCTGAACTTGAAAATCTGTTTAATACCCTAGATAGAGTCCATCATAAAACAAAATAATTTTTAAGTTAGGGGTCATCTGTATGCCATTATTACTTTTTGCAACTTTACTTGGTGCCAAGGACTGAAACCCAGCACTTTGTGAATTCTGCACAAGCCTACCACTATTGAGCCACATCCTATACTCATTAATCCTTTCTGGATATACCAGATATTCTAATATGATACATGCATCTACTTAAATCCTCACACACATTTTTATTAAATGGTACATGCATCTGGAGTTTTTTGCAGTGACAAGAGGTCATGGAGTGCCCATTCTCTCTTTCTCTTCCTTTGTCCTTTCTCTCCTTGAAAATAAATACAAATTTTTAAAAAGGCGTTGGAGAGATGGCTTAGCAGTTAAGATGCTTGCCTGTGAAGCCCAAGGAAGGACCCAGGTTTGATTCCCAAAGACCCATGTAAGCCAGATGATACAAGATGACACATGAGTCTCAAGTTTGTTTGCAGTGGCTAGTGGCTCTGGTGCACACATTCTCTATCTGCGTCTTTCTCAAATAAATATTAAAAAATTAAAAAAAAAAAGCCCAGAAAGATTACAGCCCAGAAGTGGAATTAAAAGCAAAAACCCTTTAAAATGTTTCAATATACAGCTTGATTGACCTCTAAGAAAGAATTACCATAATTTCTGTAATTGGGATAGGAGAGACTTATAAGGGCTCAATTTCCCAGTACCCATGTAAAGCCAGATGCACAAGGTGGCTCATTTGTCTCGAGTTCGTTTGCAATAATATATATATATATTTAAAGTAGAGATGGTCTGGCTGGAGAGATGGTTTAGCGGTTAAGCACTTCCTGTGAAGCCTAAAGACCTTGGCTCGAGGCTCAATTCCCCAGGACCCAGGTTAGCCAGATGCACAAGGGGGTGCATGCATCTGGAGTTTGTTTGCAGTGGCTGGAGGCCTTGGCGCACACCCTTCCCCGGCTCTTTCTCTCTTTGTTGCTCTCAAATAAATAAATAAAAATAAGCAAAAAAAAAAAAAAAATAGAGAAGGTCTGGAGAGAGAGATGGCTTAGCAGTTAAGGTGTTTGCCTGTAAAGCTAAAGGACCTCAGTTCAATTCCCCAGGACCCACGATAGCCAGATGCACAAGGTGTCACATGCATCCAGTGCAGTGGCTGGAAGCCCTGGCATGTCCATATTCTCTTTCTCTCTCTCAAAAAAAAAAAAAAAAAAAAAAAGTAGTAGAAAAATACAGCATCATAGTAATGTTATAGGAAAGGAAATAATATTAAAGTAGCTAATTCTATCCATACTTCCCCATTCCCTCAAAATGACTTAATATTTAATAAGATGTTTCCAGCTCTGAAATGCTAAGTTTAATACAAGGGCCTATATACACTTTCTTTTGAAACCATATACATGAAACCTTTTAAAAAATCTATTTGTTAAATATTCTGAGAAAACAAAACCATACACACACACACACACACACACACACACACACACCCCATGTATGCATACATGAGGAGGGAAAACCCAACAAAAACTATTTTGCAGAAAGAATGGAGTCACTGGGAAGTTGACTGGCAAGCCAAAGTAGAAAAGCTTTACAATGCTCTACAACTGAAGCCAGTGTGACACTGTGTTGGTCAGAAAATAGCCTCATGAAACAAGCAACATACAGCTTTCAGATTCCCTATATCTGGAGAAGCCCAACCTTTAAATGGCCCAAATTTGTGCCCGTACCCTTTTGACTGCTGGCTGAAAGCTGTCTGCATCTCCGGAATTTCCGTCCATGCCGCTGGGCTCACCATTTTGTTCATTTTGTGCTTGTCTTAAAGGGGAAATAAAATGTTAAACATTTTAAGCTGACCACCAGTATATAACCTCACCCGGCAATCTGATAAAGCCCAGTGACTAAGCCTTTGCATGTATACTTAACTGTTTCCTGAGACCTGCTGCCAGGACCATGGCACTGTGGTGGTTAAACCTCTTGATGATGGCAGCATTACTATTCTCCTTTATGGACTTAGAACTGGAAGTTGATAGCACAGGGGAAATGCCATAGCCCTGTAAGAAACAATTCAGCAGATTAAACACTATAAGGTTCTGACTGTACTATAATACACACAATTCAAAATATATGCCAGATTACAGTACTTTATTAACTCTTATGAACGAAACCGTAGGTTTGATTTCTAGCACCACAGAAAATGGGTGTGATGGCAGGGAGATCAGAAGCTCAAGGCTCATATCTCTATAATGGGTTCAAGACCAGGGTGGGATAAATGTTTGCACAGTACTTAAATGTAGAAGGAAGCAACTTGCTACTACTTAGGGAAGGCTCTTGAGAGTACAGCTGTCTCGTCTGTGTACTTGGCTACTACACAGCTGCTCTTTGCCAAAGTCCTCGCCTTAGGAATCTAACAGTTACAGTGAATGTTATGGTCAAAACAGCAAAATTGGGAACACTGGGAAAGAACAAGAGGGCTTGCAGCTGGGTGAGACAGCCAAGGTGACCAGGTTAAGAGGAGATATAATGCTCTGAGTAAACCATCAAAGCTAGTCTCAGCAGAATCATGCTGTCCCCCATAAACTGGCTTCCTAGGTTTTTTTTTTTTTTTTTTTTTAATATTTTTAATTTTTATTTATTTGACAGAGAGAAAGAGGGAGGGAAGGAGGGAGGGAGAGGGGAGAGGGAGAGGGGGGGGGAGGGAGGGAGGGGGGAAGGAGAGGAGAGAGAATGGGCATGCCAGGGCCTCCAGGCACTGCAAATGAATTTCAGACACATGTTCCACCTTGTACATCTGGCTAACATGGGTCCTGGGAATTGAACCTGGGTTCTTTGGTTTTATAGGCAAGTGCCTTAACTGCTAAGCCATCTCTCCAGCCTGAAAAGTTGTATTTTAAGAAACAGCATTCTGTTTATTTCAGAATATTACAAGTGATATCTACACTTGAAGGCTAATGTTAAAGCCATAAAAATGTTGAAAACCAGGGCAAGAATGTCTTATCTCTTACTCTTATTGTTTCTTACCTCATCTAACGGTTTATCTTCCAAAGCTGTCAAATCTAGCAGTGGATTTTTCACTCCTAATGAAACCATTGTTTTTAATCCTAGAAAATCAAGAAACAAAGGTTCAAGGCTCATCTTTCTTACATATTAAAAGAAAGCTTCATTAACAGCTCCAACAATAAGAGTGGGAAAGATGAATAGGAGCGTGTTAGGAATGAAGTTACCTTTTTCATCTATCTTGGCACATTCTGCAAAGAGATCCTTTGACCCTGTATTTAGCCGGTCTCTATGAAAATAATGGGACTGGAAAAAACGTGTCCAGAATTCCTTTTCTGTCATGTTATGGGGAACATTTTCTGCATATTTCATTTTTACTGTGGAGGAAAAACCAGTAAGATATAGTTATACACAAGTTTCCATTTCTTAAAAACTTATAATTAGGCAACCTAAAAAAAAAAAAAGACCATAAAAATTTTACAAAGTTGGGCTGGAGAGATGGCTTAGCGGTTAAGCGCTTGCCTGTGAAGCCTAAAGACCCCGGTTCAAGGCTCGATTCCCCAGGACCCAAGTTAGCCAGATGCACAAGGGGCGCACGTGTCTGGAATTCGTCTGCAGTGGCTAGAGGCCCTGGTGCGCCCATTCCCTCTCTCTCTCTCTGCCTCTTTGTCTGTTGTTCTCAAGTAAATAAATAAAAATAAACCAACAAAAGTTAAAAAAAAAATTTACAAAGTTTATCTTTATGTACTACATAGGTGAAGCACTACTCATGAATCTTGTAACTGAAAACAACATTATGCAGAAAGAAAATTAAGTTCTTTATAAAATATTATTTATTAGAGAGAGAGAGACAGGGGGATGGAGGCAGATAGGGAGAGAATGAGTGCGCCAGGCCCTCTAGCCACTGCAAACAAACTCCAGACACATGTGCCACCTTGTGCATCTGGCTTTAAGTGGGTTCTGGGCAATCAAACCTGGATCCTCAGGCTTTGCAGGCAACTGCCTTAAATTCTAAGGGATCTCTCCAGTACATTTTTTTTTTTACAGATCCCTAAAACTCACATAAAGCTGGATGCAAGTAGTGCAACTGTCTATAATCCCAATGGGCCTATAACAATAGGAGTAAACATGAGAAGGATCCTGAAGCTGATAGGCCACCTAGTCTAGCATCTGCAGAGGCTCTCTAACAAGATGGAAGGCAAGGAATATTACCCCAAGTTTTTGTCTGATCCAAGCACATAAAAAGATGTAAATTACTTTATTTGAAAGAGAAGGGAAGGAAGCAGACAGAATGGGCATGCCAAGGCACCCAGCCACTGCAAACAAACACCAGAAGCATGTGCCATCTGTGCATCTGGCTTATGTGGGTCCTGGGGAAACTGAAGCTGAGTCTTTAGGTTTTTCAGGCCAGTACCTTAACCACTAAGCCATCTCTCCAACTCTGGTCTTAGCTTTTTTCTTTTTTAATTAACAACTTCCATGATTATAAACAATAGCCCAATGCCAATGCCCTCCCTCCCCCCACTTTCCCCTTTGAAACTCCATTCTCCATCATATCCCCTCCCCCTCAATCAGTCTCTCTTTTATTTTGATGTTATCATCTTTTTACCTGGGATATTTGTAAGCAAATGAATATGCAAAAACCCTCGGAATCATGTCTGTGTTTACACAGTAAACACTATAGAATTGTGTTACCAGAAGCTATGAAAATATTTACATTGCATGTTAGTAACTCCTTGAGATGGACAGAAGGTTTTATTGAGGAAAAGGGGAAGAGGCTTGTGTCTATGTGCCTGAGGGGGATAGGATTTTATAGAAGTAGCAAGGAGGCACTGCCCAAATGGAGTTCTAAGAGGGTTTTTTTTTTAAGCTTAAAATAAATTTAATTGAAGAAAACCCTTCATTAACAATGAATGAACAATGAAATTAACAATGCTTGCCATTCTTTAAGCATCACATACATCAAACACTTTTAGTAGTGCATGCACAGAACAAAATTTTTATGTCAAAAACTTTCTGTGAAAAATTTACATAACCAAGTATAAAAATATGTACAGATTTATTATGTACAAAAAAGCCCTAAGTTTTTATCCAATCAATAAAAATGCCAGTAACATTTATAGTAACAAAAAAGCATATAGTACTTAATTTTTTTCGAGAACTCCATTATACAATAATGCAAAAAAATTGATAGAAATTTACATGGTGCAGTTTAAACCTGATGCTTCTATTTCAAAATGTTGGGCATGTTCCTTAGATTTATCCCAGTTTGGTGAACTGTCACTAAGTCTACTGCTTCCACATTTTCAAACACCAACAATCACAGGTCTGTTTTGGGTTGTCAGTCATCCTGAAAAGCTGCTACAACAAAAACTGTCCCAACTTGGACATGTTTAGGTAATACAGGAATTAGACAGACAAAAATATGATCTGGTTTGCTAATCTTGCCTCAAAATATTATTATCTCTGTAAAATTTTTCAAGAAAAGCCATTTCCTTTGAAGTGTTCTCATTTTGAAGGAATAGCAACCACAGGGAAAAATAAGTCATTTGGTTACGGACAACTTTTATCAGAAAAGCATAATTCTGTGCAAAGGGATCACTGGAGAATATAACCAAACTCAGAAAAAGTATTGAAATTCAGGTGGATTTTAAACAAAGTTTAAATCTTCTCTTGAGGCTGTCTCATTTATACCAATGCTTGAGATGGCCAAAACCATCACGGGAAAGTGTTCCAATCTCTGATATGGCAGAGAAACAACAGGAAACAAGATTAACATGGCCCAAACTCCAAGTATTGGTAATAAGAGGTGTTTCTTAAAGACTAAGGGGGCCGAGCTTGGAAAGGCAGAGGGACAACTGATGAAGTGACTCTCATCCTGGACTACACGTCATAAATCTAGGGCTGGGGTCAAGGCATTTGTCCTTATGCTTCTGCATGTGACATGATCTGTTGTGGCTGGAAAGGTCACTCTGGAAACAGAATTAATGTCTCTGTAGTAATTCATTTCACTCTAGACGCACTGAAGGCTAAATAAAGTTCAAGAACCACTGAAGGAGAGAATGATAGTAATCACACCAATGAACTAACGACAACATAATTTACTGAGCTCTCAGTATCTAGAATGTTGGGGGCCAAGTATTTTACTATTTTATTGCACTTAATTAGTAAAAAAAAAAAAAAAAAAAAAAGGAAGCTTTTTTTAAAAAAAAAATCAATGTTATTATTAGAGTTCATCTAAACAAATCATCTGAAGGTTAAAATAAGTGACTCCTCCTACCTGCTGGATAGGTCCTAAATATGGACTCAATGATATCAGAAGTTAGATTATATCTCAAACCATTACAGCCATCTGTTTGGGGCCGGACATCAGCCTGAAACAAAGACCACACAAGCACATTTATTTATACATAAAAGAGTATCAGGGAGTATATCTAAGTTCTCAACAGATACTGCACAAAGGTGAAAGCAGACTTTCTAAACAAACTGCAGAGACAGATTAGGTGCTTCACTTTCACTTTACAGATAGGACCCAGGAAACATAGGCTTATTTCCCAGACCTTTAGTGACCTGTGCAATCTGCTTCCTTCAAAGTCTAAGGTGGCCAAAAGGATGTGTTCAAGAGAGGCCAAGTCAGAAAGCTAGCGGAGCTTTGATACAACTCACACATTTGCCAAAACCGCTACACACTCTGAAAGATAATGAATATATAAACAGTGTTCCCATTTTAAAAGAAGTTATTTTTATTTGATAGCGACAGAGAGAGAGAAAGAGGCAAGAGAGAGAGAGAGAGAATGGCACCACTAGGGCCTCCAGCCACTGCAAATGAACTCTAGATGTGTCCGCCCTCTTGTGCATCTGGCTAATGTGGGTCCTGGGGAATTGAGCTTTGAACTGGGGTCCTTAGGCTTCACAGGCAAGTGCTTAACCGCTAAGTCATCTCTCCAGCCTAGTATTCCCATTTCTTAAATTTCAGGTTTTTTTTTTTTTTTTTTTTTTTTTTTTGAGAAAGGATCATGCTATGTAGTCAGGTTGGCCCTGAACATTTCAACCTTCCAACTTCAGCTTTTCAAGTGCAGGGACTATAGATATGTAGTGCCAAACTTGACCTAGTAGTCAGTTTTGTTGAATATGTAAATACTGTTCTTAGGGACTGGAAAGATGGCGTACTGTTTAAGGGCACTTGCTTATAAAGCCTCTTGGCCCAAGCTCAATTCCCAAGCCACCTACATAAACCAGATGAAAAAGGCAGTGTAAGCATTTAGTGTTTGTTTGCAGCACCAAGAGGCCCTGGCATACCCATACTCACACAAACAAACACATATTGTTTTTATTCTACCACACAGAATTCCATCTCCTAATTCTACAGGTAAGCTATTACTACTTTTTCCACTAAATGCAATTTATAACCTAAACATGATGGTCTTTATATTTAACTTTGTCTTATGAGTAAAATACAATAATCATTTAAAAATGATTCCACACCTGAGCCTGATGGCACACACCTGTAATCCTAGCACACAGGAGGCAGGATGCCAAGTTTGAGCCCTGTCTCAAGCAAAACAAACAAATAAAGCTGGGCATGGTGGCACACGCTTTTTTATTTTTATTTATTTATTTGAGAGCGACAGACACAGAGAGAAAGAGGCAGATATATGGAGAGAGACAGAGAATGGATGCACCAGGGCCTCCAGCCACTGCAAATGAACTCCAGACGCATGTGCCCCTTGTGCATCTGGCTAACGTGGGTCCTGGGGAATTGAGCCTTGAACCGGGGTCCTTAGGCTTCACAGGCAAGCGTTTAGCCACTAAGCCGTCTCTCCAGCCCCTGGTGCATGCCTTTAATCCTAGAGGATCGCCATGTGTTTGAGGCCATCCTGAGACTACATAGTGAACTCCAGGTCAGCCTGAGCTAGAGTGAGACCCTACCTTGAAAAACCAAAATAAATAAATAAATAAGTAAAATAAAATAAATAAATAAATCGCCCACATCTTTACTCCTAGCACGTGGGTGGATGAGACTGGAGGATTGCTATGAGTATGAGGCCTGGGCTAGAGACCCTGCTAAAAAAAAAAACAAAAAAAACAAAAAAAAAACAAAAAAAAACCAAAAACACACACACACACTATTTGCATGCAAAAAATATTTTAGAAGACTATCACTGATACCAAAATGTTCTTTAAGGAAATGTTAAATACTTAAAGAAATATTTAAAGAAAATATTAGTATTTTGGACAAGGTTTCATATAGCCAAGACTGGCCTTGAACTCCTGATCCTACTGTCTCTAGCTCCCAATTGCTGGCATGTACTACCCTAGCTTGAGGAATGGTAATGCTATACATGTACTGGAGTTGTCAAGAATTTTTCCTTCAGAAACAGAAAAGTCACATACCAGAAAAGCTGCAGAGATGCCAACATCCTGCTTGTGATTGGATGTAGAAGAACTATCTGTTGCATTCACGTTTAAACGACTGGCCCAGAATTCCTCAGCACTGATAACTTGACTTACAACTAGGTCTTTATAAAGCTGGAACAAAACAGGGTCTTCTTGGAGCATTCTGGTGATAGAACACAGTAAACATAATTCAACATCTAGAACAAGACTACATTTAGATACCATTTTAAGACTTCAGTGGCGTGAAGCACTTAAAGCACTAGTTTGATTTTGGGATGGTTGAGCAGCAGAGGTCATTTGGCTCATTTTTATTTTATTTTTTTCCGTTCATTTTATAGCAGGAAAAACACATTTTTGGAGGAATGAAGGAAGGGCAGCAGATAGATTAAGGAAGGTAAGCCTAAAGATGCAAAGACTAAACTCTATGAGGGTACAGACTTGGTTTTATTCATTTTTGCATCCTCCTAATACAAAGATGACTTTGTATTTGAACAATACTGTATTCTTTCACATATAAAGGTGAAGAGAAGATATGCTAGAAATTTTCCAGCAACTCATTCATTGTTCTCACAATCAATGGGAGCTGTAAGTACAGATAGCCTTGATAGATAATGACAATGGAGTAATTGCGATTATCAGGAATTTTCATTATTTTAAATAGCTACCTCAATCTTTCATAATATGAATTCTTTCAGTTTTCTGTTCATAAACCTGTTTCTAATAGTTTATAGAAAACTGGAAAAAGTAGTAAAGGAATTATAGCATCTTCTAATCTCAAATTGGCTCCCATCAGATGTTAGGCTTAATAACTTGTGGGTCTGCAGGTGTCATTTGGTCACACTGGAGTAGAGAGCCAAATACCTACACAAAGACACTAAAGATTGTATTTTTTTAAAATTTTTATTAACATTTTCCATGATTATAAAATATATCCCATGGTAATTCCCTCTAAAGATTGTATTTTCCTGCTTTACAGGGTCATAGCAAAAGGAGGAGTGACAATCCTGCTGGGAGGGCCGAGTATATACCACCTGAAATGCTCTGCTGCTCCTTCACCTGTTTTTCTCTTCCAGCTCTTTATTTGCTTTCCTCTTGAATTTGGGCAGTAGCTGCTGTAGAAGGTCCTTCACCGCATCTCTTTCTTTTACTGCTGTGCTTTCGTTGGAAAAATGAAAGTTAGTTGTGTCCCCTGCATGCAGGACCAGCTGAAGTTGAATTTTAGCTTTTCCTTCTGGACTGATTTTCTGGCCTAAAAGAAGCATGAAGCTAGTTAGAAAAGGATATTCACATCACAGAAATGGCTACAGAATAGATTACTTCTTCCAAGACGACTCAGGATTCTTCTGGGCCTTAGCATTGACCCACCACTAACCCATCCATGTTTAAGACTATTGTAATGCCAAGAGAGACTGATGTGATTCAAAGCCATAGGGAAAGAGAGGCAGGCACTAGACCTCCCGGCGAGAGGGCAGGCCAGAAAAGGGAGAGAGGGGTAGAACATGTGGGTCAGTGAGCAAGAGAACCAAGAGAACAGTCCCCTCCCTGCCAATCTTTTTTTTTTTCAAGGTAGGGTGTCACTCTAGTCCTGGCTGACCTGGAATTTACTATGTAGTCTCAGGCTGGCCTCAAACTCACAGCAATCCTCCTACCTCTGCCTCCCAAGTGCTGGGATTAAAGGTATGCACCACCACACCCGATAGTCCTGTTCCAATCTTAGAGCTCGGCAGAATAATTTTCTCCAGAGTATCATCACATCATGGCTCAACAAATTCATTGCTAATGATATGCTTCCCTGTTCAGTAGTGTTTTGTTGTTGCACTTCTCTTCCTCTGCTGTCATCTCCAGTACTAATGACCTGTATTTCCATTCAACTGAGGCAAACTTTTCCAGCCACCCAGGAGTCCTGAATCTTTCCCTAAACAACTGCCTCTAAGCAACATTATCCTTCATAAAAATGGCTGGCATAATCTAAAACACTGCTAAATACAACTTATGATTTAGTTACTAATTGTAAAGAAAGACATGCAATTTCCATGTATTTATTTTACATTTAAGAAATCTATAGTCACTTTAACCAAATTTTAGTCTCATTAGGGGGCTTGAGAGATGACTAGTAGTTAAGGTGCTTGACTGCAAAGCTAAAGGACCCTGGCTCAATTTCCCAGGACCCATGTAAGCCAGATGCACAAGGTAGGACATGCATATGGAATTCATTTGCAGTGGCAGGAGGCCCTGGCACACCCATTCTCTCTCTTCTTCAAATAAACAAACAAAAATCAAATATAAAAAAAATCAGGTTGCAGCTGGGGAGATGGTTCAGCAGGTAAAGGCACTTGCTTGCAAAGCCTGCTGGCCTGGGTGCAATTCTCCAGCACTCATGTAAAGCTGCCCATGGGCCAGACTCATTTTCAGTGGTAAGAGACCTGTCGGGAGCCATAGAGCAAAAGCCTCTCCATTTTGCCTGAGCCTGCTCATAAACTGACTCATTACTCAGAAAGCTGGTCCATCCAGCTTTCCGTTAGATACTTCTGGAACTGGTCAGCAGACTGCTTACAGAATCTTATCTTTTGCAAAAGGCCAGTTTACGGTCAGGATGTGAAGCCTGGTGCAGTCAGGATGTTAAGCCATTGAGGCAAGATTAGATGAACACCTAATTACATCCCCTCTAGGTTTCCTGACAATTCCAAGCCCTAAATCACGTCAGCCAGCTTATTCCCCCACTTTTCTTCCCCTATATAACCACTGTGTAAAAAATAAAGACTCTGAGACCTTGACAAACATCTAGCATGGGCTCCTTCTTGTGTCTGTTTGCCTTTTTTCATTGAGGTTAATTTTCCCCTCGTTTCCTTGTTCGACTCCCCGCTGGGCTGGGCAGAGACCCTGTCTCAAAGAAGGTGGAGCACAGACAACTCTGACCTCCACTCATGTGCTGTGGTATGCATGACCATAAATACACACACACTTAAAAAAAAAAAATGACTGGGTATGGTGGCATACACCTTTAATCCCAGCACGCCAGAGGCAGAGGTAGGAGGATCTCCATGAGTTCAAGGCCACCCTAAGACTACACAGTGAATTCCAGGTCAGCCTGGGCTAGAGTGAGACCCTACTTCAAAAGCAAAAACAAACAAAACAAACAAAAACCCAAAACAGGACCATCTGATACTGTGTGTCTTCTGAGATGACACAACAAGAACATTGTGTATTTATTATTGCTGCCCAAAATATTGAAACTGAACACGACAAACCTTCAGAAGTGACTTTCAATTTCTAAGACATATGTGGGCCTGGAATGAGACTCAGCTGGTAAGAGTGCGGCATGCCTAGCATGCATTAAGCCTTGGATCTGATCCCCACATACAGTGCTGCCTAAATTGGGTGTGGTAACCTGTGCCTTTAATCTTAGTATTTGGGAGGCAGAGACAGGAGTTCAAGGCCAGCCCAAGCTACATGAGACCCTGTCTCAAATATAAAGGAAGTGAAGGAGGGAGGAAGGTAGGAAGACAGCTGGGGATGTACCACAGTTGGTGTTATAGCTCTTGGAGAGCTTGCATGAAGGTCCAGCAGCACACTTTAACTCACCTACCCCAAAACAAAACCAATAACACATACGAGAGAGACAGAGAGACAGAGAGACGGGGGGGGGGGGGGCAGGTGCGCGTGCAGGGGGGGGAGGGAGGGAGGGAGGGAGGGAGGGAGGGAGAGGGGGAGAGGGGGAGAGGAGGAGAGAGGGAGGGGTTAGGTGATTGTAGAAATTCCTTTCGGAGTAAGCTCTAAGCCGGATGATTTCTGGTTTTTGAGGCAGGGTCTCATTCTATAACCCAGACTAACCTGAAACACACTCTAGGACCAAGGCTGCCTCCAATTCAAGGCGATCCTTCTACGCCATCTAGCCTAAGTGCTGGATTAAAGGCATGGGCCACCAAACCTGGCTGACCCTTGATGGGTTTAAACCTAATTATTATTCAACAAAATACCATATCATATCAATTAATAAATGCAAAGATAACCTTGAAAATTTATTTATTTTTTAATATATTATTTATTTGCAATGAAAGAATTAATTGTGCCAGGGCCTCTTGTTGCTGTAAACGAACTCCAGATGCATGCATCATTTGTGCATCTGGCTTTACAGGGGAACTAGGATTTTGAATCTGGACTCGCAGGCTACTGCCAGCAAGTGCTTTTAATCCCTGCGCCATGTCCTCAGCCGAACCTTGGGAATTTAGAAAGAGAAGATATTTTGATTTGCTTTACCAGTGGAAAATTCTAACAAAAAATGTGGGTTACAGAAATGGCTTAGCAGTTAAGGCACTTGCCTATGAAGCCTAAGGACCCAAGTTCAACTCCCTAGTACCCACATTAGCCAGATGCACAAGGCGGTACTTGGGTCTGAAGTTTGTTTGCAGTGGCTAGAGGCCCTCATGTGCCCATTCTCTCTCTCTCTCAAATAATTAAATACACATTTAGAACTAAAGAAAATGTATAACACTGTGCTCTAAAGCTGAAGGTTACAGCTCAGTGGTAGAATGTGCTTCATATACGAGTTTCCCTAGGGTTGATGGCAACACCTCCTACCCTACTGCTCAGTTCTACTTCTCTTATCTGCCTTAAACTTCACTATTTTTGTTCAGTAGATAATGGCCACACAACCAATAATCAATCAAGTAATTTGCTTGTATTGCAGTTTTATTGATGGATAATCTGATCATCTATAACTTTAAGAAGCACAGGTGCTGCAGGGATGTATCATATCCATACAACCCCAAAGGATGTTAATACAGAGTTCTGCCCTGTAAACTGTCTGCTATAACAAAATTCTGGAAATGACCTAATTATCCTTCAAGAAAAGACAGTTAAACACAGACTCTAAACCTATTCAATGGAAGATTATGTGCTAAGGGCTGGGGAGATGGCTCAGTGATTATAGGTGTTTGCTCCATAAGACTACTGACTGAAGTTCAAATCTCTAGTATCAATGTAAAGCCAGACACAAAGTGGCACATGTCTCTAATCCAACATGCCTATGGCAATGGTAGGCAGAACCAAGAGAATCTCCAAAGCTCAGGCTAGCTAGAATGACTTTCCCAGCAGCAAAAACAAGAGACTCTGTTTGAAAATAAATACATAATTAAAAAAAAAAGGTGGAAGGAGAGGACCACTATTGCAAGGCCATCCTCTGATCTCTACATGTGCTCAGTCTGCCTCCACAAAGAAAACGTAAGGAGGTTTGCAGATATATAAAACACACAATGCTTATGTTAGTGAGTAAGATCAGGTTACAGCATAGTTTACATTCAAAGATCTTATAATTATTTCTCCTTTCCTCCCTCCCTATCTCTCTTTCTAAGGTAGGATTTCACTCTAGCCCAGGATGGCTTCAAATTTAAGGAAACACTCCTACTTCAGCCTCCTGTGTGCTTGCACCATCATGTATAGCTTTATAATTATTTCTTTGCAGTTAATTCTTTTTTTTTTTTTTTTGGTTTTGTTTTTTTGAGATAGGGTTTCACTCTAGCTCAGGCTGACCTGGAATTCACTATGTAGTCTCCGGGTGGCCTCAAACTCATGGCGATCCTCCTACCTCCACCTCCCAAGTGCTGGGATTAAAGGCGTGCACCACCACGCCTGGCTGCAGTTAATTCTTAAATATTAAAATAAAATTACTAGCATATGTGTACTCTCTCACATATGAACTCATATAAACACTTCTAAGAAAGAAAATCAGTAGCAAATATGACATCCACATAAATCAGATGTGAGTAGAACTGACTTACATTTAATATCTGCATACATATGGCTGATTGTAAATCTATCTTTGCCTTCAGGTGCCCAAGCAATTCTTTCTGCCATGAGGTACAGAGCTCCGTCCTGCTTCTTCTGACGTACCTTCTTTACAATCAGCAAAACTTCTTCAGACGAAGTTGCCATGATGGCTAGAAAGTGCTAATGGAGGAAATAGTTTAAACAAAACACCACACGTTAATCAGGGTGGATTTGTTGCCTTTAGAATCCTGGTCTAGAGTACTAACTATACAAAACTAAGGAAAATTATCACCTTATTCAAAGATAAAGTTGCATAGCAATATATATTTTACAGAGTTCATTTTGCTAAGACAAGTGTAAATTCACACAAATCTTACAGTTTATAATAACACTTGGTAGTTTCTCGTATTATTTCCACATATTCTATCCAATTAGTGTTTTTAGTTTATCTGTATTTTCTAGTTATATTCTTACATCGTAAATACACAATTTGACTAGATGTATGGTCTTAATATCTAATCTATATTTAGAGTTTTAGAATTTATTTTTTCCCTTTAAATACTTTATATGAGAGAGAGAAAATGGGTGTGACACGGCCTCCAGCTACCTTATGCATCTGGCTTTATGTGATGTGGTAGTTTGATGCAGGTGGCCCTTGTACACTTAGGTGTTCTGAATGCAAGGTTCCCAGCTGATGGGGATTTGGGAGGCAGTGTATTGTTGGGGGCGGGCTTATGGGTACTACAGCTAGCTCGCCCTTGCTAGTGTTTGGCACATTCTCCTGTTGCTTTTTTCCACCTGATGTTGGCCATGGAGTGATGTCCACCCTCTGCTCATGCCATCACTTTCCCTGCCGTCATGAAGCTTCCCCCTCGAGCCTGTAAGCCAAAATAAACCTCTTTTTTAACTCACAAGCTGCTCTTGGTTGGGTGATTTCTACCAACAATATGAACCTGACTGCAACATGTGGGCACTGGGGAATTGAACCCAAATTTATTTATTTTTTTAAAAATTTTTTTGTTCATTTTTATTTATTTATTTGAGAGTGACAGAGAGAGAAAGGCAAATAGAGAGAGAGAGAGAGAGAATGGGCGTGCCAGGGCCTCCAGCCACTGCAAACGAACTCCAGATGCGTGCGCCCCCTTGTGCATCTGGCTAACGTGGGTCCTGGGGAATCGAGCCTCAAACCGGGGTCCTCAGGCTTCACAGGCAAGCACTTAACCGCTAAGCCATCTCTCCAGCCCCCAAATTTATTTACTTTTGAAAGTGTGTTTTACTCTGTAGCCCAGGGTGACCTGGAATTGTCTATGTAGTAGCCTGGTTTTGAAGCCTTGAACTCATGGCAAAGCGTCTGCCTCAGACTCTGAACAGGTGCAATGATTACAGGCATGAGCTACCATGCTCCAGTAAGAATTGATAATACTGAGTATTTAGGTCACACCTGTTTCTACTAAACAATTAAGATCATAGAATTTGCATGACCTTACAAGAACCACTACCAGAGGTGAAACCACATCCAAGTTTTCTGGTCCCTAACCCAAGTTTCCTTTGTGTGCCTGAAAAGAGACAGTGATGCATAAAACTAAAGAAGCTAGTTTCTGAATTTCTGTTGTTTTAAAGAAAGATTTGTTTATTTGAGAGTGACAGAGAAAGAGGTAGAGAGAGGAAAAGAGAATGGACGTGCCAGGGCCTCCAGCCATTGCAAACAAACTCCAGATGCATGCACCACCTGTACATCTGGCTTACATGGGTACTGGGGAATAGAGCCTCGAACCAGGGTCCTTGGACTTCACAGGCAAGTGCTTAACCGCTACACCATCCTCCAGCCCTGTTGTTTTTAAAGACAGTTTCATGAAGTCCAGGCCTCACCACATAGTGGAGGATGACCTTGATCTTCTTATTCTGTCCTTCTGGGTGCTGGGATTACAGGTGTACCACCATGCTTGGTTTTATGAGGTGCTGGGGATCAAACCTTGGGACATGTGCATGGGAGCCATGCATCGCTAACCCCAAGCCTCCCCTTTTCTGTTTTTTTTTCTTTTAATAAAAGGGTGGGGGGCAGGAGAGAAAGAACTGTTGTGCTAGGGCCTCTAGCCACTGCAATCGAATTCCAGATGTGTGCCACTTGTGTGTATGGCTTATGTGGGATCTGGAGAGTCAAACATGGGTCCTTAGGCTTCGCAGGCAAGCACCTTAACTACTAAACCATCTCTCCAACCCCTGTTATTTTTTTAAATCATCAAATGTCGTTAATTACTCTCCATGTTTGTATATGGCTAGTCAACCACATGGGAAACTGCTTGGAGGTCCGTGCTCCCACTTTATCTAGAGTGAAGGGCTGAAGAAAGACTTTGAAGCTATCTGGGCTCAATGGGAAGGGTACCAAGATGGGTAGTGATGCCTGTCATAGGCCAAGATTGGGAAAGTTGCGGCTCAAATGCTACATATATGTAATTGCTGGTAAAGATATGACTTTTCATTTAGAAATTATTTATTTATTTATTTGAGAGCGACAGAGAGAAAGACAGATAGAGGGAGAGAGAGAGAATGGGCGCGCCAGGGCTTCCAGCCTCTGCAAACGAACTCCAGACGCGTGCGCCCCCTTGTGCATCTGGCTAACGTGGGACCTGGGGAACCGAGCCTCGAACTGGGGTCGTTAGGCTATACAGGCAAGGGCTTAACCGCTAAGCCATCTCTCCAGCCCTGACTTTTCATTTAGAAAGGAATAGAAAATAACTTTTTTTTGTTGTTGTTTTTTTGAGGTAGGGTCTTACTCTAGCCAAGGCTGATCTGAAATTCACTATGTAGTCTCAGGGTGGCCTCAAACTCACAGCAATCCTCCTCTCTCTGTCTTCCAAGTGCTAAAATTAGGTGCTATCACGCCTGGCTTCATTTTATTGAAATTATTTTTATTTATGTGAGACATCAAGAGTGTATAGGAGAGAACTGGTCCGCCAGGGCCTCAGCCACTGCAATCAAATTCCATACGTGCACATCCCCTTGTGTGTATGTGCGACCTTGCGCACTTTGTACATCTGGCTTATACGGGACTTGGAGAGTTGAACATGAGTCCTTAGGCTTTGCAGTCAAGTGCCTTAACCCCTAAGCCCTTGCTCCAACCCTTAAAATTACTTTTTCAGGTACAATTTAGTCATTTTGGAGAAATTACTGTGTCTAAGCATCATAAAAAATTGTACTGGGCATGTAAAAATGTGTATGTATGTATTATGTATGTTTAGTTCCAAAAAGAGATGAAAATATTTTGAGTGGGCCTTGGGCAAGTTTTTTCACAATAGGAAGTTCTATGAAAGATTTGCTGCAGATTTTTTTTTTTCCTTAGGTAGGGTCTTACTATAGCCCAGGCTGACCTGGAATTCACTATGTAGTCTCAGGGTAGCCTCAAATTCACTGTGATCCTACCTCAGCCTCCCGAGTGCTGAGATTAAAGGTGTATGCCACCACGCCTGGCTGATGTAGGATTTTTATTTTTTATTTATTTGAAAGTGACAGACACAGAGAGAAAGACAGATACAGAGAGAAAGAGAATGGGCACGTGCCAGGGCTTCCAGCCACTGCAAACGAACTCCAGATGTGTGCGCCCCCTTGTGCATCTGGCTAACGTGGGCCCTGGGGAATCGAGCTTTGAACTGGGGTCCTTAGGCTTCACAGGTTAAGCGCACAACCGCTAAGCCATCTCTCTAGCCCCCCCCCCCTTTTTGAGGTAGTGTCTCTAGCTCAGGCTGATTTGGGATTCACTCTGTAGTCTCGGGGTGGCCTTAAAGTCATGGTAATCCTCCTACCTTTGCCTCCTGAGTGCTATAATTAAAGGCCTGCGCCACCACACCCGGCTGATGTAGAATTTTTTTTCCCACTGAGGTAGGGTCTCACTCTGGCCCAGGCTGACCTGGAATTCACTATGTCATCTCAGGCTGGCCTCGAACTCACAATGATCCTCCCATGTCTACCTCCCAAGTGCTAGGATTAAAGGCGTGTATCACCATGCCTGGCTTGCTGGAGAATTTTTTTTTTTTGAATTTTTATAGTCTTAAAATTGAGGCACAAGCTGGGCGTGGTGGGGCATGCCAGCAGTCAGGAGGCAGAGGTAGGAGGATAACCATGAATTCAAGGTTAGCCTGAGACTACATAGTGAATTCCAGGTCAGCCTGGACTAGTGTGAAACCCTACCTCAAAAAACAAAACAAACAAAAAGAAATTGAGGTACAACTGACAAAGCAACAAAACACACAGCTCACGAGCATTCTATTTGATATGTTTTGATAACTGTATATACACACACAAACCATAATGCAAAACAATCTATGGAACCTTTCTCTCACTCTGGAAGGCCTTCTCAGAGGCTTGTTTCTATCAGTTCTTTTCTTCCCTATTTCCAGTAACTGTTTTCTGTACTCCTTATTTTCAATCTCTGCAATGTATATAAATTTAGAACCTTTTTTGTTTGTTTTTCGAGGAAGAGTCTCACTCTAGCCCAGGCTGACCTGGAATTCACTACGTAGTCTCAGGGTGGCTTTGAACTCACAGCGATCCTCCTACCTCTGCCTCCCAAGTGCTGGGATTAAAGGCTTGCGCCACCACACATGGCCCTGACTAAAGAATTTAAAATACTAGCCGGGTGTGGTGGCGCAAGCCTTTAATCCCAGCACTTGGGAGGCAGAGGTAGGAGGATCGCTGTGAGTTCAAAGCCACCCTGAGACTACGTAGTGAATTCCAGGTCAGCCTGGGCTAGAGTGAGACCCTACCTAGAAAAAATGAAAAAAACAAAACAAAACAAAAAAAGAATTTAAAATACTGGATAGGGCCAGAGAGATGACTTGGTGGGTAAAGCACTTGCCTTTGAAGTCTAAGGACCCAGATTCGATTCTCCAGGTCCCATGTAAGCCCGATACACAAGGTGGCACATGCATATGGAGTTCTTTTGCAGTGGATAGAGACCTGGGTGCACTCATATTGTCTCTCACTCACTCCCAGTTATAATAAAAACTTAAAAACATATTAAAATATGTATACTATACAAAACACATTTCAGGAAACCTGAATTAAAATCTGTGAGCCTCAGTAGAGAACTGGGAAGTAGGTAAGCACACAAGTATAGAATAATTTAAATACAACACTAGCAGGAAATAAAAACCGGTAGGCAAGAACAGATTATAAATCAAGTGTCTAATTAACTGGGCACACAAAAGTGTTTACTTTGAAAATGAGCAGAAAAAGTTAGTAGAGAAAAGGTAAAAAATAGGGATAACAAAGAAAGTGCACTGTATGCACAGAACTGACTTTTAGTACATTTAATCAGTTGGGAAAATAAGGCATTTTCTATTTAACACAGGAAACCATTCTTATTAAAATTAATGGAAGGCAGGACTAGGGATGCCGTACAGAGGATTAAATGTTTGCCTCGCATTCTCAAGGACTTAAGTTCCCACCTCCATCATCTCCATTAGTTATTTTGAAGGGAGAAGGAAGGTGGAAAGAGAGAAAAGAAAGGGAAGTTATAGATCACTGGGCACAACTGACAATTGTCTGGCTACTTGGCAAGTTTCCCTTGATCATCTGCAGTACTTCTGTTAATTGTACAGGGAAAAATTTAATTTCAGGAGGGCTAATGGACCCACCTGGGCTATCCTACAGTGGCTTCTGTGCATCTCAGATTTCTTGAAGAGTTCACTTGGGTGGTAAATGCTTCTTCCCAACAGAACTCTGTAAGAGCCATGGTGTTTCCTTTATAAAAAATATTGCTGGGGCAGGACACATGGCTTAGCAGTTAAGGTGCTTGCCTGCAAAACCAAATGACCCAGGTTCGACTGCCCAGGACCCACATAAGCCAGATGCACAAGGAGGCGCACACATCTGGAGTTCGTTTGTAATGGCTGGAGGCCCTGGTATGCCCATCCTCCCTCCCTCCCTCCCTCCCTCCCTCCCTCCCTCCCTCCCTCTATTTCTGTCTCTCTCTTTCTCTCAAATGAATAAATAAATAAATATTTAAAAAAAGATATTACTGCAAGCTGCTTTTAAACAAATCTGGTCAATGAAAATCCAAAACAATGTTATGACTTCTGTGAACTGCAAGATCCCCTAGGAAAGGCATTCATTCATTCACAGTTAAAACATTTCATTTATCTCAAAGTTACATGCATATGCCTTGCTCTGAATTTTGCAATCTCCTGTCTTATCTCATCTAGTTATCTTTTAAGTCTATTCTAAGCTCTAAAATCACTACTCTCTTATTCTCTTCACAACACTTTCCACAACTGTAAATTTTTAAATGTACGTTCCCCCTTTTAGACTAAAAGCCGCATAAAGGCAGAGGTTGAATGGGCTATGTTCACTACAATATAAGTACCCACCAGCATAGTCTGTGGCTCCTAGAAGAGTTCAATGTTTATCTGTGACATCTAAGTAAGATCTTTGTTGTAAACATCAACTCCAGAAAGCACTACAGCTCTCAGTTATAGATCAGAATGTCAGTTTCACATAGATTTCCAGTAACTGGAGGCTGCCCTATAAAGATATACTGATAGGAAGAATATCCAGTGGTTGAGCAGAAATTTTTAATTACTGCATCTCTGCATTTCTATTACTTATCTCATCTCCTTTCCTCGGTGAGACAGAGGGAGGATGGGGGAGGGCAACAAAAGAAAGTATAAACTCCTTATCATCCTAGCTGCCTTCTGGAAAGAAGGCTTGAAAGAGATAGCTACTGTAATGTATCACATAAAATATGGACCTTAGCCCAGGACATCCAAGGTGGAGACCAGAGGACTGACTGCAAGTTCAAGGCCAGCCTGAGCTACATAGTAAGATTGTATTCAAATTAAAAAATAAACAAGTGCTAGAATGCCGTTCAATCCAAAGCAATCCAAAACTGTTTTTAACAATTTAATGTTAAACAAATAAGATCTTAAAAGAAGAGGGGTAGGTGTGGGGGGGGAGAGAGAGTGCGAGAGAGAGAAAGAGAGAATGAATAAGTGAATGTGTGCACCAGGCCTCTAGCCACTGCAAATGTAGTCCAGATGCATGCGCCACCTTCTGCATCTGGCTTATGTGGGTCCTGGGGAATTTACCTAGAACAGGGGTCCTTAGGCTTCACAAGCAAGCAACTAGCCACTAAGCCCTCTCTCCAGGCCCATGCTGAATTATTTTTAACATTTGCACTGCAATGTGTATTTAGGATCATCCAGAACAGACTCAAATCCAATCTGCTGCACTCCTCAAAAGGTTAGCTGAGTGAAGGCAGCAAACTATCCCTCCTTTGAAGGATGACTTAAACTGGACGTGGTGACTCATGCCTGTAATCCCAACATTTAGGAGGTTGAGGCAAGAGAACCGCTATATCATCACAAGTTTCAGGCCAGTCTGGGCTACACAAGGCCCTATCTATTAAAAAAAAAAAAAAGACTTTAGGTCTGTTGAGTACTAATTTCTCTTCAGAGCTCAGCCCTATAAGCTTCTTGTGAGACTCCAATTACTCTCTAAAAAAAAATCTCAAAGCTGGCAGCTTTGGCATAATAAGCACAATCCAAATCAAGTGTTTTCCAAACTATGTTGCAAAGAGATGCCCTCAAAATAGGATGCTGAGTGGGCGCAGGCTGTCCCTCCTAACCCTACTGCACCACAGCATGCTGCTATGTTATTCCAGGCAAGAATTTACGGGGAGAGATGCTTCACCCATTTAGAAGGTTTGAAAAACCACAACTGTATACTGAGAATATTATTTTGTCTGGAGCCATACTCACTGTAATATTTTTTAAATTCTTTACAGACACATGTTGTGTATGAAGGCGCCAGGGTCTCTTGCTACTGTAAATGAACGCCGGATTCACCGGCTTTGCAAGCACACACATTTTAACTGCTGATCCATCTCCCCAGTGAGCAATGTTTTAAGCAACTCAGTTCTGTTCTTCCTTAGGTAGTGCTGGGGAGAGAATCCAAGTATCCTCCATGCTACTAGCTATGCCATTAAGAACACTCACAGCCTTATCTATTTTATTTTTGAGCGCAGGAGATGAAACCTCGAGCCTCAGCAAGTTTGTTATCTTAGAGCTACACCCCGGCCCACAAACCACTCCGTTTCATGCTATTTTTAACGGAGGTCTTCGAACGGGCAATTTTTTCGACAACTCTTCAGCCCACCCGTTTTACAGATACTAAAATGGGTGTTTTAAGAGTCAATTAGATTACCTCTTCTTAATCTTAACTCAAATTAGCCTCTCAAAACGCGGAAGAACTTATAACTACATATTTCCATGTACTGAAGGTGTGCTTTTTCATTCCATGACAACCACACCAGCCACAGCTAAAACAGGGGTGTGTGTGTGGACTGGCTCAAGTGTTAATGAGGCTTTCTTAGTGCGGCAGCAGTGACAGGTAAGGGCAGAAAAAGAAAATAAGTAAGTAAAAGGCAAGCGGCCCGAGGGCTCCGGTCCCGGAAACCGAAGGACTGTCGGGGGCGCACGCACTTCCTAACGGGAAGGGCCGGTGCCGGGCGAGGCCTCCGCTTCCTTCGGCGGGAGGCACGCGTGATCCGGGCTCCGGGGCAGCCCTCGCTCGGTCCTAGCTGTCGCGGAAGGAAGGTCGGACCGGGTACCTCCAGGCAGTGGAGGTCGGGTCAGGCCGGTCGCGCCTTCCCATCCCCGGGGACGGCCAGCGGCGGAGCGTAGGCGGCGACGCGGAGGACGGAGGAGCGGGTCCGCGCCGCGCCGTGACCCCCGGGCCTGTCAGCCCTCGGCGCCCGCAACCCCTCGTCTACACTTACCGGGTGGGAGTCCCAGCCTCCAGCGGGGAGCGAGCGGCTGAGTTCCGCTGGGTCGAGCTCTGCCGCGCTGCTCAGAGCCGCTGCGGGCAGGAGGAAGACACCGAGCGCCCGCAGCCCTCGCCACCGCCTCTGTTACCGGGGGGTCTCGCCTCCATCGCTGGCTGCGAGGGCTCTGCGGACACGTGACCGGAAGTGCCGGGGCGGGCCTCGGGGGCACGTGACCGCACCGTGCGGCCGCCATGACACTTTCCGCTAGCTCGCGCCCTCCCCCACCGACTCCCTCCTGTTTTCGTCTCCTTTTCTCCGGGATCGAGCGGCGGGAGGTTCGGGAATCCAACGTCGCCCACCGTCTGGCCTAGAGATCCTCCGGTTCCGGTCAGTGGCGTGTCTCCGGCCCGTGACGGCCCTTCGACGGCAGGCCGCGGGGAGCGTCATTGCGACCGCGGCCCGAGGGGGAGGGACCGCGCGCGGGGCGGGGCGTGGTGTCACGTGACAAGGAAGTGCGGGAACCGCGCTGTCCTCGCGTCCCCGGCGCCTGTGGATGACGCAGAGGCGTGGGGGCGGGGCGAGCGGGGGACTCGGCCCGGCCGTCAGTCGGCGCTCGGTAGACGCTGCTAGCTGCGGGCGGCCGGGGGGCGAGTGCGAGCTGCTGGCGTGGGGCGCGGCCGGGACGCCGGGGCTGCCGGCTCGGAAACTCTGTCACCGGGGCTGCTCGTGCCGAGCGCCGCGCACACCATGAGAATCACCGCGCTTGCAAAGGTACTTCCGCCACAAGGACGGGCGCTTGTCGTGTTCGGAGCCAGCTTTGCGTTCACCCCTCTCTCTCGCGGAGCCTTGCAGAGCTTACCCGTGGGCACCCGGAGTGGTGAATGAATTGGTGCGTGAGTGAGTCGCTTTTTTTCCCTCCCGAGCCAGCGAGTTATTTGATTAGTATTTCTTTAATTGGATGATTCCTTCATGGATAAAGTCTGATAATTGCTCTTTGTGTCTTTAATTTTTGTTGTTTCTTTGTCTCCGGGCCTTTCCTCGCACGTACTCAGAGGAACAAAGAGTCTGTTGTGATTTGCATTTGTTCTGTGAGCCGCAATCACAACCTACCATACTTAAATTATCATCAAGTCATCAGGGGAAATGGAGCAAAATACTTAGCTCTTTTCGTTCATTCTCGTTTCAGTTCTATCTGTAAGGAAAGTGTAAGAGAAAAGATCAGACTCACTTTCTACAGGCACTGTTTATTTAGAGAAATAGCAGCCTTCCCGCGGAATGAAGGCTGAAGCTCTGAGCCAGGCTGGGGTTCAAACTTATAAGGAGGATCCTAAGAAAAACAGACTACCACGTGCTACTGATAAGGAACTTAAAGCTGTTTTGTCCATGTTCAGAAAAGGCTTCTTCAACCAGGATTGTCTAAGGGAGTATAAGTATACTCTGATGGTCCCTGGTCCTTCAAGGCCATCTAGGTTAAGGGGAGTATATCCGTCAGGGAAGATGTCAAACTTGATGAGGCGGAATACCTTTGTTGCTTCTTTATTGCCTGCAAGCTTTATGGATAGTTATTAACTCTTTAGTTCCTTTTAGTTTTCAGGGAAGGGCATTAACCCTTCACTATCTTTTTGAGCTTTGTGACTCTTGGGCAGGCCAACCTTTAAGATGCTTTAACGACTTTGATAAATCCTCCAGCAGCATCTGCATGGGCTTAAGCTTTTATTTATTGGCTAGGTGAGAGCTGTGACACAGAGTTGCTTTTATTTATTTATTTATTTGAGAGCGACAGACACAGAGAGAAAGACAGATAGAGAGAGAGAGAGAGAATGGGCGTGCCAGGGCTTCCAGCCTCTGCAAACGAACTCCAGACGCGTGCGCCCCTTGTGCATCTGGCTAACGTGGGACCTGGAGAACCGAGCCTCGAACCGGGGTCCTTAGGCTTCACAGGCAAGCGCTTAACCGCTAAGCCATCTCTCCAGCCCACAGAGTTGCTTTTTTATTTATTTATTTATTTTCATTTTTGAAAGTAGGGCCTCTCTCTAGCCCAGGCTGACCTAGAATTCACTGTGTTGTCAGGCTGGCTTTCAACTCAAGGTAGTCCTCCTACCTCTGTCTCCTGAGTGCTGAGATTAAAGGTGTGTACTACAACACCTCGTAGACATTGCCTTTAATGTTCAGCTTGGAAAAAAACATAGAATTCTGTTAGATGGGGGACAATTCAGTGAACAGCACAAATTAAATCCCAGAGGTACAAGTCTATAGAGTGCAAGAGCAACACAGCTAGTCCTGTAGTTGAAGAAAAGGAGAGAGGTAGAGGTGGGAGGTGAGACTGGGAAGTAGATAGGAGATTGCATTGCATGGAAAAGGAAGTGATTCTTTGCTTTTACCTATTAGTACATTCGTATAAAACACGTTTTAAATCTCTGCAGCAAGTCAAGAGGCTTTCCCCCTTTCTACTAGAGTTCCTGAGTTATGGAAATGCATTATTTTTACTTCCTCATCTCCCACCCTGTTTGTTCAAGTCCTTGTTTACTAGTGCCTGCCTACACTTGATAGAAATTGGTTAATGGCTCAATATTAAATCCTTCAATGTCCTTTTGTGGCCTACCAAATTGAGGTTAGATCCTTTGGCTTGAGATTCAAAGTGTTTTTTACCTTGGGCTCCAATTACTATCATAGCTTCATTTTTCCATTACTTACTTATTTTTTCCTTTAGCTTTTCAAGGTAGGGTCTCACTCAGGCTGGCCTTGAACTCATTGCGATCCAATTATTGTACCTGCCATTTACTACTTACTTAATGAATGTGTGACAAAAAGAATTTCTTGGATTAGAAATTGTCAAATACTTTGATTATAGACATTTGCAGGTTTTTGTGTCTAGCTTATTGGGTAGCTTGGGTATGTAGGTGGTTTGGGAATTGAACCCTGGCAAGTAGGCTTTGCAAGCAAGTACCTTTAATCACTGAGCCATCTTCTCAGTCTCCTTGTATATTTTTTTTTGTTTAGTTATTTTTATTTACTTGAAAGTGACAGAGAGAGAGAGAGAGAGAGAGAGAGAGAGAGAGAATGAGAATGACCGCGCCAAGGCCTCCAGCCACTGCAAATGAATTCAAGACGTGTGCGCCCCCTTGTGCATCTGGCTAACGTGGGTCCTGGGGAATTGAGTCTCGAACCGGGGTCCTTAGGCTTGACAGGCAAGTGCTTAACTGCTAAGCCATCTCTCCAGCCCAGTTTTTTAAACATTTATTTGAGAGAGGACTAAAGAGAGAATGGATGCTCCAGGGCCTCTAGCCATTGCAAATGAACTTTCGACACATGTATCACCTTCTGCATCTAGTTTTAAGTGGGTACTGGGGAATTGAACTTATGTCCTTTGGCTTTGTGGGCAAGTGCCTTAGCCACTAAGCCATCTCTCCAGTCCCCTTATATATAATTTAAAACTTTTTTTTTTTTTTTTTTTGAGGTAGGGTCTCACTGTAGCCCAGGCTGACCTGGAATTCACCGTGGAGTCTCAGGGTGGCCTTGAACTCACGGCAATCCTCCTACCTCTGCCTCCCGAGTGCTGGGATTGAAGGCATGCACCACCACACCTGGCTTAAAACTTTGTGTGTTTTTGAGGTAGGGGCTCACTGTAGCCCAAGCTGACTTGGAATTCACTACGTAGTCTCAAGCTGGCCTTGTGATCCTTCTACCCCAGCCTTCTGAGTGTTTGTATTAAAGGCATGTACCACCATGCCTGGAGTTAAAAAAAAAAGTTATTTGTGTGTGTGTGTGTGTGTGTGTGTGTATGGCGTGTGCACACCTGCACACATGCCAGGGTCTCTTGCCAATACAAACTAATGCCTATAAAGCTTTATGTGGGTGGCTGGGGAGTTGAACTGGGGCTGCAGGCTTTGCAAGCAAGCAACTGCCTTTAAGTGTCAAGTTCCTCCCTAGCCTGTGTGCATATGTTTTTTGCCATTACTTCAGAGTTGACTGTTCTCTGTTTTTTTAAAAAAATATTTTATTTTTATTTATTTATTTGACAGAGAAAGAGGGAGAGAGATTGAGAGATTAAGAGAGAGAGAGAGAGAATATGAATGGGCATGCCAGGGCCTCCAGCCTCTGCAAATGAACTCCAGATGTGTGCGCCCCCTTGTGCGTCTGGCTTAACTAACATGGGTCCTGGGGAATTGAAACACGGTCCTTTGGCTTTGTAGGCAAATGTCTTAACAACTAAGCTATCCCTCCAGCCCTCTCTGCTTTCATTTTCTTCCCTGTACGCTTAATAGATGTGTGCTGAGTGATTGGTGATCTTGTATTATGATTTTGCAGGTTTCATTTCAGTGAGAAGTCCTGTGTCTGTCACTGAACAAGTAGTATCTTCCCGGCTAAATGCCTTTTGTGCCAGTGATACCAGATATCTACAGCCATGTTCTTGCTGAGTTTGAGTTACTGGATCCGTTACTCACAGCCCTGAGGCTGGATTCCAGCCGTCTAAAGGTAAACTTGTTTTTGTTTGTGAGAGGGTCTCATGCTGTCCAGGCTTGCTTCAGATTCTCTGTAGTTGAGAATGTTCTTGAAATTCTGATCTTGCTGCCTCTGTCTCTCAAGTGTTGGGATTCCAGACTTACAGGCCTATGCCCCCATGCCTGGTCAATGGCACTGGGATTGTGCCCAAGGACTTGGGTATACTAGGCAGACACTGCCACAGAGTTTCAGCCTCAGCCCTAAGGATGAAAGTTTTGATTCTCACTTGATTCCTTTTCATATTTGTGTGTGTATGCACTCTGTTTACCTGCCCCTGCTTGCAGTTCTTGGTTTTGTGGAATCTGTGTCTTCACCTGTGCTAGCCATACTGATGTATGATGTGCATGGAAGTAGCATGTTCATAGTTCTTTCTTATTTATATATTTATTTTTTGATTATTTTGAGGTAAAATCTCACTGTAGTCCCAGGCTGGCCTTCAACTCACAGTGATCCTCCTACCTCTGCCTCCTGAGTGCTGGGATTAAAGGTGTGTGCCACCCCACCCACCCTGGCTTTTTGATCACGTGGCTCAAACAGCTGCTTCATCCATTAGTGACTTTCTTGGTTTCCCCTATTTCAGTCAGCATTGGAATGACCTAGCTACAGCATACAAAATTAAACAATTTAATACTAAGAAAGTTTCTCACTTATGCTGTTAAGCTTGTTTAGCCTTTTCAGATTTAACTAAAAGTTTCAAAACAGTGTACTTTGTTTAGTATTTTTCAGTAATCTGGAATGAGAGAAGGGGTGTCATTACATTCTTTTCATCTGGGCAGGGGTGGAGTGAAGGAAGGAGCATCAACCTAGATTCCTACCATTTATCATTTTCAATGGATAGCTTATCTTATTTTTTAAAAAATGGTTATTTTTGTGAGGCAAGACCAACAGACTGGCCTTTTTATTTTTTTAATACCAGAGTGAAAAAGTGTGAGAGTGTGAGAGAGAATTGGCATGCCAGGGCCTCCAGCTGCTGCAATCGAATGCCAGATGAATGTGCCCCCTTGAGTACATGTGTGACCTTGTGCCCTTGCATCACTTAGTACGTCTCGCTTACCTGGAAAATTGAACATGAATCCTTAGGCTTTGCGGGACAGCACCTTAACGGCTAAGTCATCTCTCCAGGCCTATGTGGTTTATGTCTTTGCATGTGGGGGCGGGAGGAGACAGAATGGGCATGCCAGGGCCTTCATCTGCTACATATGAACTCCATATGCATGCGTCACCTTGTGCACCTGGTTTATATGGGTTCTGGGGAATTGAACCTTGATCCTTTGGCTTTGCAACTGCCTTAACTGCTTAAACCATCCTTCCAGCCCTGCTAGTTTATTTTTTGTAGTGGGGAAATGGAGCTGAGAGCCTTGTGCACCCAAGGCAAGCACTCTTACTACTCAGCCACATCTCCAGCCTCCAGTGGATAGTTTCTTTAAAAAAATTTTTTTGTTTATTTTTATTTATTTATTTGAGAGAGATAGACAGAGAGAGAAAGAGGCGGGGGGGGGGAGGGAGGGAGGGAAAGACGGAGGGAGAATGGGCGTTCCCGGGCCTCTAGCCACTGTAAACGAACTCCAGAAGCATGTACCCCCCTTGTGCCCCCAGTGGGTAGTTTCTTTAATAAAGTGGCTGTGATTATCTCACACTTCTTTGTTCATGATTTTAGTGCACCAGCATAGCTGTGTCTCGGAAATGGCTGGCATTGGGCAGCTCAGGAGGAGGGCTCAATCTCATTCAGAAAGATGGCTGGAAGCACAGGCTTTTTCTTTCACACCGGGTAAGACCAAGGGCAGTTGTACACCATTTGGACCACCTTTCCTAAATGCCAATTTCTCTAGTATAATAAGTGAGTCATTTAGAATTAAAGAAGAATGTAAACAAGTTGTTTTTCCTTTGGTACTCTAGGAAGGTGCAATTTCCCAGATTTCCTGTTCACATGATGATGACTATGTTGCTGTGGCTACCAGGTAAGAAACTAAATTGATCTTTTCCAAATGCATTTTATTTTAGTTTTGCTTTTTTTTTTTCAAGGTAGGGTCTCACTCTGGTCCAGGCTGACCTGGAATTCACCATGTAGTCTCAGGGTGGCTTCACACTCTCGGCAATCCTCCTACCTCTGCCTCCTGAGTGCTGGGATTCAAGATGTGCGCCACCACACCTGGCTTTATTTTGCTTTAAAAAAATATTATTTGAGAAAGTGAGAGAATGAGTGGGTATTACAAGACCCCCTGCTGCTACAAACTAATCTCAGATACATGTGCTACTTTGTGCATCTGGCTTTACATGGGTACTGGGGAATCGAACCCAGGTCATCAGGCTTTGTAAACAAGCGCCTGACAAGTGTGTTTGTTATAGTGTCCAACCATTCCATTTTGCCTAGTACTGCCCAATGTTAGTACTGAAAATTCTGTGTCCTACTACCCAAGCCAACTGGGATGGACGGTTGGTCACCTTGTACTTGTGAAAAATGCTTATGCATTATTGCCTTAAAAGACAAAGGGAACAGAAATCATTTGGGACATTTAAGTTTCCCTATTTTATTGGTTTGGTGACTAAAATAAGGAAATGATTGCTTTGACTTTTAACTTCTGCTTTTCCTGAAGGATAACAGCTTTTAGGCTGGGGATGTAGCTAAGAGGCAAAGTGCTTGTCTAGCATGCACAAGGCCCTGGGTGTGAACTCTAGCACTGAGGAATAAAAAGAGCTTGTACATGTACTTAATGTGATGATACTGTAGTATATTTAAATTGTGTCTTCTTCATCACTGACAAAAATTTGCATCTGTGACCTTATGTTTGCAGTCAAGGTCTTGTAGTGGTTTGGGAATTAAATCAAGAACGTCGTGGGAAACCAGAACGAATTTATGTGTCTTCAGAACACAGAGGCCGAAAAGTTACAGCTCTCCTTTGGGACACAGCTATTTTGAGAGTTTTTGTTGGTGATCATGTGGGGAAAGTGTCTGCCATCAAACTTAACACCTCTAAACAAATGAAGGTGAGCACTCCACTGCCTCTCCTGCGAGTGCTGAGAAGTAAGGTGGTGTGTTACAGAGCTTTGGATTAACGGGTACAATCTCCTGTGCTCTGCTTTCTTGGAAGTCTCATTTAAAGACCAAGCATGCAGCTAGGTTTGGTGGTTTGAGGCTATGCTCCTAGTACTCAGAGGCTGGGGCTGGAGGGTCACTGTGAGTTCAAGGCAAGTCTGGGTTTTGTAGCAAGACTCTATCTCAAGAAATGAAGTAAAGAGGGCTGGAGAGATGGCTTAGCGGTTAAGCTCTTGCCTGTGAAGCCTAAGGACCTGGTTCGAGGCTCGGTTCCCCAGGTCCCATGTTAGCCAGATGCACAAGGGGGCGCACACGTCTGGAGTTCGTTTGCAGAGGCTGGAAGCTCTGGCGCGCCCATTCTCTCTCTCTCCCTCTATCTGTCTTTCTCTCTGTGTCTGTCACTCTCAAATAAAAAAAAAAAAAAAAAAGAAATGAAGTAAAGAAATAAAAAATACAACCCAGGAATGGAAATAGAAAAATTTTATTTATTTATTTGCAAGCAGAAAGAGAGAGAAAGAAAGAAAATAGGCATGCTGTGGCCTCTAGCCACTGTAAAGAACTCCAGATGCATATGCCATTTTGGGAATCTGAGTACAGGGGACTCAAACCCTGGTCATTAGGCTTTGCAGACAAGTGCATTAACTGCTGAGCCATCTCTTCAGCCCCCCAGGTGTGGAAATTTTGAGCCTTGTTTATAATATATATGGTAGCCTACTGTAGTTTGCTACTATTACAGAATGGTCTTTGTAAACCAGCTTTAGTAATTTGCACATTGTCTATTTCAATAACCTGTAATTCACCTGAATAGTTAGCTTAAAGTATTTTTTAATACCAGGCTATTAAGAAAAAAGATGGTCAAACATCGTGATGCAGGCCTTTAATCTCAGCACTGGGGAGGCATAGGTAGGAAGATTGCTGAGAGTTCGAGGCCACCTGTGACTACCAAGTGAATTCCAGGTCAGCCTGAGCTAGAGTGAGATCCTACCTCAGAAGACAAACAAACAAACGAACAAGAAGAAAAAAGAGATGTGCTGGTGAGATGGCTTAGTGGTTAAGACATTTGCTTGCAAAGCAAAAGGATCCAGGTCCAATTCCCCAGTATCTATATAAAGCTAGATGCACAAGGGGGCATTTGGAGTTTGTTTGCAGTGCCTAGAGGCCCTGGGTGCCTGTTCTCTCTCTCTCAAATAAATAAATAACAAAAAATGCTTTTTTTTTTTTTTTGGTTTTTCGAGGTAGGGTCTCACTCTGGTCCAGGCTGACCTGGAATTAACTCTGTAGTCTCAGGGTGGCCTTGAACTTAGGGCGATCCTCCTACCTCTGCCTCCCGAGTGCTGGGATTAAAGGCGTGCGCCACCACACCCGGCTCAAAAAATACTTTTTAAAGAAAGAAAGAGAAAAGATACTTATTTACTAGTTGTGTGAACAAAATGGCAAATATGGGAATGGTACCAATGATTCAAGTGTCTCTTCTCCTGAGAACTTTTTGTCTTGGGATACATGTAAAAATGTGACTGGAATCACAAAGAGACCTGTTGGTTTGTGCTCAGTTGTACAGGTCCCCAGCCTTTCTGCCACAGGCACTGCTGGAAGGGTTGAGATTCTAAGAAAATTCTCTAGTCTATAAAATAGAGCAGACTAGCTTATCACTGCTCTGCTCCTCCAAAGCCATTGTATCAGAAGTGAGTAATGTCTCTCTTCCCCTCTTTTTTTCTCTTGTATATGTGTGTATACAGGTATGTATTCAGTTTGTACGTGTGTGTGTGTGTGTGTGTGTGTGTGTGTGTATGTGTGTGTATGCATTTGTATGCCAGATGTCAAACATAGATGCTGTTCCTCAAGACATTGTCCATTGTGTTTTCTGAGATAGGGTCTCTCTCTTTTACTTGGAGCTAGTCAGTTTGGGTAAGCTAGGTGACCAGTAAGCCTCTGGATCCACATGTCTCAGCCTCCCCAGCTTTGGGATTATAAGCGCATGCCACCACATCTGGCTTTTTTCCATGGGTTTTGGAGATCAAAGTCAGACCTGCCACTTTACCTACTGAGCTGTCTTCCCAGCTAGAAGTGGGGAGTTTACCTATTGCTGACTTATTTCCATGTAGAATCCTGCAGAAAAGAAGAAATCTAGGTACCATTGGTTAAATCATTGTCCTTCAATAAACATATCAAGAGTATTACTCTGGCTTGGTTATTGTCACCCATCAGTGTTTTCAGTTGATCCCTAACATACTTTTCATCCAGAAGACAGGGGAAGCCTTACACATAGCAGTGATTTCATCTGTCTTTTCTCAAAAAGAAAAAATACTGTCAACAGGTGAAAAATCCTCTCACTAGTTTACTTTATTTTTTCCATGTTACTGTCACAGAGATAATTACAAGTGGAGCTTTAAGAATATTCTGAAGTTATAGATCAAATTATTTCATAGAACTTCAAAATGAGAGAAACGTATTCTTATTGACAAAATAGTTTCTGGCCCATCTGACTTATTTCTAGGTTAATTTTTTAAGTTTTTTTTTTAGGAAGGAGCTTGCTTTGTAGCCCAGGCTAGCCTTGAATGTGAAGTAATTCTCTGGCCTCAGCCTGCTGAGTGCTGGGATTACAGGTCTTTGCCACTATACCTGCTTATTTTGGCATATTTTAAGATTATTTTGCTATGTAAGTCAAGTTATTTTCATTTAAAAGCAAAGAGGATATTATGATCTATCCCCCCGCCCTCCAGGTAGGATCTCACTCTAGCCCAGGCTAACCTGGAATTCAGGGTGGCCCTGAACTCATGGTGATCTTCTTACCTCTGCCTCCTGAGTGCTGGGATTAAAGGTGTGTGCCACCATGCCCGGCAGATTATGATTTGTTTTAAAGAAGTAAATTATTTCCTCCTCCCCTTCCTTTTAGGCAGCTGCTGCCTTTGTGATGTTTCCTGTCCAGACAATAACCACGGTTGACTCCTGCATTGTCCAGTTAGATTATCTGGATGGAAGATTGCTTGTGTCTTCACTTACTCGCTCCTTCTTGTGTGACACGGAGAGGTATGCTGATTGACTATAAATTACCAGCTTTATAGAACTTTAGAATTTGGGGTCTTAGGAATCATGTAGCATGAGCCCCTTCAGTTAATAACATAGATTAGGAGCCAGGTAAGTGTAAACTGCAGTTAGAAAACAGGAAGTAGAGGAGATAGAGTCCAGTGGGAGACAGACAAGTCTTCAGTAGCCTAACAAGTGCAGTGAGAGAAGGCCAGAGGCCGATTTCAGTGTGGGAATCAGAACCACTTCCCTCATTTTTGCTGTTCCTTTTAACAGTTCTTGTATGTTTAATCTAATAAGGGCTAACGTTGGATGGGGAATGTTAAAGAGCTTAGTAAAGCTGATAAGTATTTTGTTAAATATTTACTCAAGGGTGGAGTCAAAGGTACAAAAGTACAATGGTTGGCAAAGGAGTGTGTGAGTAGTTGTGAAATATCAGAACTGAATGAGAAACAGGTGGAAATGTATGTTACCTGTCGCTGTGTCAAAGTTCCTCAGCTATTCTCATTGCACTGAAATATTTAGCCATTTTTCTCCACTGGTCCTGGTTGGTTTGCTGCCTACTGTATTTCTCAAGAACATTCTTAAGTAAGTCAAAGTCTTTAAACAAACAACAAACAAAAGAGATTTACAGGGATTTTTAAAGGAGGCAAATTCAGCGTCATCACCTTCCGTGTTCCCAAGCCATGTGCTGAGCTTTGTTATACCTCAGTCACTCACCCTCAGTGAACCTGGTGTCGTGCTTATGGTGAGGGGAGGGCTTAGAGACAGAGGTGTGTAGGTAGAGTGACAGCATTCATGGAGTGTCCAAAGAATAGCATGCTGTCCAGGGTGGCTTGGAAAGCATCAGCAGGACTCACAGATGAAGGAAATGACTTGGCAATAAATACCTTCTGCATTTGAAATGGGCTTTCCTCACTCTGTGGGTAATAAACAGTACTAATGTAAAGAGGTTTGCCAGGAGAGCTGTGTAATGGCAAATCAGAACTAGAGCCCTATTTTGACCTTTGGCTATTGAATAAGAAACAGGACTTTTAAAATTTATTAAAAAAAAAAATTCCCTTCCTAGAGCAAGACTTTACCTTGTAAAACAAAATAACAAAAAAATTCTTCATTTAATTACAAGCAGAGAGACAGACACATCCTCACACATACAGACACAGAGACAGACTGGATATGTCAGGGCCTCTAACCACTTTGTGATGTATGTGCTACTTTGTGAATCTGGCTTTACATAGGTACTAGGGAACCAAATCTGGATTGTTAGGCTTTGTAGGCAAGTACCTTAACAGCTGAGCCATCTATCCAGCCTGGCTGTGCTGATTTTTTTTTTTTTTTTTTTTTGTCGGGGACAGTTTTGAGGTAGGGTCTCACTCTAGCCCAGCTGACCTGGAATTCACTGTGTAGTCTCAGGATGGCCTTGAACTCATGATGATTCTTCTACCTCTGCCTCTCCAGTGCTGGGATTAAAGGTGTGCACTAACATGCCCAGCTGTGATTTGAAAAAAAAAAAAAATTATTGTATTTATTTTCAAGCAGAGAGAGAAAGAAGACAGACACAGAGAGAATGGGCATGGCAGGGCTTCTGCCACTTCTCAGATGAATGTGCCACTTTATGAATCTGACTTAACTTTGGGTACTGGGGAATTGAACCTGGCCTGACAGGTTTTGCAAGTAAACACCTTTAACCCCTGAGCCAACTCCCCAACCCCTCCTGATTAAAAAAAATATGTATGTATGTATGTATGTATGTGTGTGTCTGTGTATGTATATGTATATATACATACATATATATATATTTTTTAAATTTTTATTTATTAGAGAGGGGGAGAAAGAGAGAGAATGGGGGTGCCAGGGACTCTAGCCACTGCAAATGAACTCCAGATACATGTACCACCATGTACATTTGGCTTATTATGTGGGATCCAGGGAATTGAACCTGGGTCCTTAGCCTTCCCAGGCATGCACCTTAACCGCTAAGACATCTCTCCAGTCCCCTCATGCTGATTTATAATGCCACTTTATTTGAGAGAGAAATAGGCAGGGAGAGGGAGAGAGAGAGAATGGAGAGAGAGAGAGAATAGGCGCGCCAGGGCCTCCAGCCACCACAGATGAGCTCCAAATTCATGAGCCTCCTTGTGCATCTGGCTTACATTGGTCCTGGGGAATTGAACTGGGATCCTATGGCTTTGTAGGCAAGTGCCTTAACTGCTAAGCCATCTCTCCAGCACAATATAATGCTACTTTTAATAATTGTTTTTAAACTGGGCATGGTGGCATACACCTTTAATCCCAGCACTTGGGAGGCAGAGGTAGGAGGATCGCCATGAGTTCAAGGCTACCCTGAGCCTGGGATAGAGTGAGACCCTACTTCGAAAAACCAAAAAAAAAAAAAAAAATTTTTTTTTAATGATATTATTCTTTTTAATACTATTATTTTTTTCTTTTTTTGTTATTAAACATTCTCTTTCTTTCTGCATACTAGAGAAAAGTTTTGGAAGATTGGAAACAAAGAGAGAGATGGAGAATATGGAGCTTGTTTCTTCCCTGGAAGGTGTGCCAGCGGGCAGCAACCTCTGATTTACTGTGCTCGCCCGGGTTCCAGGCTGTGGGAGGTGAACTTTGACGGGGAGGTGATAAGCACACATCAGTTCAAGAAGCTGCTTTCGCTGCCGCCGCTTCCTGTGATCACCCCGAGGTGTGACCTGCATGGCTGGTTGGAGGAGTTGTTGTGGAGGTCTTGGGTTAGGATCTGTGGCACTGGGCATGTCGTGAAGACTTTATGTGCTTTTTAAAAAAATTTATTTATTTATTTATTTGAGAGTGACAGAGAGAGAAAGGCAGATAGCGATAGATAGAGGATGGGCGCACCAGGGCCTCCAGCCACTGTAAATGAACTCCAGGTGTGTGCACCCCTTTGTGCATCTGGCTAAGGTGGGTCCTGGGGAGTCAGTCCTCAAACTGGGGTCCTTAGGCTTCACAGGCAAGTGCATAACCACTAGGCCATCTTTCCAGCCCTTTATATGCTTTTTGAAGAGTGAAGTAGAATTCTTATCAGAAGATTTAGAGAAACCAGAAAAGTCTCTAAGGAATTCTTTGTTAAAATTACAGTGACTTAAATAAGAACAAATGTAGTTAGGCTCTTGGACTTGTTTTGGATGCAAAAATTTCCCAATGTAGTGAAAAGTACAACTTTCAGTTGTGATAGATTGCTAACAGGAGTGCTTGCCTTCTAGATCAGAGCCGCAGTATGAGCACACTGCTGGGTCTTCCCAGTCCTTAGCATTTCCCAAGCTCTTGCATTTCAGGTAAGTTCTGCTTTTTTTTTTCTCTTTTGTTCAGAGTTAGTTACCTTTTTAAAAATATATTTAAAAAACTTCAATGGTGCTGGGCTTTGAGTCCAGAGCTTTGTGCATGCTGTTATCACTTGACCCATAAACTACACCCCAAACATTCAACCAATCAGTTTAAAGGTTTTTTTGGGGGGGGGTGTTGGGAATAGAACTTAGAGCCTTGCGCATGGTAGGCAAACACTATGCCATTGAGCAAACCTCAAAGCTTGTTTTTTGTTGGGCTTGTTTGTTTTGTAGGCAGGGTCTCATTGTAGTGTCCAGTTTGACCTCAGATTCAAGCAGTCCTCCTGCCTCAGCCTCCCAAGTAGCAAGGCTTATAGGCATGTGCTACCATGCCCAGCCCTTTTAGCTCTTTTCTTTTCCTTTCTTTTTTGGTGTTTTCGAGGTAGAATTTCACCCTAGCCCAGGCTGACCTGATATTCTCAGGGCTTTGAAGTTATTGCCATCTTCCTACCTCTTATTCCCAAATGCTGGGATTAAAGGTATGTGCCACCATGCCTGGCTACTTTTCGTTTTTTAAGTTTATTTTTTGTTGAATAACTTTTGGGAATTTTGGAGATGACTATGCTTCATGAAGTATTCTCTATAGAAGAGCAATGAAGACATCCCTCTTCAAACCAGTTGAAGGGTTTAGAATTGTCAGGGAGTATCTAACAATTAGAGCTAACAGCTGTATTCTCTTTCAAGCTGTCCTACCTGGTGGGGTGCTGTAATGGATTGCTGATGTGTCAACATGCAGGCAAAGGATCTTGTTTTTGAAAGTTCAGTGAAATGTCAGTTCTCTGTCTCATAGCTACTCTGACAAGTGCCTTACATGAGAGGTCTGCTCAAGGCAGACTCATCGTATTCTAGTTCCAGGGGTTAGCTGGCCTGGCTGCCAAATGCCTATGCGATAGCGCACAGAGTGCTGTTCTAGAGATTGTCAACTGCCTTACTGGTGCTCATTCTTGCAAAACAAGGGAGCCATAACTCCAAGGGTTTCTTTGTTCCTGTTTGTTTATTCTCTGCCCCATTTAAATACTTACATCCTGTGGTACCTTTACTGGCACAACTGCAGATCTCACAGGGGTTCTCATGTCTTGTCTTTCCTTCAGGTGCCTTGCTATCACTGCTTTCTTTGACTTTTTGTTGTTGTTCTTGTTTTGAGATAGTTGTATAGCTCTGACTAACCTGGTTCTTGCTCCGGCCTTCTTAGTGCTGTGATTAGAGTACTTCACCACACCCAGCTCCTTTGACTTTTTCAACAATGCTATTAGGCTTGTTCCCTCCAACCCCCCCTGCCCCCCCCCCCCCCACCGCCCCTGAGGTAGGGTCTCACTCTGGTTCAGGCTGACCTGCAATTCACTATGTAGTCTCAGGGTGGCCTTGAACTCTTGGCAATCCTTCTACCTCTGCCTCCCAAGTGCTGGGATTAAAGTCGTGTGCTACTTTACCTGGCATGTATATATTTTTTAATCAGTGAAAGGATAAGAGATGAGGGAGGTATGCATTACAGGTATAAGCTTTTATTTGCCTCCATTTAATCTAGATTATTTTAAGAAATTTTTCAAGTTTATATCAAGTTCAATATATAAATCATGCGCTGAAGCAATAGCTTAGTGGTTAAGGAGTTTGCCTATGAAGCCTAAGGACCCTGGTCCACATAAGCCAGATGCACAAGGTGGCATATACATCTGGTGTTCATTTGCAATAGCTAGAGGCCTTGGTGTGCCTATTCTCTTTCTCTTTCTGCCTTTCTCTCTTTAATAATAATAAATAAATAAATAAAGGTATATGTCTCTTTACTCGGACATTATCTCTCTCCTTCCAGCTTTCAAAACTAACCTTCCCAAACTTACTGAACTTGGATTAGGATTTTGACCATTTCCTCCATTTTTGTGACAAAGATTACTTTCCTGACAAAATGTTTAATATTTAAATGAGAATTCCACAGCTATAGAGATAACTCAGTGGTTAAGAGAGCTTGTTTACAAAGCCCGACAGCGTAGGTCCAATTGGAAAGTGTACATGTGTAAAGTCAGACACATAAAGTGGCCCATGTATCTGGCCCATGCAGTGGCAAGAGGCTCTGGTACACTCATACGTACACTTTCTCAAATAAATGAATAACAAATAACTAACTAAATGAATTTTAAATGAGGATCCAAATCTTTTAAATATACTCTTAGTTTCATAGCCACAAGGACCTGTTTTAGTATTTTTGAAGATACATATGTATTAAAAAGGTGGGGCTGGAGGGATGGCTTGGTGGTTAAGGTGCTTGCCTGCAAGGCCAAAGGAGCCAGGTTTGACTCCCCAGGTCCCACATAAGCCAAATGCACAAGGTGGCACATACGTCTGGAGTTTGTTTGCAGTGGCTGAAGGCCCTGGTATGCCCTTTCTCTCTTTCTGTCTCTCGCAAATAAATAAGTAAATAAATAAATATAAATCTATTTTTAAAGAAAGATGGATAGTTTCTTGTGAAGATGTTGGTAAGAGTTGTGAGAGTACAATACATGATGATACATTGTGTGAGAGGGGCTGATAAGAAGTAGTTACAACAGGGGGCACAGATGCCTTGGGAGGATTTCAGAGGTACATAAAACTGCTCATTCTTTGAAATGTGGCAGGGGTAAAAAATCTGCAAGTTGAGCAGTGTTCTGACCAGGAGTAAGAAGAGGAGAGTGTCTGGCATTTAGAAAATAGTGGCAGCCTTTAGAAAGTAAAAGGCTTGTGAAATATACTCATAGATGAATGAAATAGAAAAAGACAAGCAGAAATGGAGACCATCAGAACATGGAGAGACAGGTAGAAAACCAAAAAGTACCCGGGGATCTGGAGAGATTAGATGGAAGAAAGAATAGTCCTCTGTCTGTGGATAAGAAAATGGGAAATTATGAAGGGTTGTGTGGCTTGGCAGTTAGGAAAGTGGAATAATCAGGATCCCGGAGACAGCAGGGAATGGATTGATGAGGATAATGAAGGAGAAGGTCGATTTTGTTAAGCTAGAAAGGAAAGACGTCCAGGTTATCCTGAATATCAATTTGGGCTTTTATACCTTGCACTGAGTGGCCTAGGCCATGTTATTTCATCTCTGAGCCTCATGGAGTTTCTTCCAAGATAAGGATAACAGTTCTACCTTGATGGTCTCCTTAGGCAACACAGCTCTGTGTACATGGTTGGTTGGGCATTCCCAGCCTTTTGTCCTCTACACACGTGGATGAAGTCAGAATGTTACTGCAGTAGTCATTGGTTGTGAGATATTAGCCTGTTTTAAATGGACCCTTGTCATATCAAATCTGGGAAATTTAAAGTGTTATAGGTCAGTTCTAAGCTTTTCTTTTTCCAAGTATAAGCCTTTTCTGTATCTAGAAGTTACTTAGTGTATGCATTTGAATTTTTCCAATGCAACTTTATTTAACCAACCTTCCTTCCTTCCTTCCTTCCTCCCTCCCTCCCTGCCTCCCTACCTTACCTTACCTTACCTTACCTTACCTTACCTTACCTTACCTTACCTTACCTAACCTAACCTACCTAACCTACCTCAGTCTAGTCCAGGTTGACCATGTAACTCAGGCTGGGCTCGAACTCATAACAGTTCTCTTACCTCAGCCTTCTGATTGCTAGGATTATAAGCATGAGCCACCACTAATGTTTTGTCTTTTGAGTGGGCCATTAGAAGGGAGTTTTGAGGCTTGATAGGCTGGATTACTGCTGCATTTTCTTCTACAGATGGATTTTACTTTAATAGCTAATAAGACGGTCTCAGTCAGGTGTGGTGGTGCATGCCTTTAATTCCAGCACTTAGGAGGCAGAGGTAGGAGGATTGCCATGAGTTTGAGGCCACCCTGAGAATACAGAGTGAATTCCAGGTCAGCCTGGGCTAGAGTGAGACCCTACCTTGAAAAGCAAAAACAAACAAACAAAAATAAATAAAGAAAAAGAGGGTCTCAGTTCAGGTACTTATAAAATTCTGTTTGTGTTTAGAAAATGGGAATTTTCTTGACTTCTTTCATGTTGTCTTCCAGTGAGCACTGTGTGCTAACTTGGACAGAGAAAGGAATTTATATTTTCATTCCTCAGAATGTTCAAGTTCTTCTTTGGAGTGAAGTTAAAGGTAATTATCTTTTTATTTCTCATTATTGCATGTGAAATTTATTGTGTGAGGATTGTCTTCTAGTGGGGAAGTCAAAAATAGGGGCAACAATAGTCATTATATATAAATAAGACAGAAAAAATTAATTTCTGTGTTATTTTTAAAAAATTATTTATTTATTTATTTATTTATTTATTTGAGAGCGACAGACACAGAGAGAAAGACAGATAGAGGGAGAGAGAGAGAATGGGCGCGCCAGGGCTTCCAGCCTCTGCAAACGAACTCCAGACGCGTGTGCCCCCTTGTGCATCTGGCTAACGTGGGACCTGGGGAACCGAGCCTCAAACCGGGTCCTTAGGCTTCACAGGCAAGCGCTTAACTGCTAAGCCATCTCTCCAGCCCGTCTGTGTTATTTTTGTTAAAACCAGAAATGGAGCTGGAGAAATGCTGAACTGTTAAAGGTGGTTTCTTGTAAACTCTGATGGCCTGGGTTCACTTCCCCAGTACCCATGTAAACCCAGATGCACAAAGTGGCACTTATGTCTAGCGTTCATTTTCATTGGCTAGAGGTTCTGATGTGCCCAATGTGCACAGTCTCTCTGCCTCTTCTCCCTGCTTTTTAAAATATCTCTTAAATAAATGAATATTAAATTAAAATAAAAGAAATGTGGGAGATCTGGGATTTTTTTTAGTATTGTTGCTTAGTAAGCAAGTGCATTCACTCACTGGTTTGATAACACTGTAGGTAAAAACTGTCAGAAATATTACTGTCCAGCCTCTTAATGTGTTACTCTCTTTTGGCTCTTTAAAAATAGCAGTTTTTAAGCTAGAGGTAGGAGAATCACTGAGTTCGAGGCCACCCTGAGACTACATAGTTAATTCCAGGTCAGTCTGGGCCAGAGTGAAACTCTACCTCAACAACAACAACAAAAAGCAGTTTTTGTTTGTTTTCTAGGTAGGGTTTCTCTTTAGCCTAGGCAGAACTGGAACTCATTATATTCCTAGGCTGGACTTGAACTCACAGTAATCCTCCTATCTCTGCCTCCCCAATGCTGGGATTAAAGGCGTGTGTCACCACACCCATCTAAAATAGCATTTTAAATATTTTATTTATTTTTATTTATTTATTAGAGAGGGAGAGAGAGAATGGGTGTGTCAGGGCCTCCAGCCACTGTAGATGAACTCTAGACACATGCGCCCCCTCGTGCAACTGGCTTACGTGTGTCTTGGGGAATCGAACTGGGTCCCTTTGGCTTTGTAGGCAGGCAAATGCCTTAACTGCTATGCCATCTCTCCAGCCCTAAAATAGCATTTTAAACTTAGATTTTAGATCAAAGGGTTATAGCTCTTTTTCCATATATTTTATTTTTGATCTTTTTAGAATAATGTCAAAAATATGTTTTCATCATTGAATATAAGTATAAAAAGAGATTGAATTCAGTCAAGCCAAATCTTATTTAAGAATTTATAATATAGGGTTGGAGAGATTGCTCAATGATTAAAGATGCTTGCTGGGTTCCATTCCCCAGTACCTATATAAAGCCAGTTATACTAAATGATGCATGTGTTAGAGTTTGTTAGAGGCCTGGTGTTTACTTTTATTTATTTGAGACAGACAGACAGAGAGAGAGAGAGAGAGAGAGAGAGAGAAAGAGAGAGAGAGAGGGAGGGAGGGAGGGAGGGAGGGAGGGAAGGAATATGGGCATGCCAGGGCCTCCAGTCACTGCAAACGAACTCCAGATATACGTGTGCTCTTTCTGCATCTGGCTAACGTGTTCTGGGGAATCGAGCCTCGAACCGGGGTCCTTAGGCTTCACAGGCAAGTGCTAAACCACTAAGCCATCTCTCCAGCCCTATTTTTTTCTTTTTATATGCACATGTTGGTACTGTAATTTTTTTTTTTTTTTTTTTTTACTTTTTCAAGGTAGGGTCTCACTCTAGCCCAGGCTGACCTGGAATTCACTATGGAGTCTCAGGGTGGCCTCCTACCTCTGCCTCCTGAGTGCTGGGATTAAAGGCATGCACCACCACACCCGGCTATAAAATATTTTTTAAAAATAATTTATTAGTATAATTTTAGCCCTTGCAAAAATAGTAGAATTTATCCCTACTGCAGTACTGGGATCAAACTCAGAGCCTTGGGCCTGCTAGGCAAATGTTTTACTGCTGAGCCACATCTCTAGTCCCAGGCCTTATACAAATGGAATGTGAGTATTTGGTTAATTTCCTCTCTGTTCACCCCTTTGATTTTTTTGTAGATATTCAGGATGTGGCTGTCTATAAGAATGAGCTATTCTGTTTATACCTAAATGGGAAAATCTCACACCTTTCCCTGTTATCTGTGGAGCGCTGTGTGGAACGACTGCTAAGAAGAGGCCTGTGGGACCTGGCTGCTCGCACATGCTGCCTTTTCCACAATTCTGTCGTTGCCAGCAGAGTGAGTTAGCACTACTCAGCTGCTCATTGTGGGTTGGTAAGACCATCCTAGCAGAAGAATTGTTATACGGTTGTTCACCATTATTAGCCCTTTCTATATGACTTAACCTGTATAGCAATAAATCACCAAAGGAAGCATGACATGTATGTCCATGGGGTGAGTAGAAGGTGATAAAGGTGGTATACTTTCCATTTTCAACAAAATATCATGGCTGAAAAGACTGCTTAGCAGGTATAGGCACTTGCTTATAAAGCCTGATGATGCAAGTTTGATTCCCCAGTACCCACGTAAAGCGAGATGTACAAAGTGGTACATTTGTCCAGACTGTTTGCAGTGGCTGGGGGCCATGGCATGCTCATATTCATTCATTCATATTCTCTGCCTTCTCTCTCTGGTTCTCCCTTAAATAAATAAAATATATAAAAAAGAATAAGCTGGGTGTGAAGACACATGCCTTCAATCCCAGCACTCAGAAGGCAGAGGTAGGAGGATCACAGTACGTTTGAGGCTAGCCTAGGGCTATGGAGTGACTTCCCAGTCAGCCTGGGCTAGAGTGAGATCCTTGCTTAAAAAAACAAAAAACAAAAAAAGCTGGGCATGGCGGCACACACCTTTAATCCAGACACTTGGGAGACTGAGGTAAGGATCACCATGAGTTTGGGACCAGCCTGGCATTACACATTGAGTTCCAGGTTAGCCTTGGCTAGGGTGATATATTACCTTAAAAGAAAAAAGAGAAGAGAAAAGATAAAGGAAAAGTTCAGATTTTCTCACAAATGATTTGGATTTCAGAGCTTGTTTTTGAGAGTGATGATTATGTATATATGGTAACTTTTAATACTTAATTCCTAAGCTAATTCTAATTTAGTCTTCTGCCAGCTTGCTGACCTGTGGTAAAACACCCATGAAGGTTTATTCTGTTAGACCACTTTCATTTCAGACATTTTGGCAGTTTGACTATAGATTCACTTAAAACTAGTAAACTGTTACATTGGAATTTTTCTTGTCCTTTTATTAGATAAGAAAAACTTTGACTGTAGAAAAATTGGAGCATTTGAAAGCTCAGCTGGACATTGCAACCTGCAGTGAACTAATATCTCAGCTGGATGAGTTGATCTTAAAATGTGAACCTTTGGACTCAGCTTGCAGCAGCAGAAGAAGCTCCATCTCCTCACATGTAAGCTATCTTCTGAGAGGGCTTTGTGGGCCTAGATGGCCTCTCCTTAGCCTGTGTTATTTTCCTGGAAGATCCCATGCTTTCCTTGTAGCACATCTTTTAATGAGGAGGGTTGTTAGGCAGCTTTGCATTACTGAGACAGCTTAAACGAGATCCACGGTTGTTAGAAGGGGAGGGTTGTTTTTGTTCCTGGTTTCAGAGGTCTCAGGTCACAGTTGGTGAATGTCAAGGGGCGGGGGGATGGGCCCACATGATGGAGCAAAGCTGCTCAGCTTATGGCAGCCAAGAAGCACACCTCAGTGGGCTGACTTCCTTCTACTAAAGCACCCTCCTAAAGCACTATAAATTGAGAATAAAGCTTTCAATATATGACCTTTGAGGTGCATTCAAGAGTCAAACTAAGCCAGGTGTGGTGGCACACGCCTTTAATTTCAGCACTCGGGAGGCAGAGGTAGGAGGATCACTGTATGTTCAAGGCCAGCCTGAGACTATATAGTGAATTCTAAGTCAGCCTGGACTAGAACAAGACCCTTCCTCAGAAGAAAAAGAAAGTCAAACTATAAGCCAGTATGGTAGTACACACCTTTAATCCCAGCACACTAGAGGCTGAGGCAGGAGGATTGCCAAGAGTTTGAAGGCAGTCTGGGCTACAGAGTGAGTTCTAGATCAGCCTGGGCTAGAGTGATACTCTACCTTAAATTCCCCCTCAGAAGATTTAAACTATAGTAAATGAGTTTTCTTTTAGTTAATAGGACTTGAATCTGTATTTTTGTCATTGTTCCTTATTTTCTGTTCACACACGAACCTCACAGCCTCTAGTACAAATGAGATGCTTAGTTGTTTGTGATTTCAGATGCTTTTGCTAATTTAAGTCTCAGAGCAGCTCAGGATTATCTCATTGAATTCTTTTATTTTATTTTATTTTTTTATTTTAATCATTGAATTCTTTTTCACTGCCATGGTCTGTGAAGGCAAGCTAGAGAAATACAGTGACATGATGTCAACCAGCGTATTACCCAGCTTCCAGGTGTCTAGATCTTTTTTTACCAGTGTCTTCTAATAAGCCATAGTTGTTCATGTTCCTCTTTAGTGTTCATACTATTCTGTACAAGCTGCAGTGTGTTATAGAGGGAAACTAATATGGAGGATTGTTTATTGTTTTCAATTTTAGGAAAGTTTTAGCATTTTGGACTCTGGTATTTACCGTATCATCAGTAGTAGAAGGGGCAGTCAGTCAGACGAAGACTCTTGCTCCCTTCACAGCCAAACCTTCTCAGAGGATGAGAAACTTAAAGAATTTGCCTCACATCTGGAAGAGGACCAGCCAGAACTGGGCTGTGTCTCCACTGGAAATGAAGGTGAATATGTCTATTATTTGTTACTGATGAGAAGCAGTTATTTTCTGCGAGTTCTCTTTGCCAGGCTTATCTTTTGCCCAGGGTTTGCCATTAGTCAATGGCTTTTAGTCTGTTGGTAGGCTTTTTCATCCTGACCTCTAAGGTGCTTATCTATTGTCTGTCTGTCTTCCTCCCTCTCTAGCTCTCTCCCTCCCTCCCTTTCTCCCTCCCTCCCTCTCTCTCTCTCTTTCTCTTTTTTTCAAGGTAGGGTCTCACTCTAGCTCAGGCTGACCTGGAATTCACTATGGAGTCTCAGGGTGGCCTCGAACTCATAGCGATCCTCCTACCTCTGCCTCCCAGGTGCTGAGATTAAAGGCATGTGTCACCACTCCCGGCTCCCTCTCTTTTTCTCTCTCTCTCTCCTTTAACCTCTCATTTAGGCTAATCTTGGTAAAGTGCCTAATTTTGATTATGATTAAAATGTTGTAAAGGTTAACAAAGAAGATCATTAACCAAAAGAATAGAAAGATTTTTATCCTCACTAACCAATTATTTCCCATCAGGAATGAAAAACTGCTACAGTTTGGGGGGCCACTGCCTTCCCTTTCCATTGCTCCAGTATTCCTGTGACTGAACTTTTGAGAAGAGATTAATAGAAACTCTAAACTACCTTTTTGGCTTATGGGGATTCAGGGTTAGCAGGCAAATGAAGGTACCTGCCTAAGTGTTTTATGTGGACCCATGCATTCCATGCATCTTGTCAATCTGTCTTCTGTGCTCATTTGTATCTGGGTCAATATGATTTTGGCATTAATTTTCTTTGGTTTGTTCATTTCTGAATGTCTTTAAAGTTAAAAAAGGTTTCCATGTGATTTGATTTCTTTTTCCTTGATTCTGTTCATTAGACAGCATTTCTCATGGTCCAGTGACTTTTGAAACAGATAAGAATGAGACTTTTCTCCCCTTCGGCATTCCATTATCATTTCGTTCTCCATCTCCTCTTGTGTCACTTCAGGCTGTCAAGGAAAGGTAAATCAAGCAGTCTTGCTGTTCCTCCCCTCTCCGATTTCTCTTTAGTTATTATACAAGGTACTTTGTGCTGAGAATGGAAACTTTTTCTTTTTTCAGTTTTTCTCAGGCTGACCTAGAACTCACTCTCTAGTCTCAGGCTGGCCTTGAGCTCACAGTGATCCTCCTACCTGTGCCTCCTTGAGTGCTGGGATTAAAGGCATGTGCTGCTATGCCTGGCGAAAAAAAAAAAAAAAAAGTCTTAAATGACAAAAACAAACAAACAAAAAACCCCTCTCTAATCATTTATCTTACAACCTGTTAAGAAGAAGGTGCTAACTTTTCCTTCCAGGCCCAGGAGCTGGACTTTGCTCTGTGCATCTGAGTACTGAAGTTGTAGATATGCCCACCTCAACCGGGGTGGGGAGGGTGAGGGAGGGAGGGAACAACATTTTAGAGTTTATCTTGAGGATCCTTGTGAGTTCAAGGCCAGCCCGAAGAAACTACATAGTGAATTCCAGGTCAATATGGGTCAATATGATTTTGGCATTAATTTTCTTGGGTTTGTTCATTTCTGAATGTCTTTAAAGTTAAAAAAGGTTTCCATGTGATTTGATATCTTTTTCCTTGCTAGAGTAAGACCCTGCATTAAAAAAAAGAAAAGAATATTTTGTCCTTATCCCTCGTGGGAGCAGTGTTATTAGTCATTAGTCATTAGTCCTTCCTCAGGTTTGGGTTAGCATTGGTGATTTCTTTTAAAAAAATATGTTTTATTTCTTCATTTGCAAGGAAAGAGAGAGAGAGAATGAATTGCCTTTTGCCCTGCAAATGAACTCCAGATTCCTGTACTACATTGTGCATCTGGCTTTATGTGGGTACTGGGGAATCAAACCCAGGCTGTCAGGCTTTTAGGCAATCACTTTTAACTACTGAGCCATCTCTCTAACCCCAGCATTGGAGATTTTTGAGAATTCTTTAAATTTACTATATGCCATTAAGTCTTAGCATTAAGTGTGAGAGAGACTTGGTGTCTTCTGTTTAAGTGCTTATCTAAGTCTTACTGGATAGAAATTTTGCTTATCTAGAAGTGTATGTTGTGGATAGTTGGGAGGTAAGTTTTGTGAAGAAGTTCTTTGTTATCCTGTGATGAGGATGGGGGTGATGATCACCTGTTAATTTGTGTAAGTTATTGTTAACACTACAGATCCAAATGGAGTTAAAGACCCCCCCTTTTTTGTTAGCATTGAATTATTAGTTTTTCTGGGCAGTTTCATATCAGGGAAGTTTTGTAAACACGGAAAATCATTTTATTGTAAGTTTTACTTGGGCCTTACATGAAATATATAGCTCACTAGTGAAATTGATGTAAAAGGGTCTTTATTAGGTCCATGCTGTCTCCTAGGACTAATAAGAGCATAGAAAAGTTGTATACTAAGCCAGGCTTAGTGACTTTTGCCTTAAGTCTAAGTGCCTGGAAGGCTGAGGTTGGAGGATCACCTTGAGTTCAAGGCCAGCTGAGGCTACTGAACTAGAGTGAGACCCTGCTTCAAAACAAACAAAACAAAACAAAAAAGAAAGAAAAGAAAAGAAAGGTTAGAAAAATCAGGTACTGAATTTTTCATTCTTAACAGTAATACTTTCATGTTAGTTTTTAATTTGTCTTACAGTGTTTCTAGCTTTGTGCGTAAAACTACAGAGAAGATTGGCACCCTTCATACAAGCCCCGAGCTGAAAGAGAGACAAGAACCCAAGGAAGAGGATCAGTCATGTGAAGAGGAAGTGAGTTCGTGTATCTGTCCACAGGAGGAAGACACTGAGTAAGGCCTTTGCATATAAGTCTGTGAAAATGCTAGGGGAACTGTTGGTCAACTTGAGGAAAGTCATAGACTGTGTCCTGTCGTAGAGAGCACATTTATGACCCTCTTCGTTGAAGACTATGTGAATCACAAATCATGAATTTTACAAAGTTTTAACAGTGAGAAGTGTTGAGACAGAGTTTCATATTAGTACTTCTGGTCTTTGTCTTTCCCATAATCTCATCAGGTTTCTGGAATGTCAGAGAGGTGTTAGATTAAGAGTGGGATGACTAGGGAGCAAGGCCTTCTCCTGCCTCTTCTGACTAATGTATTAACTTCAAGTCGCTAATGCTCTCTGGCTTGGGGATGTGCCATTGCCTGATGAGTCAAGAAGGGGATATTTGAGAAAATAACAAGACAGAGAAATCTCTTCAGGCAATGGAATACATAACATATCTTTTGTTTAATGAATGTCTAGAAATGCTTGTCTAAGAAAGCTTTGGCCTCTGATTCTTGTAATATCACTTTTGTTTTTCATATGTTTTTAGAGGGGAAAAAGAGGTAAATAGTCAACTTCCAGAAGAAGACAGGTTTCAAGAACTCACCATAGCAACAGCAGAAGCACTGTGAGTGTGGAGGAGTGTTTTGAATAGGGTTGGCTTTCAGAGGTCACAGGTAATGGTCTTGAGGGCTTGGGGCACAGCCTCATTTCCAGTTGGTACTCAAGAATTAGTAGCATACTTCAGTTAGTGTTCTTTGTAATGTTTTGCTGAGGTCATTTTTATTTAACAAGCTCATTCCAGATGAGTGTGCTTTGTCAGTTGTGGCTTGTTTAACATGGAAATAATCTTTTTTTTTTTTTTTTTTTTTTTAAGTAAATGAAGGGGCTGGGGGAGATGGCCAGTGGTTAAAGGCACTTGGTTGCCAAACTTGATGGCTTGGATTTGATTCCCCAGTACCCATGTAACGCCAGATGCACATGCATCTGGAGTTTGTAGCAGCAAGTGGCCCAGGAATGCCCATGTGTGTGGGGGCATCTCTCTCTCTCTGTCTCATCTCTGCCTCTTGCAAATAAATACATATATTTTTTAAATTTTTTTTGCTCATTTTAACTTATTTATTTGAGTGTGACAGAGAGAGAGAAAGAAAGGCAGAGAGAGAGAGAGAGAATGGACGCGCCAGGGCCTCCAGCCACTGCAAATGAACTACAGACACGTTTGCCCCCTTGTGCATCTGGCTAATGTAGGTCCTGGGGAATTGAGCCTCGAACTGGGGTCCTTAGGTTTCACAGGCAAGTGCTTAAGCACTAAGCCATCTCTCCAGCCCAAATACATATTTTTTAAAAGTAAAAATAAATAAGTAAATAAATCCAGATATGGTAGCGCATGCCCTTAATCCCAGCACCTGGGAGGCTGAGTGAGTTCAGTGCCAGTCTGTGGCTACAGAGTGAATACAGGTCATCCTGGGATATAGTGAGATCCTGCCTCAAAAAATCAAAATTAAAAAAATAAAATAAATGAAACATAACATTATGCTCATCTGTTTTGTTTAGGATCAAGTTACTGGATCCTCTGGTTTTATTTGAATCCAGCTCTTTAAGAACAGTTCTACAGGAATGGCTTTCCCGGTTAGAAGAAACATTTGCTGTGGACTTCACAGGCATTTCCAGTACTGGCAATGGACCTGAGAAATCACACCAGGACGTGTTCCTGCATAGTGAATCAAAAAAGGGAACACTAGATGGAGATAATGAAAAAGAAAAAAGGGACTCTGTAGGCATTGAAGAAACTGATGGTCGAATAGCTTGTGAAGGTGTAAGTAGTCTGAGGCAGTCTGCCAGTGACTGTTTCCGAGTGTGTTCTCCATGCACCATTGCATACAGTCTTCGGAAGGACCTGGCTGAGTTGACAACATTGTGCCTGGAGCTGAGTGTGTTGAGTTCTGCAACCAGAAGCACAAGTGGACATAGGGACTATTCCCAGCAGTGCCCTCCTGCAAGTTTGGCTTGTCAGTTCCTGAAGAAGTACTTTTTCCTTCTGGACTTGAAAAGAGCAAAGGAGAGCATCAAGCTTAGTTATCCCAACAGCCCTTGTGTATGGGACACTTTTATTGAAGGACTGAAAGGTAATAACCAGATTGTATTACCAACAATAGGTATTAACATAGAGGGTGATAGCATTTTGTAATTAGGGGCCTAACAAAAGATTTAAATAGAAAATCACCCCTATTCTGGCCAGTCCTCCATTCTGTTTCCTATTCATCTTAACTTGTATAGTTCATTGAAGCTTGGTTTAATTTCCTACTCTTTTTTTTTTTCCTTAAGGTCACATTCAGAAAGGGATATAGTAATTTGGAACAGTTGGGGCTAAAATAAAATGTTTATAAATACCAATATATGAAGATAAGAAAATCCCTTATGTCTCTTACTGCCATAGAAGAAATATACCAGATATTGAGTATACCACATGGCATATAATGTAGTAAACAGTTCTCAGACATCAGTTCAGAGCAGATGGTGGTGTTGTATTTTATAGGTGAGGAAATGAGGCTAGTTGGGTAGGCTAAACTGCTGTAATAAATAGCTCAGGTTGGGGCTGGATAGATGGAGTAGTGGCTAAGGTGCTTGTATGTGAAGCCTAAGGACCCAGGATTGACTCTCCAAAACCCACGTAAGTGAGACCCCCAAGGTAATGCAGTGCACAAGGTGGCACAAATGTCTGGAGTTTGATTACAGTGGCTAGAGGCCCTGGCATGCCCATTCTCTGTCTCTTGCTCTCTAAAATAAAATAATAAAATAAAATAAAATAAAACAAAACCTCAGGTTAAATACTTTATTTTTTACTCATATAACAGTCCAGGTCAGTAGGCAGATCCCTTCCATGTGGGAATTCAAGTTCCTTCCATCTTTCCTTAGGGCTTGTGGCTAAAGTTGGCTTGCTGTATTCAGGGGAATATGCTGTCTGACCGGTGTGGCCTGGTGGGGCTTGCCTGTCCTCTGTTTCACATTACATTGGTGAGAATTCTTTCACCTAGCACTACCTAAGTGCAGAAGAAACTGGGAAGTTAACTTGTCCTTGTGTCCATGAGGAAGAGTTTGCATGTTGTTTGGTGTACAGCCAGTAGTGTGACTCAAACTTGAGTGAAGGCCACTTGTTATCTTGATGCAGAAATGTTCTCTTATGAGCTGAGGAGTTGGCTCCGCTGGTGAAGTGCTTGCTCTGCAAGCATGAGGACCTGAGTTTGGATCCCAAGACACATTAAAAGCCAGGCATAGCAGCCTGTGTCTGTCACCCCAGTGTTGAGGGTCTGGAGCATCCTTGGTGCTTACTGGCCAGCCAGTCTAGCCTAATTGGAGAGGGACCCTAATTTGGCATCTAATGACTTGGCTACTCCCAGAAGCTAGGTCTTCCTTCATGGGCTGAATATTTGCTGTGCTGCTATTTAAAACAAGTCAGATATTTTTAAATTTGATTTTATTGAGTTGAAGTCTGAAGATGGAAACTGAGCAGGGCTGGGGAGATGGCTCAGGTGATAAAGCACTTGCTGAGCAAGCATGAGGACCTGAGTTTTGGGGCCCCAAGAATTAATGTAAAAAAGCCATGTGCAGTGGCAATGCCTGTCACCTCAGTGTTGTGGAGACAGCGATAGGAAGTCACTGGGGCTATGGCCAGCCGGTCTAGCCAGATCAGCAAGTCCCAGGTTCAGTGAGAGACCCTATCTCAAGTAAGGAGGAAAGCGACTGAGGAGGCATCTAGTGTTGTTCGCTTCTGACCCCCACATGCGTGTACAGCTGTACACAGGCACATGAACATGCATATACAATCAGCGGTTTGGCATTGATGGTAGAGATAAATGATAGATACACACAGCCCTAGATGCTCATTGTTTTCAAGAATAGTAGTTACATATTATTTGTTCCTTTGTCCTGTTTAAAATTTTCAGTGTATTCTATTTCCCAATTTGACTTTAAGGCCTTATTTAATTTTTTTCTTTTTTAAAATATATTTTACTTATTTATTTGAGAGCTAGCAAGAGAGAAAATAGGTGTGCCAGGGCATCTAGCAACTGCAAATGAACTCCAGATACATGAGTCCCCTTGTGCATTTGTCTTACGTAGGAACTGGAGATTCGAACCTGGTCTGTAGGCAAGCTCTTTAATCGCTAAGCCATCGCTACAGCCACCCCCACCCCTTTCTTTTTAAAGTAGGGTCTTACTCCTAGCCCAAACTGACCTGGAATTTACTATGTAGTCTCAGGGTGGCCTCACACCAACCTTCCTACCTCTGCCTCCCAAGTGCTGAGATTAAAGGCATGTGCCACCAGGCCTGGCTTTTTATTTTTTAACTTTTTGATATTTTGAGGTAGGGTCTCATTCTAGCCCAGGCTGACCTGGAATTCACTTGGTAGTCTCAGGGTGGCCTTGAACTCCTTCTACCAATGCCTCCCGAGTGCTGGGATTAAAGGTGTGTGCCATCATACCCAGTTTATGCCTGGGTTTTTATTTTATTATTTTGTAATTTTTTTTGTTTTTCAAGGTAGGGTCTCACTCTACCCCAGGCTGACCTGGAATTCACTGTGTAGTCTCAGGGTGGCCTCAAACTCACGGTGATCCTCCTACATCTGCCTCCAAAGTGCTAGGGTTAAAGGCATGTGCCACCGTGCCTGGCTCCGGCTTTTTAAATTACATTTTTATCTTTGATGCTTAACAAACACTGAGCTTTGCATGTAGTAGGTACAGATAGTAGTTGTATGATTGACTGAGGAATGAATGTGTTCACAACTTGAATATTTGCAGCAAAGAAACAAAGGGTAAAAGATGTGTTTTATTTTTCAGAAATGGCAAGCTCTAACCCTATTTATAAGGAGCTGGAGGAAGGAGACCTGCCAACCAGATTGAATTTACTGGATGTCTCCGTTCCTGCTGATAGTCCTTTGTGGATTGCTTATGCTTCCCGGTAGGTTGTTTACAGCAACTAAAGCACGTGCATTTCCTGTGTGTCTGTGTATCCAAAGTTATACTTGTTTGCTTAGTGGGCAGCAAATTAGATTATTTAGTTTACTTTCTAGCCCAGGCTGACTTAGCACTTGATTTTAATTTCTAATGAGTGTTTCATGTAACCATGTCATGTTACTTCATAGACATTGGAGACTAATGTGTTCTCTTTCAAAATGCAGGTTGTATGAAAAGTTTGGAGAATCCGCCCTGCGGTCCTTAATTAGGTTGTATCCATCCATCTTGCCCTCAGACATCATGCAGCTTTGTCACCATAACCCTGCCCAGTTTTTGGCCTATTTGGACAGTCTGGTGAAATCAAGACCGGAAGATCAGTGGTGAGGAGGAGGCATAAACAGAGTTCTGCCTTTGGTAGCTTTGCTTCTCTTTCATCAGTAACTGTCCTGTTTCACTGCCTTACCACCATAGGGGTGAAGCCCCCCAGCAGGAGATGTGGGTTTGGGCAGTTGCGCACCATCCTGCCCCTCACAGCACACTCCTCATATGCACATGTTCACATGTCTTTTCTTCCCTCCCTCTGAGGAAGACATGAGTCAGCAGGGGAAAATTCCCTTCTTTCTTCAGGGCCTTAGCTACAGCAGACAGGCTTCTTGTTTCCTGTGCCAGTGAGTGCAGAGTATGCAGTCACCTGCCAGTGAGTGCAGGGTATGCGGTCACCTGCCACTGGCTGCACCTCAGCTTTGGTGGCTGGATCCCAGTGCCGGCACTTTGCGTGCTGAGGCCGACCCAACACCCTGTCTCCAGGTGGCAACCTCTTCCTTTCTTTTCTTCTCTGGCCAGTTCACATTTGTCACACTGGTTTTCATTTTCTTCTCACTCTTTGCCTTTTTCCTTACTATCTTGTGACACAGTTACTCACTTAGAAGGCTATTAAATTTTCACTAGCATTTCTAGAAATCTTGTGATCTAGGAGTTTCCAAGTGATTTCATCTATTATATTGATGTTGGTCCTTTATCATATTTTCTTTACACACCCTCTTTGTTTCTTCTCATGAAGCTGTTGTCTTTTTCTCTCCCAACTTTCTCTCAGGTCATCCTTCCTCGAGTTTCTTCTACAACCAGAGTCTTTAAGGCTGGAGTGGCTGCTTTTGGCAGTGTCCCATGAAGCTCCACCAAGCACAAACACTGTGGATGAAGAAGGACATCCCAGGTACAGAAGGAGCCCCCTTCCTGAGAACTAAGATCTATCTCTCCTTAGTGATGATACTGAAAGGCTCTCATGTAGCAGCTGGACTCACTGTAGGGACAGCTCTGGAAAGAGTGACCCAAGTACTGGAAGTAATGAGACTGTCCATCCTAGTGGTTCTGAATGTGTTGGGCTCACAGAGCCTATAAGAAACTGATGATTCCTTTCATTAAAAATGCATATTCAGCCAGGAATGGTGGCACATGCCTTTATTCCTAGCACCCAGGAAGCAGAGGTAGGAGGATTGCTGTGAGTTCCAGACCACCTGGAACTATAGAGTGAGATCCAGGTTAGCCTGGGCTAGAGTGAGACCCTACCTTGAAAAAAACAAACAAAAATCATGCATATTCCTGTAAAATTTTGCACATGACTTCAAAGAATTAAATGGCCTCCCTGTAGCTTTCATGGATGCACATTGAATCCTTGAGGATTAAATCTGTTTGAGAGGGAGACCTATGTATACATGCACATGAGAGAGAGAACTGTGTGTACCTGCATGTGTATGTTTGTATGTTTCTAAAAAATTGACAGTGATTTAAAGACATACCCTAATTTAGAATTTTTTTTTTTTTTTTTTGTTTTTCAAGGTAGGGTCTCACTCTAGCCCAGGCTGACCTGGAATTCACTACGGAGTCTCAGGGTGGCCTTGACCTCATGGTGATCCTCCTACCTCTGCCTCCCGAGTGCTGGGATTAAAGGCATGCGCCACCACGCCCGGCTAGAATTTTTTAAATAGAATCTGCAAAAAAATCAACACTGATACTTGTATCAGAAATGTTCCTTATGCTCCCAAGTCCTGCAAATGCCTATTTTATTGCCTTATGCCTAAACAAAAAGCATTGAAAAGTGCAGTGGCTTGTGTGATGGACTTATTCTTGGTGCTGGGACTAAACCCAGTATCTTCTGTATTGCTAGTGACAAGTCTAGCACTGGGTTACACTTCTTGTCTCTATTGCTGCTGGTTTATTTATTCATTTTAGATGGACAGGCTATAGGAAAAGAACCTATTTGTAGCTTTTCACAATCTGATTAGGAAATTTTGAAAAGTAATAATGGAATGCTATCAAGCTGTATTCTTACCTTATAGATGATGATGCGTATTTTATAGAGTTTATTTCCTACCTAATTTGCTGACACTTTGATTCTACAGGCCTCACTCACACTTGCTCTCTTGGGGTTACAGTCAGCTTATCCTTCTTCTGATTAAGCTTCCTGCAGATTTTACAACCAAAGAGAAAATGACTGACATCTGTAGGTCATGTGGGTAAGTGGAAATTTCCATAGAAGCTGAAATTAACATTGGAATGGGAGTGTAACTTTGTAGTTAAGGGTTTGAGTTGATTTGCTCTATAATACCTGAGAATTCAGTTTTCTACCTAAAAATAAATACACCTTTTTAAGTGACAGTAAGCATCTTTTTTCCTTTTAAATTTGTGCATATATTGCATGAAGAGAGACAAACTTGCTAGTTCTCCATTCCCTCTGTTTAGTTGCTCACCCCAGTTCTCAGGCATGTAGCTATTAATTTAATTAAGCACCACTTAAATGGATAAAAGACTTCCAGGAAGGGAGAAATGAGAGTAGGTTCTGTAGAATCCCTGGTAAAGAACTCAGGAAGAAGATGCGACTTAGGAGATCAGCGCTGAGCGCTGGCTAGGGTTTAGTAGGGAGCGCCTGGTAACAGAAGTCTTTAAGAGCAATGAAAGACTGATGTTGTTTGTTCTCTACATCACCCATGGGCTGTTTATTTCTTGGTGATGCTGCCTTATCCTCCTAAATTACCTTTTTAGAGGGACCTTTGATTTTTCCCCTTAGAAGGTCTAACTCACAGTGACAAGTATGTGATACATATTTGTTCATTGATAATGAAGGATGAGACTGGCCAGGTGGCAGGTGATAAGATCATACAGCTCCTTGAAAAGCTGGGCAAAAGAGTTTTGTTAATCTGTAGAGACCCAGTTAGCCTTTCGGGTACAATGGTAGCATAATGAAAGTGGAGCTTTGAAGCTTATTTCCTGCTAGAAAACTGCAGCAATTCAAGTGTGAGTGGACTGGCGATAAGGAGGGATCATACCGAGGGTCCTTTCACTGGAAAATGCAGTGGAAAGTTTGGATCCACCACCTGACAGGAGGGAGGGAATCAAGGAGAATGTAGTTGGAGAAGCAAGGTCAGGGCTGTCTGATAGAATGTCTGTGGTAATGGGAATACTCTTCCTCACTGTCCAGTGCAGTAGCCACTAGCTGCATGTGGCCATCAAGTGTTTGAAATTTGGCCTAGTCAAGTGTAAGACATTTTTCAGTTTTTTAAATTTTAAATTATTTTCTTTTAATGAAGTTTAAATACATGCTAGTTTTGTGCAGTTCCAGATAAATTTACCGCTTCTTATTCCTTTCTTCAATTTTGGTCCCTGTAAAGGTTCTGGCCTGGATATCTTACACTCTGTTTGGAGCTAGAGAGGAGAAGAGAGGCCTTCACCAATATTGTGTACCTGAATGATATGAGCCTGATGGAAGGGGACAATGGTGTGTAAATCCCAACCTGTAACTCCTAGTTGTAGTATTTAAAAGCCTGAGACTTTTCACTGAACAAAATTGTTGAACATTTTAGTGACTGTGTAAAATCTGTACTTTGGTGTATTGTGAAGCCTTTATTTTTTGTTTTTTCAAGGTAGGATCTTACTCTGGCCCAGGCTGACCTGGAAACCATTCTGTAGTCTCAGGGTATCCTCAAACTCTTGGCGATCCTCCTACCTCTGCCTCCCAAGTGCTGGGATTAAAGGCATGTGCCCAGTTTGTGAAACCTTTTTTAAATTAATGAGTGCTTGCTGTCTTACACACTACACTGCTTTTTTTTTTTTAAATATATTTATGTTCATATATGAGAGAGTGAATAGGTGCAGCAGGACCTCAAACTACTGCAAAAGAATTCCAGACACATGTACCACCATGAGCATCTGGCTTAACATGGGCTCTGGGGAATCAAATGTAGGCCCTTAGGTTTCACAGGCAAATGCCTTGACCAACCGCTAAGCCATCTCTTCAGCTGTGTTTGTTTTTTACGTGCAAGTCGTACAGCTAATAAATACTGAGCTGGTATTTAGACCCAATCCTTCTCAAGACAGGTCCTTTTGTTTTCTGCCTGGCGTCATGTTGCCCTGCTGAGTAGGAAGAGGGTGCAGGGAGTGCTCATTGGGATGACCCTTAGTTTCACATATTCGTCTCAGAGTAGGAACACGGATCACATGCCCAACAATGGAAGGACCCAGGATGCTTCACTGCAGCCTCTCTCATCCCTGTTGGCATGGGAGAGAGCAAGTTAAAACTGAGCCAAGAAACCAGCTGTCAGGGATGGCTTCAGACCTTATAGCTGTAGCTGTAATTATTGAGATCATCTTGAATTCTGAAATGAAACACAAGCACCATCCAGGTTTGTAAGACTAGAGGTATAGACTACATATACTCCTGAAAATAACTAGACTAGTTAGGATATAATTAGTGTGTGTTTTTAAAGTTATAACAAATTCTAACTTTTTGTTAAATTATGCTTTTATAGAAAAATTGAAAATTCATAAAGCATAAAAATATCACTTAGTCTTTTCCACTCAAGAGAAAAGCACACCTAATATTTTGTCACTATAATTATGCTAATAGTTACTCACATTCTTGGTTTATTGATTTTTTTCCCTTAACATCTGTTCTTTTTAAAAAATATATATTTTTTTTATTTATTTGAGAGAGGGAAAGAGGCAGAGAGAGAGAAAATGGGCACGCCAGGGCTTCCAGCCACTGCACATGAGGTCCAAATGCATGCGCCACCTTGTGCATCTGGCTTATGTGGGTACTGGGGAATCAAACTAAGGACCTTTGGCTTTGCAGGCAAGCACCTTAACCACTAAGCCATCTCTCCAGTCCTTAACATTTGTTCTTATGAATGCATATCAGTCACTGATCAGGGCATGTCACTTTTGTTGTCAAATATACATCTCACCCTACTTCCTTTCTTTTATTCCACCTCCATCATGTTGGTCCTTGCCGCTTGTCTAGGGTACCACATATACTCATTACTGACCATCTGCCTTCCGAGCTTGCCCACTTTTGTTTGTTTTTGTTTTTGTTTTTCTGAGGTAGGGTTTCATTCTAGTCCAGATTACCTGGAATTCCCTATGTAGTCTCAGGGTGGCCTCAGGCTCATGGCGATTCTTCTACCTCTGTCTCCCAAGTGCTGGGATTAAAAGTGTGTGCCACCACGCCTTGGCCATGCTTGTCTACTTTTAACCCATTTTCCTTTCAGCAGCCAGAATGATTCTTTTAAACAGAAATGGACTTACATGCTCTTCCGTGAAACCCTTGCACTGAACTCAGATGAAACTCAGGTCCTAGAGGTCCAAGTGCATCATTCTGTCCCCACTGTACACTGCTGCTTTGTGCTTTGAAGAAATCCTTGAGCTCACCACCTCTTCCTGTGTCACTTCATCTGCCATGTCTCCTATGTCAGGATGCCGGCCCCTCTCATCCATTAATGTCCCTGCTCAAGATTTGGGCATTACATGCATGAGCCCTCTGTGCCTACCTGCCATTTAGCTTTTTTTTTGGGGGGGGGGTAGGGCCTCATTCTAGCTCAGTCTCACGGTTGCCTAGAACTCACAGCAATCCCCCTATCTCTGCCTCCCAAGTGCTGGGATTAAAGGCATACACCACTACGCCTGGCTTTTTTTTTTTTCCTTTTTCCATTTAGTTTTTTGCTTAAATGTCACTTCCTCATAGTACCTTTCTCAGGTCCTCACAGAATCAGCTATTCTAGGGCTGGAGAGATGGCTTGGCAGTTAAGGCACTTGCTTATAAAGCCTAAGGACCCAGGTTAGAGTCCCCAGGACCCATGTAATACAGATGCATAAGGAGGCACATGTGTCTGGAGTTCATTTGCAGTGGCTACAGGCCCTGGCACCCCCATCCTCTCTCTATCTATATCTTTCTCTCTCTCAAGTAAATAAAATAAAATATTTTTAAAAACCTGCTACTCTAATGGTCTCTAGTTATTTTCCTTCATTTATTTAACAGAGTTTATAACTACGGGTTAGTTTATAGGTTTACCTTCTTTACTAGTCTGAAATTGCTACAAGAGCATAGGGCCTGGGGACTGTTTTGTTCCTGTGACAGATCCAGGAACCTTGAAGCAAACCTTGTGATTTCTGTATGTCATGGACTATTTAGTCAACTGATGCTCAGAATGCTGTGCTGAGGCGATGTGGTCACGTGCTTGGGTGTGTTTGCTGTTACACACTGCCCATTTCTCTTTTTTTTATTTTTTATTTTTTGGTTTTTCGAGGCAGGGTCTCACTCTAGCCCAGGCTGACCTGGAATTCACTATGGAGTCTCAGGGTGGCCTTGAACTCACGGCAATCCTCCTACCTCTGCCTCCCAAGTGCTGGGATTAAAGGTGTGTGCCACCACGCCCAGCTCACACTGCCCATTTCTGATGCTGTTGTGTTGTTAGGCTGCGTCCCAGAGACTGCAGAGGAATGGAAGCTTCTCCTACGCCTCGCGCAGAACAAGAGCTCCAGGCCAGCTCCCCATGAGTCACTAAGTGGGAACCTGAGTGATGGACCTGCCCCCATCAACGTGGAGAATGTGGCACTTCTGTTAGCTAAGGCCATGGGCCCAGATGGGGCCTGGTCACTGCTCCAGGAATGTGGTCTGACCCTTGAATTGTCAGAGAAATTTACCAGAACCTGTGATATCCTGAGGATTGCTGAGAAAAGGCAGAGGTAATACTGGTCTCTCGTGCCCTGTCCCTGGTGTAGAGGATGGATGATCTAATGTGTGTGACGTAATATCTCATTGTGTTTTTTTTTTTTTTTTAATTTGTGGGGGTAGGGGGTCAGAGAGAATATGAATGGGTGCACCAGGACCTCTAGCCACTGCAAACTCCAGCTGCATGCACCACCTTGTGCATCTGGCTTTATGTGGGTACTGGGGAATTGAACCCAGGTTGTTAGGCATTGTGGGAAACCACTAAGCCATTTCTCCAGCCCTTATTGTGGTTTTGATTTGCATTTTCCTAAGGCCTAGTGATGCTTAATGAACATCTTGTCCTTTTGTAAAATTTTGATTTATTTGCATGTGTGTATGCATGTAAGTGCATGTGCATCAGGGTCTCTCACCTCTGTAGATGAATGCCCATCTGGCTTTTCATTAGTGGCTGGGGATTGAACTCAGACTATCAGGCTTTTCAGGCAGATGCCTTTAACTGCTGAGCCATATCCTCAGTCCCAATATTTGTTCCTTTAAGTTTGTAGTTCTTTCATATTCTGGTTGTTAGCTGCTTGTCACTTAGGATTTGCACATATTTTTACTCATTCCATGGGTTGTCTTTTTACTCCCTCATCCCCCACACCCGAGTACTAGGGATTGAACCTAGGGCTTCAGGCTTGCTGGGAAAGTGTTCCACCTCTGAGCTGAGTCCCTAAATTTCTTTCGATTTCAGCCTGTATGTCTTGTTTTATAGGATCAGTCAATTTTTTAAATCCTCTAAGCCTTTAGGTTTTGAAATTTAAAAGGACTAGGTGAGACCCTACCTTGGGGAAAAAAAAGAAAGAAGAGTTATAGCTAATTTTGCTTTGTTTCTAATGTTTTTCTTTATTCTGCGATTTCAGGGCCTTGATACAAAGTATGCTTGAAAAATGTGATCGATTTCTCTGGTCACAGCAGGCCTAATTGAAGATTTGGCAAGATGTCATAACATTTTGAAAAAAATGGCATTGTGCTATGGAACCTTTGAAGTGCACCTGTTACTGAAGAAGAGCCCCCACCTGCTACGTACTGTGTCCTCTGTGGCTCTGTGACCTCAACATCTCTTGGCCAAAGCTGGATTTTGGAGGAAGGCTGTGGCCAGATGTTGGAAGCAGAATGAGAACGCGCACGATTGGAAAGTATTGATTTTGCACTACAGTATTATTTGCTCATCACCGGGTGTCAGGGCATTGGTTTCTACTGTGGCTCCTGGGTTGAGAGCAGAAGCTTTTTCCTACATGAAGGTAGACATATCATGTTACTAACTGGAGTTGAATCGTTTTTACTTGTTTGGGAAGTTGAAAAATTACTGAAATAGACCTAAATTAATGGTATTAACATAATAAATATTGAAGATTAAAATTAAATGTCAAATAAGTTGTCCACACCTCAGGTGAACAAATTTATTTTATTTTCAGTATTTATTTGATGTTTTCTAATCTGAACTTATATACCATACAATTGACTAACTTATCACTGGTAGTATGTTATCTATAATTTTTCCTAAGGAGAATAGGCCAAGAAAGTCATGCACTTTAAAAATATTATCTTTAAAAAGCCATAATAAAAGAAAGCTGAGTACTAACAAATACTATAATGAGTGAGTATATTATTTAAGCTGTGTCGCTGGATTGTCATTTGTCAGGTTCCTGTACACTTAATGGAGCATGCTATATTAGTAGTACACGTAAGAGCTGATGAAAGCCTTTGTTTGACTAGCATATAGACATGAGATTTATTTATTCCTGAGTGATTTCCAGGGAGGGATGTGATAAATTTAGTATGGAGTTAAGTGTTGGAGTCGTTGAAGACTGAACAGGTTTTAAAATTTTTGTTTATTTGAGAGAAAGAGGCAGGTAGTGAGAACGGGTATGTCAGGGCCTCTAGCCACTGAAAGTGGCGCCACCCTGTGCATCTGGCTTTATGTGGGTACTGGGGAATCAAACCCAAGTCCTGAGGCTTTGCAGGCAAGTGCCTTAACTGCTGAGCTATCTCATCAGCCCCCTGAACAGTTTTTTTTTTTTTCCTTTTTCCATTTAAAACAAAACCAGAGAACAAAGTCACAAGTTTCTTTCATACTTATATGTGACCCTTGGGTGCAATGTGACTAGGTGGACTGAAAGGGTTGGCAGGGAAAGGAGGCTTCACAAAGTTGATTAGAAATCTGTAGAGTAGGCCTGGAGAGATGGCACAGCGGTTAAGGCACTTGTTTGCAAAGTCTAACAACCTGGGTTGAATTCACCAGTATGCATGTAAAGCCAAATGCACAAAATAGTGCATGTATCTTGAGTTCATTTGCAGTGGCTGGAGGCCCTGGCACACCTGTTTTGTCAGTCTGTCTCCTGTCTCTCATTTGTAAATAAAAAATAAATATTTTTAAAAAGGAAAAAAATACCTGCAAAGTGGCTGGTTATGGTGGTACACACCTTTGGTCCCAGCACTCAGGAGGCTGAGGTAGGAGGATTGCCATGAGTTAAAGGCTACCTTGAGACTACATAGTAAATTCCAGGTCAGCCTGGGCTAGAGTGAGACCCTACCTTGAAAAAACAAACAAACTCTGTACAGTGTGGAAAGCCTTGCCCCGGTTATGGATTATTCAGGTGGTTATATTGGAGCATGTTGAATGTGAGTCTGTACTGGGTAAAGAGTAAGAGTCTCTGGTAGTCTGAATGTATGGCCTCATTAAAACTGAGCTTGCAACATGAACTCAAAGCAGGCAGATCCCTGCTACAGGGGTATGTCACTGGGGGCCAGTCTTGGAGTCCAGACCTAGTATGTATTTGGGGCAGATCTTAAGTCTAGCCCTAAGGTGTGTGGAGAACAATTTGGACTTGGGCAGTTTTGTGGTGTTAGCTGTCTCTGCTTGGATCTACAAAAGGGAGCCAGCTTCTGCCATTCCTGGTGTTCCCCTAGATTTGTAAACCTGAAAGAAATCCTTTCCTCCGTATGCTGCTTCTGGTTGGGTGTTTGTCTTAGTGATGAAAAAACTGACTGCAACAGCCTCCCTTCACTGTCAGTCATAGCATGGTGGCTAAAAGAGGGCCTTGAGGACATCTCATGACAAGCAGAGGTGGTAAGCTGTCATGATAGCCCGTCATAGAGCAAGTTACAGGAGTCCTCATTCTCCAGCAGGGTACAGAGATAGTCCTTCAATCACATTACTTGAAGTTGTCTTCCAAGGCCAAATGAAAAAAAATTCCCTTCAGCTGAGTATTTTACCTTTGAACAGTCTACAAGTATTAGGCATTGTTTTCCAATGAGGTGCATCTTTCATTTGCTTAAAATGTCTAGGTGGGGAACTGGAGAGATGGCTTAGTGGGTGAGGCACTTGCCTGAGATGTCAAAGGACCCCCAGGACCCACGTAAAGCCAAGAGCACAAGGAGGTGTATGTGTTGAGTTCACTAGCAGTGGCTGGAGGCCCTGGCACATTGTGCCATTCCCTCCCTCTCAAATGAATTGAAAGAAATTTTTTTAAAAAACAGTCTAGATAGGCTGGAGAGGTGACTCAACAACTAAAGTACCTGCCTTCAAATCCTAATGAACTGAGTTTGATCCCCCAGGACCCATGTAAAGCCAGATGCACAAAGTGGCGTATGCATCTGGAATTTATTTTTTAGCAGCTGGAGGCCCTGGCGCAGCTATTCTGTCTCTCTCTCTCTCTCTCTCTGTGTGTGTGTTTGTGTGTGTGTCTTTTTCTGTGTTTGTCTCTCTGTGCTTGAAAATAAATACATAAAATATTTTTAAAAATCTAGGACTGGAGAAGTGGCTTGGTGGTTAAAGCATTTGCCTCTGAAACCTAAGGACCCAGGTTTGATTCCCCAGGACCCACGTAAGCCAGATGCACAAGATGGTGCATGCTTCTGGAGTTTGTTTGCAGTGGCTGGAAGCCCTGGTGTGTTCATTCTCTCCTCCCCACCCCACCCTCTGGCCTCTGTCTCTCTGCCTCTTTAAAAAGAAAAAAAAAAAAAATTCTAGGCAGACTGATACATGGTTACCTCACTTACATTTTTGTTTCTAGATCATACCAATCACCAGTACAGTGGCCAGGCTCATGTTAGTGGTTTGGGACATCTTTGTTTCACCTAGTAGAAGTCAGACCCATAGAAAATGGATTTATATGGACCAGAGAGAGAGAATGGAAGCCATAGATCTGAAGTGAATAATTTCCTTCTGTGTGTTAAAATGCCGTTGTGTCATATCCTGGGTCAAGTCTTGAAATCTCATCTTTGCCTCCTCTTCTACCCTCACTTTTAATTATTAGGTAAGTCCTTTTAATTGTCTGTGGTGTTTTCTATTTACATTATTCCTACTCTGTTGCCACCAACTCAATCCCATTACTTCCTGCCATAGAGCACTGAGGCTGTCCAATATCCTTTGAAGGTCATCCCTACTGCCACTTAACAGTCTGAGCACAGAGCTCTAAAGGCATTTGTCCACAAAGCAGACCACAAGTCACAATCACTACAGAAGCTTGTCACACAATATCAGGGATCCTGACTTGTCGTGGGGTCTGTAGATCAGTACTTCTTTAATCTATTGTCTGCTTGCTACCCGGCCTCCGTTCCCAGACTCAGTTATAACATTGTCCCAGCTGAAAGTAAACAGTCCCCTGAGCAGGAGTTGCCTCTGTCACATGGGAAGTTAATGTCAGATCCATTGCTGGAAGCCTTGTCCTCTTGAGGCACAGCCTCAGTCCCCAGCCCAGGTCCTCTAATTCTGGAGGCTTTCTCCAAGTCAGTCCGCTCCTCTGGTAAGCGCTTTCCTTTCATCTTTTTCGGGCTCCATGTGATGCAGTGGGAAATCTCTTTCGGGAAATCTCTTTCAACTGAGAGCTCATGACTAAAACCAGGCGTTCTCCACATCTTAATTTACTTAGAAATTATCATTGAATTTCCCAAATAATACTGCAGAATAACAGTGCACAGCACTGCCTTGCCCCCAGAAACCTGTAGATTCCAGACCAGCCTGGTCCATTGCAAAAAGCAGGAGCAGAAGAAAGGCCTGGAAAATTCCACTGTGCTACTTCCCAAGGGTTCCGCACCACCTGCCCTTGACCCAGAGCACATGCGCCCAGATTTCTGCTTGCTTTCTCTTCTTGTCCAGATCACAAGTTGTTCCACGCTGACTCTCTGCTTACTGTAAGCCAGTCTAAATAGTCAAGGCAAGCAGGGCACAGTGGTGCATACCCATATCCCCAGTCCTCAGGAGGCTGAGACAGGAGGAACATCATAAATTCCAGGTCAGCCTGGGCTACATAGCAAGATTTTCAAACAAAATTTCAAGTCTATCCATTCCTCTAGTTTGAGTATATCTGCTATTGGGCAGTGAAGTCTGAGTTTCATGACATAATATCAGTGTTTTCAATCCCAACTGTCCTGTTTTATGGGTGTGAGACTGCAGTGGCTTGGAAGCAGTCTGGGGATGTCACGGGTCTTCACGGGCCTCCTTCCCCATGGGCATCCACATGTACACTCAGAGCCCTGGGACTCTCTAAGTCCCACTTCTGGTGTATTGCTCAGTTTTCTGTCTTGGGATTCTAAACAGTTGCTGGACAAAGGTTCCTCACATTTATTTTGCATGTTACCTAAGTGATTGTGATGACACAGCCAATCTAGTGAGGACTTTGAGTGACTGAGCTTCTGGTCCGCAGAGTACAATTTGAGGAGCAAGACACCATCCGGAGTATGGTAGAATAATAGCTTGAAAGGAAGCCAAAAGTGAGGACAGAGCCAAAACCCTTGAAACTGACCCCTGGTCGCACACTGAAGTGTGAGGTAAATGCATGATCCATAAGCATCTGTATTTTGTGGTATCTATGCTGCAGCAATTCAGTCTAATCTGAACTAGTGGAAGCAAGTTAATTTCAGGAAGACCTCTGTGAGGTGTGCAGTGGGAATCCAGCTCTCCCATGGAGTCAGACACAAGCTCAACCTCCTTTGCTCCCCTCCTCTGGTGCTGGCCGGTACAGACTGGAATGGCCTTTCTGGTGTGTGCATTTAGAGACACAAGTTTGGACCTGGGGAGAAGATCTGTTAGACTTCTAGCTTGGACCTCTCAATGCACCCTGGCTTCGTAGAGTTCTGCTTTGAATTTTGGGGTCAAAGTCCAGCTTATAATAAAGTTGAGGGATTTATTGTTTTAAAAATTGCTCTCAAGGGCTGAAGGGAAGGTTTTGCACTTAAGGTGTTTGTCTGCAAAGCCAAAGGACCCGGGTTTGATTCCCCAGGACCCATGTAAGCCAGATGCACAAGGGGGCGCATGTGTCTGGAGTTCGTTTGCAGTGGCTGGAGCCCTAGCACACCATTCTCTTTCTCGCTCTCTCTTTTCCTTTTCTTCTCTGTCAACTAAATAAATATAAAATATTTTTAATTGCTCTTAAAAATTAAAAAAAGCTGGGCATGGTGGCACACACCTTTAATCCCAGTACTCGGGAGACAGAAGTAGGAGGATCGTCATGAGTTTGAGGCCACCCTAAGACTACATAGTGAATTCCAGGTCAGCCTGAGCTATAGTGAAACCCTACCTCGAAAACCAAACAACAACAACAAAAAACACACAAAAATTAAAAAGTAAAAATGGCCCTCATGAGGTGGGAATGTAGCTCAGTGGTCAAGTGCTTATGTTACAGGTATGAGACTGTAGGTTTGATCCCCAAGTATCTCAAAAAGAAAACAATTTGTTCCTGAATCTTGGGTATAACATCAACATGTTCCTTATGTCCCTTAACTATACTGGCCTTTACAGTACCCTAATTTTACCTCAACTTCTAGCAAAATATTTTGTTGTAAGAAAATAAATTGTTATTGGGTGTGGTGGTGCACACCTTTAATCCCAGCACTTGGGAAAGAGGTAGGATCGTCATGAGTTTGAGGCCATCCTGAGACTATATCCTGAATTCCAGGTCAGCCTGTGCTAGAGTGAAACCCTATCTTGAAAAACAAAATAACAACAACAACAAAAAGAAAGAAAATAAGTTGTTTTAAGCAATTATGTGTTATATTAACTGGTATACTTTGCTGCTAGAAATGCCAACATATTCCTAAAACCTATGGCATTCCCAGACTCCTTCAATGTCTTATGAGACAATCCAGTTCCCCTAGGGAGTGACATCTGTCTGTGGGGGCCACAGGAAGGATTTATCCTCTGTTCCTTCATAAATCCTTTTTAATGTTCTGCCTGGTTTCTGTGTCCTAACCAAGCATTCTCTTTGACTTTCTATTTAAGGCAACACAGACAGGTGTATCATACCTCTCACCCACCTGCGCTGAGACCTGTCTAGTTACTTTGTTGCTGTTTCCAGATCTCTCTGTGCTCTGATCTCAGCAACTCTCCTGCCTCAGTCATGTGGGAGCCCCTTCTCTGTGTCTGCTAGTCTTTGGGAAGCCCACTCCACCAACTGCTGGTAGCTGATAGACTCTCTCCAGTCTCTCATTCAGGTTTTTTTTTAAATTTATTTTTGATTGAAGAGAGTGTGGGTGTGTCTCTTGCCACTGCAAACGAACTTCAGACACATCATTTTGAACAAGTAGCTTTATGTAAGCCCTGGGGAATTGAATCTTTGGCCAGAAGACTTTGTAAGCAAGCACCGTTAGCCACTGAGCCATCTCACTATTGAGATATTTATTTAATTAATTAATTTTTGTGGCAGGTGTTCACTGTAGCCCAGGCTGGCCTTGAACTCACAGGCCTCCTGAATGCTGGGATTCAAGGCCTAAGCTGTCACACCTACATTTTCATGCTAATTAAAGAATGGCTGTCATGTTGCACTTCCTTATCGTCAACCTCCTTCAGCTCTTCTGAACAGGTGTCCGGAGCCCACCTCAGCCAGGGTGGAATCAACGTGGCATACAATGCTTGGAGGGCATGGCATGCTTGATGTGGGGCTCAAGGTAAACAGTTCAGTAACTGGCCCGTGTTCCTACTTTGAAAGTGGCATTGTGGAGAACTCCCAAGGGAGTTGATTAATGATAGTTATCTTAAACGGGGTGGGAAAACTGAAGATCTCTGGCAAAGAAAGAAGAAAATCTGGGAGTGTAAAGTAGAGCAGATCACAGCAGACCATGGTCATTCACTTCTGGTCAGAGGCACAGACAGGTGGAGGCAGAGGGAGATTAGGAGTAGAGAAAGGAAATAGGGGCAAGATAAATGGAATTAGGGAGACCTTGGTGGCAGGTGGCTGGTAAGAGCTAGCTCAGAGCTCCATGACCTCTGTTTCTGTGTGATACTGCAAACTGACCCTGGGAGACTAATGCTGCTAGGAGGAGGTTCAGGATTAGATTGCTGTTGCAAAGAATGAACTTTTTTTTTTCTTTAGTTTGTTTCATTGAGGTAGGGTTTAGCTCTAGTCCAAGGTGACCTGGAATTCACTCTGTAGTCTCAGGGTGGCCTTAAACTCATAGTGATCCTCCTACCTCAGCCTCCCAACTGCTGGGATTAAAGGCATGTGCCACCACACCCAACCTTGAAGTTCTTAATCTTGTTTGAAAACAAAATTTTAAGGCTGGATAAAGTAAGCCTTCCAAAATATTTTAAATATGAAAAATTATTGTTGTAAAGCAATGTGGTTATACACACCTTTAATTCCAGAACTCTGGAGGCTGAAACAAATTAATAGGCCTGATTTCAAGACTTGCCTGGGCTACGGTGTGAGATCCCATCTCAAAAAAAAAAAAAAAAAAAAAAAGCAGCATTTTATAAGTAGTAGTACTTGGAAAGCAAAGTCCATTCATTAGCTTCTAAAGGGCCATATTATTCATTTCTTGCTACTGTAATTTAGGCAAAAATTCAATGACTTTATCCTAGGAATAAAGTGCTTGTTTTACTCAGGAATTTATGATTTATACCATCCTTTCCCAAGCCCAAACCCTTTTTTAATGAGTGACCTGCTCGCCTGAGACAGTAGGATGCTGCAGACTGCTCTCTGGTGGATTTAAGAAGCAAAGCAAACAGCTTCTCCAGGCCGGAAGTGTTAAAGCAGTGCTGACACTTGGGGGCGTGGTGGCGCAAGCCTTTAATCCCAGCACTTGGAAGGCAGAGGTAGTAGGATCGCCATGAGTCAGAGACCACCCTGAGACTGAATTCCAGGCCAGCCTGAGCTAGAGTGAGACCCTACCTTGAAAAACCAAAAGCAAAAGAAAAGTTAGTGAAGGAGATCGAATAAAGATACCTTTAAAAATTATTTAAACACACACACACACACACACACACACACACACACACAGAGAAAGAGAATGGGCACACCAGGGCCTGTAGCCACTGCAAATGAACTCCAGATGCATGTGCCACCTTGTGCATCTGGCTTTACGTGGGTACTGGAGAATTGAACCTGGCTCATTGACTTTGCCGATAAGTGCCTTAACAGCTAAACCATCTCTCCAGCCCAGGGCTAGTGCTTTGACCTCACTAGTGTGTGTTTCTTCTAAATCTTTTTTTTTTTTTTTTTTGCTTTTTGAGGTAGGGTCTTACTGTAGCTCAGGCTGACCTGGAATTCATTATGTAATCTCAGGCTAGCCTCAAACTCTCTTCCTACCTCTGCTTCCTGAGTGCTGGGATTAAAGGTGGGCACCACCATGTCCTGCTTCTTCTAAATCTTTTTTTTAAAGATAATCTTTTAAAATATATTTTATTTATTTACTTGAGAGAGAAAGAGGTAGAGAGTATATATATGTGTGTGTGTGAGAGAGGGAAAGGGTGTGCCAGGTCCTCTAGCCACTGCAAATGAACTCTAGAGGCATGTGCCACCTTGTGCATCTGGCTTACGTGGGTCCTGGAGAATCAAACTGGGATCCTTTGGCTTTGCAGGCAAATGCTTAACTGCTAAGCCATCTCCCCAACCCACTCTTAAATCTTTGCAGGCCTTCTAGGTCCTGTCTTGCATGTGTGCAATTGCTCCAGCCTTTTCCTAGATATTACACCAATTTCTTCTAAATAAACCTCATGATTTATGATTTCTTCTTTAAGAAGCTCAATAATTCGTAATTTGCCCTTTTCCAGTCTGTTTTTTTGGTTTTAATCAATTCTTTGTTAAAATCCATATAAGAATCCAAAAATTGGGATTGACAAGTCTTGGAAGCTGTCTTCCAAGCTCCCAAATCTTGCATCATTAGGAGAAGGCAACTGCATTTTGTGTACTTAGTCAGAGTTGCAGGCCCAAGCAACACAAGTATCTGCATGCCCTGACAAACACTAGTCACATCACTAGAGGACATCCTACAGTTAAGACGCAGACCTAGGGGGTACCGGTACCAACTGCCAGCCCCAGATAAGGAAAATCCAGAAATCCAGATCATTTTGGGTAACAAGACTGACCCCCGCTTTCTCTCGTTCAGTGTGATGTCTGAAAGGGGAACGGGAAGCATAAGACCCCAGACCTCATGGAGGCCCCATCCAGCCTGGAGACTCTTTAGACCAAGCAAACTGCCTTCTTTGTTCTACAATATGTAACCTGCGGTCTGAGTGCTACCTGGCAACTTGTTGAGGACCCCTCTCTGCTGATAAATAGTTTTGTTTTTATTTTTACTTCTTTCACTTCTCAATAAAAATATGTAAGCTTTTCTCTAAACTTGCTTTCTCTCTGTAATAAAGTTTCTTCTTTAAAATGAATTTAAAAAAATATTTATTTAGAGATACCACCAGTGAAGATACTCAACAGTAGACACTGCAAGCCTTATAATTGGCCAGCCAGGCCAAGTGAGCCAATGGGTGCAATAGTGGCATGTCTGTCATGGTGGAAACCAGCTGCCCTGCAATTGGACTGGAGGCCTGCTCCATGGGAGGGAATATATCCCTGACACTGAAAACTTAAGACAGGGGTAGTCATGAGACCTAGGGGCTTAACATCTGCTGATGTCTGGAAAAATGTATATACTATGCTTATCAAACTGCCCAGTAAGCACTTCTCTTAATATTTATACCCTTATATTAATGCCATTCTCACTTTGGGTAGAGAATCTTCTCTTTTCATATGGCAGTGACCTTGGGACGACTCAGAAGGTATCATAGTGCTGGAAAGAAATGACTGGAGTACTGAGTAACATCTCGATCATACCTTCCAAGGCTCAGGGTCTAATGTGGAAGAGGTGGCAGAAAAAATGTAAGAGCCAAAGGAAGGGTAGGACTCTTTACAATGTGCTTCCTCCAGACACAAAATGGCCTGGATATCCATGACCTCACAGTGCCTGACACTACCTACACAAGACCATCCTAAGAGGAGGAAAAGATCATGACATCAAAATAAAAGACTGAGATGGGGAGGGGATACGATGGAGAACGAAATTTCAAAGGGGAAAGTGGGGTGGGGGGAGGGGGTATTACCATGGGGCTTTTTTTTTTTCTTTTCACAATTTTTATTAACATTTTCCATGATTATAAAAAATATCCCATGGTAATACCCTTCCTCATCCCCCCCACACTTTCCCTTTTGAAATTCCATTCTCCATTATATTACCGCCCCATCTCAATCATTGTACTTAACATATATACTATACCCACCTATTATGTACCCTCCTCCCTTCCTTTCTCTTCCCTTTATGTCTCCTTTTTAACTTACTGGCCTCTGCTACTAAGTATTTTCATTCTCACACAGAAGCACAATCATCTGTAGCTAGGATCCACATATGAGGGAGAACATGTGGTGCTTGGCTTTTTGGGCCTGGGTTACCTCACTTAGTATAATCCTTTCTAGATCCATTTTTCTGCAAATTTTATAACTTCATTTTTCTTTACCGCTGAGTAGAACTCCATTGTATAAATCTGCCACATCTTCATTATCCACTCATCAGTTGAGGGACATCTAGGCTGGTTGCATTTCCCAGCTATTATAAATTGGGCAGCAATAAACATGGTTGAGCATGTTCTTCTAAGGAAATGAGATGAGTCCTTGGGATATATGCCTAGGAGTGCTATAGCTGGGTCATATGGAAGATCAATCTTTAGCTGTTTTAGGAACCTCCACAATGTCTGGACCAGATTGCAATCCCACCAGCAGTGCAGAAGGGTTCCTCTTTTTCCATATCCCTGCCAACATTTATGATCATTTGTTTTCATGATGGTAGCCAATGTGACAGGAGTGAGATGGAATCTCAATGTAGTTTTAATCTGCATTTCCCTGATGACTAGTGACGTAGAACATCTTTTTAGATGCTTATATACCATTCGTATTTCTTCCTTTGAGAACTCTCTATTTAGCTCCATAGCCCATTTTTTGATTGGCTTGTTTGCTTCCTTATTATTTAACTTTCTGAGTTCTTTGTATATCCTAGATATTAGTCCTCTATCAGATATATAGCTGGCGAAGATTTTTTCCCATTCTGTAGGTTGCCTCTTTGCTTTTTTTACTGTGTCCTTTGCAGTGCAAAATCTTTGTAATTTCATGAGGTCCCAGTGATTAATCTGTGGTTTTATTGCCTGAGCCATTGGGGTTGTATTCAGAAAGTCTTTGCCAAGACCAATATGTTGAAGGGTTTCCCTTACTTATTCCTTTAGCAGTTTCAGAGATTCAGGTCTGATGTTAAGGTCTTTATTCCATTGGACTTAATTCTTGTGCATGGAGAAAGAGATGAATCTATTTTCATCCTTCTGCAGATATATATGCAGTTTTCCCAACACCATTTGCTGAAGAGGCTGTCTTTTCTCTAATGATTATTTTTGGCATTTTTATCAAATATCAGGTGGCTATAGCTACCTGGACTTACATCTGGGTCCTCTATTCTGTTCCACTGATCTATATGTCTGCTTTTGTTACTATGGCTCTGTAGTATTGGTTAAAATCAGGTATAGTGATACCACCAACCTTATTTTTGTTGCTCCGTATTATTTTAGATATTCTAGGTTTTTTGTGATTCCAAATGAATTTTTGAATTGTTTTTTCTATTTCCATGAAGAATGCCTTTGGAATTTTGATAGGGATTGCATTAAATGTGTAGATCGCTTTTGGTAAGATTGCCATTTTCACAATATTGATTTTTTCCAATCCAGGAACAAGGGATGTTTCTCCACTTTTTAGTGTCTTCTGCAATTTCTCGTTTGAGTGGTTTAAAGTTCTCATTGTAGAGATTCTTTACTTCCTTTTTTAGGTTTCTAAGGTACTTTATTATTATTTTTTTTGATGCAATTGTGAATGGGAGTGATTCTCTGATTTCATCCTCTGTGTGTTTGTTGTTAGCATATATGAAGGCTACTGATTTCTGTGTATTTTTTTTGTGTCCTGCTACATGGTTGTAGGTTTTGATCAGCTCTAACAGTTTGCTAGTAGAGTCTTTAGGGTCTTTTATGTATAGAATCATGCCATCTGCAAATAATGATAACATGATCTCTTCCTTTCCAATTTGTATCACTTTTATGTGTGTCTCTTGCCTTATTACTATGGCTAAGACTTCCAAAACTATATTAAATAAAAGTGGGGACAGTAGACACCCTTGTCTTGTTCCTGATTTTAGTGGAAAAGCTTCCAGATTTTCCCCATTTAGTAATATGTTGGCTGTAGGCTTGTCATAAATAGCTTTTTTAATATTGAGATATGTTCCTTCTATTCCCAGTCTCTGTAGGACTTTTATCATGAAGGGATGTTGGATTTTGTTGAATACTTTCTCTGCATCTAATGAGATGATCATGTGATTTTTTTTCCTTCAACCCATTTATATAATGTATTACATTTATAGATTTGCATACATTGAACCATCCATGCATCTCTGGGATAAAGCCCACTTGGTCAGGGTGAATGAGCTTTTTGTATATTCTTGTATTATGTTTGCCAATATTTTGTTGAGAATTTTTGCATCTATGTTCATGAGGGAGATTGGTCTGTAATTTTCTTTTTTTGTTCTATCTTTGCCTGGTTTTGGTATCAGGGTGATGCTGGCCTCATAGGAGTTTGGTAGAATTCCTTCTTTTTCTATTTCCTGGAAAAGCTTAAGAAGCAATGGTGTTAGCTCTTCCTTGAAAGTCTGGTAAAATTCAGCAGTGAATCCATCTGGGCCTGGGCTTTTTTTAGTTGGGAGATTATTGATAACTGTTCTGATCTCCATGCTTGTTATAGGTCTATTTAAGTGATTAATCTCATCTTGATTTAATTTAGGTAGGTCATATAAATCAAGGAACTCATCCATTTCTTTCAGATTTTCATACTTTGTGGAGTATATGCTTTTATAGTATGTCCTTATGATTTTTTGAATTTCTCTGGAATCTGTTGTGATGTTACCTTTTTCATTGTTGATTTTATTAATTTATGTCTCTTCTCTCTTTCTTTTGGTCAGATTTGCTAAGGGCTTATCAATCTTGTTTATCCTTTCAAAGAACCAACTCTTTGTTTCATTAATTCTTTGGATTTTTTTGTTGTTGTTGTTTCTATTTCATTAATTTCTGCCCTAATCTTTATTATTTCTTCCTGTCTACTGATTTTCGGTTTGCCTTGTTCTTCTTTTTCTAAGGCTTTAAGTTGAAGCATTAGGTCGTTTTCTTGCAACCTTTCTAATTTCTTAATATTGACACTTACGGCTATAAATTTACCTCTTAGAACTGCCTTCAATGTGTCCCAGATATTTTGGTATGTTGTGTTCTCATTATCATTTGACTCTATAAAATTTTTGATTTCCTTCTTGATTTCTTCATTGACCCATTCATCATTTAGTAGTGTATTGCTTAGTTTCCATGATTTTGTGTATGCTCTATAGCCTTTCTTGCTACTGATTTGTAGTTTAATTCCATTGTGGTCATATAGAATGCAAGGATTTATTTCAGTTTTCCTGAATTTTTGAGATTTGCTTTGTGTTCTATTTTAGAGAATGTTCCATGTACTGCTGAAAACAATGTATATTCCACAGCATTTGGATGAAATGTCCTGTAGATATCTGTTAGGTCTATTCCTTCTATGACCTCATTTAATCCAGATGCCTCTCTATTTATTTTTTCCTGGGTTGACCTGTTAATTGATGAGCGTGGGGTGTTAAAGTCACCCACCACCACTGTGTTTGGTGTTATCTGTGACCTTAGTTCTAATAGTGTTTGTTTGATGAATTTGGGAACCCCCATGTTAGGTGCATATATGTTTAGGATTGTAATGTCCTCCTGTTGGAGTGTGCCCTTAATCAATATAAAGTGACCTTCCTTATCTTTCTTGACTAACGTTGGACTGAAGTCTACCTTATCAGATATTAGGATAGCAACCCCTGCTTGTTTTCTTGGCCCATTTGCTTGAAACACCATTTTCCAACCTTTCACCCTAAGATAATGTCTATCCTTTGTAGAAAGGTGAGTTTCTTGGAGACAACAAATTGTAGGATCCTGCTTTTTAATCCAGTCTGCCAACATATGTCTTTTGGTTGGGGCATTGAGACCATGATATTAAGAGATATTATTGAAAGGTGTGTATTTGTGGTTCTGGTTCTACCTTTGCTCTCTTGTGTTAACTAGTATTTGAGTATTGCTTGTTTTTTCCAGGTTCCTTATATGGGCGCTTTTCCTTTTCTTCAGCATGGAGAATTCTATCAAGCATTTTCTGTAGAGCTGGTTTTGTCTTCAAATACTTCTTTAACCTGCTTTTGTCATGGACTGTCCTTATTTCTCCGTCTATTTGAATGGATAGCTTTGCAGAATAAAGTAACCTTGGTTGACAGTTGTTATCTTTCAGAACTTGGAATACATCACTCCAAGCCCTTCTGGCTTTTAAAGTTTGTGTCAAGTAATCTGCTGTGATCCTGATGGGCTTGCCTTTGTAGGTAACTTGATTTTTCTCTCTAACTGCTTTCAATATTTTTTCTTTGGTTTGTGTGTTTTGTAGTTTGATTATGATATGGTGAGGAGAGGTTCTTTCCAGGTTTTGTCTGGTTGGGGTTCTAAAGGCTTCCTGTATCTGCATTGGCACCTCTTTCCCAATTTGTGGGAAATTTTCTTCTATGATTTTGTTGAAGACGCCTACTATGCCTTTGGAGTGGAATTCTTCTCCTTCTACTATGTCCTGAATTCTTATATTTGATCTTTTCATAGTGTCCCGAATCTCTTGAAATTCCCACTCATACTTTTCTATAAGTTTGTCTTTCTCTTTGTTGGAAAGCCACGTGGTCTTCTAGCTTAGATATTCTGTCCTCTCCTTCTTCCATTCTACTGGTGAGATTTTCTACAAAATTTTTTATTTCATTAACTGTGTTCTTTATTGCTAGTAATTCTGACTGGTTTTTCTTTATTATTTCTATTTCCTTATTTATGTCTTGTATTGCCTTCTTTATTTTATTAAATTGGTGTCCTGCGTCTTCTTTGATTTCCTCTTTGATTCCTTTGATATTATTTACTTATTTATTTGAGAGAGAGAGAGAGAAAATGGGCATGCCAGGCCTTTAGCCACTGCAAACAAACTCTAGACACATGTGCTACCTTGTGCATCTATTTTATGTGGGCACTAGGGAATTGAATCTGACCCAGCTGGATTTGCAAGCAAGTACCTGTAACCACTGAGCCATCTCCTTAGCCCTCAAACTTCTTGTCTGTGAGATTCATTCTTGCATTTGAGAAAGAAGTCTAGAGCCTCTGCTCCAGTAGAGCTTTTGTGACCTTTAAGAGTCTAGTATCCTACTCTCCTAGTTATGTCCACGCAAGAGCTAAAATAAGTAAGGCCCAGTAGCTCTCTCAAAGAGACCCATTTTGTTCATGGTGTCCATATATCTCTATCTCCAGATATGGTGCGCTTTGGGAAATTTCACAAACGTCCATGAGAATAAAGCAGAGGGAAACAGGTCTGGAAGCATTTGTTAGGATGGGCAGAATTGGGTAATATTGGATTTGCATTTGTTGCTGAGAAACGAATCAATGATCAAGGTGACAGTGGCAGGATTCCAGGACATCCTCTTATGGCTGTATCCCCTTTTCCTAGAGACAGAGACCACTGAGGACTAAGAGAAGGTTACAGGACATAGCTGATGGGGAGTGAGGTGGCCTGGGCATGGAAAGGTCTGGAAAGAGCAACATACACCTGCAACAGAGAGGTCTGAGGAAGGGATCAAACCTGATTCTGGAAGGGTGGTTTCTACCTGTATAACTGCCAAAGGTAACCCCACAAACGACACTCAGGTTCAGTCTCTGTATCATGAGAGTGTTTAATTACCCCTTTTTCCAAAGCGAGCAGTAATTACTTCAAGAATAACATAGTTTCAAATGCCCAATCTCCCATATACTTGTTAGATAACTATTATATGCTTTCTTCTAATTTAAGAGCGCCAGGCCTCCTGTCCTCAGGCCCACAGCCCAGTGTCATGAGATAGTGCAAAGGAAGCCAGTCCTTGTCAGCAGGCCAGCAGATTTAGAGTGATGGGGTCTTTGCCACTGTGGCTCTGTTTGTTGGCTTCCTGCTCATCCATGGAGTCCTTGTGTCCACTGTCATGGAGATCTCTTTTTTTTTTCCACAATTTTTATTAACATTTTCCATAATTATAAAAAATATCCCATGGTAATACCTCCCCCCCACCACACTTTCCCCTTTGAAATTCCATTCTTCATCATATTACCTCCCCTCAAGGAGATCTCTTAACTCATTCATAGAGGCAGGGAGGGAGGGAGAGAGGGAGGGAGGGAGGTAGAGAGGCAGGGAGGAAGGAAGGAGATCCATCACCAGGCTGCAGAGCCACAGAGCACACTCACAATCCTCCCCTTTGCCTGAATGGCTCTGCGAGGAGCCCAGGGAGACTCTGGAAGGCTGAAGCAGTGACCCACCAGGGTCAGCTCCACTCCATCTAGGCTGGCCTCACAACATTGGATGTGAAGCACCCAGCAATGGGTGGATGGGAGTCACTCCCTGTCTGTTTTTGGGAGTAGGCTGTCTCAGCATGAGCTTTGCCCATGCCTTCTGTGTAGTTCATCTCCAGTGAAGTCCTGCTTACCCAGCCCTGGTGTCTCCAGTAATACTTCAGCAGCCCAGACACTCCCTGGTCCCCTCGGGCAGCGTCATAGTTCTCTAAAGCGTGGAAGTGTTTGTTCTTCCAGTGGCTTTCTTCATGTCAGTGTAGGCTTGCCACCTGTCCTCAGCCCCTGGGCTGGAAAAGGCAGTAAGCACACGCACATGTGGACACTCCTTGCCCACACCTCTGAGAAGAGGCAGAGAAAGAAGATTGCAGCCTCCCAGCCCAGCAGCCTGAGATGCCAAGGTTGAGGTCATTCTCTGTTTTCACTGGCACTTGGGGTAACTACTGAGAGACATTGGGGGGTGCACCTTGCTCATGGGGACAGGAGAGAGGGAGATGTTAGATCAGAGGATTTCCTATCTCAGCACTCCACAAATGTTAGCTGGGAAGTTCCTTGTGGTCCAGGATGATCTGAGCGCTGTAGGGTGCTGACATCCTGACTCACCACCAGATACTGATAGCACAGTTCCCCAGGGTGACAATCAAACATGTCTCCAAACATTGAAAATGTCTCTTGGAAGCCACATGACGCCTAGGCAAGAAGCAGTGTTCAGGATGGAAGGAACATGTGGTACAGAACTTTCATAACTGGGGAGACACCATGCAAGGCTGAGAAAGCCTTCCCACACAGCTTCTGCTCTGACTGATTTCCTAAGAGATCTATTGTGACAAGGGAAGTGCATGCCACTGTGATGCTCTTTCTGATTATCCCTTGTGTGCATGTGTGTGCAGGTTCATGTATGTGCTCAAATGTTTGTGCATATGTGTGCATCTGAGCATAGAGGCTCAAGGAAAACCTTGATGGTAGCCATTCTGACAGAAATCTCGAAGTAGTTTTAATTTGCATTTCCCTGATGGCCAAGGTTGTAGAACATGCTATTAGATACTTATTGGCCATCTATATTTCTTCTTTTAAACCATTAGTTCCATAGCCCATTTTAAAAATATTTTATTGATTAGAGAGAGAGAGAGAGAGAGAGGGGCGTGGCTGGAGAGAAGGCTTAATGGTTAAGGCACTTGCCTTTGAAGCCTAAGGACCCATGTTTGATTCCCCAAGTCCCACGTAAACCAGATTCCCAAGATGACTCATGGGCAAAGTTGCACATGCATGTGAAGTAGTGCACACGTTTCGAATTCAATTGCAGTGGCTGTAGGCCCTAGCACACCCATTCTTTCTTTCTCTTTCTCCTATGAAAGAAATGAGAGAGAGAGAGAGAGAGGGGGAGAGGGAGGGAGAGGGGGGGGGGAGGGAGGGAGGAAGGGAATGGGCACACCAGGGTGAGAGAGAGAGAGGGAGGGTGGAAGGGAATGGGCACACCAGGGTCTCTAGCCACTGCAAAGGAACTCCAAACTCATGAACCACCTTGTGGCTTTAAATGGGCACTGGGGAATCAAACCTGGGTTCTTTGGCTTTCCTAGCAAATGTCTGAACTGCTCAGCCATCTCTCCAGCCCCATAGCCCATTTTTTGGCTGTGTTTTTTGATTTCTTATTGTTTAGTTTTTTGAGTTCTTTGTATATCCTAGATATTAATCCTCTGTCAGATGTATAGCTGGCGAAGACTTTCTCCCATTCTGTAGGTCACCTCTTTGGTTTATTCACACTGTTCTTTGCTGTACAAAAGCTTTTTAGTTTCATGAGATCCCAGTGGTTGATTAGTGGTTTTACTTCCTGAGCAGTTGGGGTTATTTTCAGAAAGTCATTGCCTATGCTAATATGTTGAAATGTTTCCCCTACTTTTCCCTCTAGCAGTTCAGGTTTGATATTAAGGTCTTTGATCCATTTGGACTTGACTCTTGTGCATAGAAAAAGATAAGGATCCATCTTTATCTTTCTACATACAGATACCTAGTTCTCCCAGCACCATTTGTTTGTTAAGGAGGCTGTCTTTTCTCCAGTCAGTATTTTTGACATTTGGCATCAGTTGGCTGTAGCTATTTGGGTTTACATCTGGGTCCTCTCTTTTGTTCCACTGATCTATGTGTCTGTTTTGTGCTAGTACCATGCTGTTTTTGTTACTATGGTTCTGTAATATATCTTAAAATCAGGTATGGTGATAGCACCAGCCTTATTTTTTGTTGCTAAAAATTGTTTTGGCTATTGAAGGATTTTTTGTGCTTCCAAATAAATTTTAGGATTGTTTTTTTCTATTCCCATGAAGAATGCCACTGGAATTTTGATGGGGATTATGTTAAATGTGTACATTGTTTTTGGTAAGATTGACATTTTCATAAAATTGATTCTTCCAATCCATGAACATGGGATGTCTTTCCATTTCCTAGTGTCTTCTGTAATTTCTTTTGAGTGTTTTAAAGTTTTAATTGTAGTGATCTGTTGCAGTCTGGTTCACATTGCTGGAAGAAATAACCCAACCAAGAGCAGCTTGTGAGAAAAAGGTTTATTTTGGCTTATAGACTCAAGGGGAAGCTCCATGATGACAGGGAAAAATGATGGCATGAACAGAGGGTGGACATCACCCCCTGGTCAACATAAAGTGGACAATAGCAACAGGAGAGTGTGCCAAACACTGGCAAGGGGACACTGGCTATAACACCCAGAAGCCCACCCCAACAATAACTGCCTTCAAGAGGTGTTAATTCCCAAATCTCCATCAGCTGGGAACCTAGCATTCAGAACACCTAAGCTTATGGGGGGCACCTGAATCAAACCACCACAGCATCCTTTACTTCCTGGGTCAGGTTTATTCCATGGCACTTTAATTTTATGAAGGCTATCATGAATGGGAGTATTTCTCTGATTTAATCCTCAGCACATTTGTTGGTATATAGGAAAGCTACTGATTTCTGTGTGTTAATTTTGTATCCTGCTACCTTTCTGAAAGTGTTTATCTGCTCCAGTAGTTTGCTTTCCCACCCCATTTCTGCAGAGAACTATAGAGAATCTACCAGGCTCAGTGCAGAGCAGCTTTGGCCCCGCTCCTTGTGCTCTAGCTCCCTTCCCTCCAACTTCACAGATGACCTTTCTGGGAATGTATTCACCCTCTGAGAAGAAGAGGGGTGGCTAACGGTAACTCCACGGTGGTGACTTGGTGTCGAGAAGGCATGGGTCACATCAGTCTCAGCTCTGGTACAGAAACATGGACATTGTCCAGGGTCACTTTGTCAGACTTATCTCTTTGTCAGACTTATCTCTAAGAGAAAGTCCCATTGCAAAACACCAGAGAACATGTCAGGGGAGGCTGTGACCCTGAGTTCCCATCACCTCCCCTGAAATCCACACGGCCTTAGAGACAGCATGGCCTGGAAGTGAAGAACCATCTTGAGCTCCTTAGACAGTGAACGGCTTTAGCTCTGGCCTATACTGACACTGTGGGAGAGCTCTTCCTGTCCTGTAGTGCAGAAGATAATGTCGGGTGCTTTATTCTGAGAATAAAGGTAACTGCAACACATACCACTAATATCTGAAGCAATGCAAGAGTGTCCACTGTTTCTACTGCCATTCAACATAGTGCTTGATGTTTTAGGGTGGTAAGTCAAGTGAAAGAAATAAAAGGGATACAAACTGGAAAAGAAGAATCCAAGCTACTCTTATTTGCAAATGATATGATTCTACATTTAACAGGCCTACAGATTCCACCAGCAAAATCCTAGAGCTCATAAACACTTTAAGTAAAGTTGAAGGATATGAAATTAACACATGAAAATCAGCAACTTTCTTATGTAGCAATGAAAAGCACACTGAAACAGAAATCTGGGAAATAGACCCATTCACAAGAGCCACGAAAATTTAATACCTAAAACTGGGTGTGGTGGTGCACACCTTTAATACCAGCACTCTAGAGGCAGCGGTAGGAGGATCACAGTGAGTTCAAGGCCACCCTGAGACTACATAATGAATTCCAGGTCAGCCTGAGCTAGAGTGAGACCCTACTTCAACGCCCTCCCCCCGCCAATATTTAATATCTCAGAGTACCTAAGTCAAGTAAGTGAAAGACTTCTACAATGAAAACTTTAAAACTGGAGAAAGAAATTGAGGAAGACATCAGAAAATGGAAAGATCTCCCATGCTCATGGATTTTAAGAAAAAAAAAAAAAAGCCATCCAACCAAAAACAACATATAGATTAAGTGCAATTCTAATCAAAATTTCTGCACCAGCTATGTGTGGTGGCACATGCCTTTAATCCCAGCACTCGGGAGGCAGAGGTAGGAGTATCACCATGAGTTTGAGGTCACTGAGAATACAGAGTGAATTCCAGGTCAGCCTGGGCTAGAGTGAGACCTACCTCAACACCACCCCCCCCGCCAAAAAAAAAAAAAAAAAATTCCAGCACCGTTTTTCACAACAGTGGAAGCAAGTTTCAAAATTCATATGGAAGCACAAAGTGCTTAAGATATCAAAAAACATCCTCAACAAAAAAGAATACTGCTGGAAATGGTGTCACTATACTTAATTTCAAGTTATAATGCAATGCCATAGTGATAACAGCATGACACTGGCACAAAAACAAACACATAGATCACTGGAACTGAGTAAAAAAAAAAACAAAAAAAACCTAAGTATAAGTTCAAGTAACTACAGTCATGTGATCTTTGACAAAGAGGCCAAAAACACACATTGCAGAAAAGACAGAATTTACAAGAAAAAAATATTGCTGGGGAAACTGGTTATGTATATGTAGATGAACGAATATTGACCATTCTCTCTCACCATGTTCAAGAATCAACTCCAAATGAATCACAGACATCAATGTACACTTGAAGCCCTGGAAAGACTAGAGGAAAGCAGGGAGAATTGTTCAATATATGGGTGTAGGGAAGGACTTCTGAACAGACTCCATTACCCATGAAATAAGATGAGTCACAAACAGAATTTCATGAAACTAAGAAGCTATTGTGAAGCTAAGGAAACCAGCAACCAAGTTGAGACACAACTGCCACAATGAAAGAAAGTCTTTGCCAGCTATGCATCGACAGACAATCAATGCCTAGAACATGTAAAGAACTCAAAAATATAAGCAGGGCTGGAGAGATGGCTTAGTGGTCAAACTTGCCTGCAAAGCCTAAGGACCCAGGTTGGATCTCTCCAGGTCCCATGTAAGCCAGATGCACGAAGTTGAGGCAAGTACAAGGTTACACATGCCCACTAGGTGGCGTAGGCATATATCAACATAATCAAAACTGGGGTAGGGAACTGAAAAGAAAATTCTCATAGGAAGAAATACAAATGGCTAATAAACATCTCAAAATGTTGAACATCATTAACAATCAGGCAAATGCAAGTTAAAATTATTTTGAATTTTTATCTTACTCTGGTAAAAATGGCTATCTTCAAAATATTAAATGACAACAAATGTTGGCAAGAGTGTGGAGTAAGAGAAACCCTTGTTTACTGTTGGTTGGAATATAAACTGGTATAGCCAATATGGAAATTAGTGTGGATGTTTCTCAAAAACCTAACAATAAATCTACCACATGGCCCAGCTGTACCACTCCTGTTGTATACTGGAAGGCCTATACACTTTATTATTGAGATGCTTGCTCTGCCATGGTTGTTGCTGTTCTATTCACAACAGCTAAGAAATAGGATCAGCCTAGTTGCCTATGAGCTGATGAAGGGGTGGGACACACTGATGGAATGATCAGAAACTGTTGAATAATTGGATCTGTAGGTCTAGCAGAGATAAACAGAATCAAGGGGGCAGTGGCCAGGGCAGACCAGTGGTCACACAGGTGTGTCCTCTGTCCTCAGAGGCAGTGAGAACAATAGACCAGCACATTGAAGGAAGAGAAGGCAACAGGACACAGTTGATGTGGGGTGGAGGTCTGGACATAAAGGCTCATATTCAGTGACAATGTAATCTCAGGGACCCAGAGAAGGGAGCGGGTCTGAGCCTTGGTGTCAGTGCACGTGTGTGGCCTATGTGACTGTTGAGATCACGTCTCCCACACGTAAACAATCCATGCAGGAACTCCAGGTGGTATTGATTGTTCAACTATTGTGTCAAGCCAGCCCTCACACTGTACAAAACTGCACACAGTTGCAAGAAATTTGATTCCTTATGCATTTATTACATACCTATTGTGTGCTCCCTGGCACCTCTTGTGAATTGAACTGAAGAACTCCAGGTTCCTGACCACAGGGCACATAACCTAGTCTGAAAATCTGTGAGTGAGGAGATTCATACTTGTCAGGCGGGGGCTGGTCTGAAGTGATTGGGATCTTTGCCACCGAGGCCCCATCTGTTGGCTTCCTGGTTGGCCAAGGGGTCTTCACATTCACTGCCACAGAGACTCTGAACTTTTTTCTCTGGCAACACTCATGGAGGCAGGCAAAAGAAAGGAGCCCCATCACCAGCTACAAAGCCACAGTCCACACCCCAAATCCTCTCATTTCTCCCCTTCACGTGGAATAGCTCTATGAGGAGTCCAGCCAGACCCAGGAAGAGGGGAGACACTGACTGTTCCAGCTCTACTACACCCAGGCTGGACTCTATAGTGGGTGAAGAGCACCCAGACAAGTGGGGAGGGGAGCCACCCCCTGTCTGTAGTTGGAGTAACTGAGCATCAATTGAGCGGGTGGCAGAATGGGCAGGAGGAAGACAGGCACACTCTGAGAGGACTTTCTCAAGGCTTATCACACCCTTGTTCCGCGGAACTAAGGTCCTGCTCACCCAGGCTGGGAGAGCCCAGCCATTGGCATCCCCTGCTCACTTCAGGTCCCTTTGGGCAATGTTCTACTTACCCTGAGCACAGAAACATTTTGGTACCTCTTCATATCTTTGCTCATTGGCATAGTCTTGCCACCTCTCCTGAGGCTCTGAGGAGAGTCAAAGAAAGAAAGAGACTCAGGACTTGAGCCTCCTCTCCATTGCACATATCCGACTTAGGGGAAGGTGCAGTTGCCAGCAGTACAGTGCTCGGAAAAGCAAATATAGGCCAGGTCGTCCCCTAGTAACCCTCATGAGAGTTAGTTGGAGAAGCCAACTAGTATTCCTGAATGATCTTCCCAGCACATTGTATCTTGGGATGCTGTTACTGAATGCTCAAGTCCTGATCTTCATGGGAATGTGTTGTAGTTACCTTGTCATTGGTGGGATAAAGCACCCATCTATAAAACAGCTGATTGGGAGGATTTAATTTTTTTTATTTATTAGAGAGAGAAAGAAAAAAAGAGAGAGAGAAAGAGAGAGAGAGAGATTGGGCATGCCAGAGCCTTTAGCCACTGCAAACGAACTCCAGACACATGCACTACCTTATGCATCTGGCTAACGTGGGTCCTTGGGAATCAAACCTGGGTCCTTTGATTTTTGCAGACAAGTGCCTTAATCACTAAGCCACCTCTCCAGCCCAAGTTTTTAAAATTTGGATTACAATATTGAGGGGAAGCTTCATGATGGCAGGGGAAAATATGGCTTGAGCAGAGGATGGACATCACCTCTGCCACAGTAGGTGAAAGACAGCACCAGGAGAGTGAACCGAACTGACACTGACAAGCTAGTGCTAATAAACATCAAGGTCACCCCAGCAACACACCTCCTCCAGCAAGGCTCCACTTCCCAAATTGCCACCAGCTGGGAACCAAGCCAAAACATAAATTTCTGAGACACTTAATTCAAATGACCACGTTCTGCCCCTACCTGCCATAAACTTATCACCATGCATGATGTAAAATTCCATGCATTCAGTCCAACTTTATTTGTTTTTTATTTATTTGTTTATTTATTAGAGAGAGAATGGATGCACCAAGGCCTCTAGCAAACTCCAGATGCATGTGCCACCACGAGCACCTGGCTTACATGGGTTCTGGAGAGTCAAACCAGGGTCCTTAGACTTCACAGGCAAGCACCTTACCAGCCAAACCATCTCTCCAGCCCCCAGTACAACTTTAAAAGTCCCCATAGTTTATTTATTGTTATTGGTTTTTTTTTCAAGGTGGGGTCTCACTCTAGTTCAAGCTGATCTGGAATTCACTATGTAGTCTCAGGCTGGCCTTGAACTCTTGGCGATCCTCTTACCTCTGCCTTCTGAGTGCTGGGGTTAAAGGCATGCACCACCATGCCTGGCTTCCCCATAGTTTATTTTTAATCCCAGTACTGTTCAAACATCCTGATATTCCAATGTTTCTTTTTGTTGTTGTTGTTGTTGTTGAGGTAGGGTCTCACTTTAGTTCAGGCTGATCTGGAATTCACCATGTCATTTCAGAGTGGCTTTGAACTCATGGAAATCCTCTTACCTCTGCCTCCCAAGTGCTGGCAGTTATCCCACAGTTCTGGCATCTCAAAAAGTCATCTGGTCTCCACTGAAACCCATGGTTTATCCTCATGACTCCATCAGGCCTTCACACAGATACTCCAACAACCCTGCTTCACATCACCTGGTTGGCCATTTTCAAAACACAAACTGCATTGCAAATCTAATGACCCTGTCTTTCCTGCATTTATTATACTCCCATAGTACCAGGTAGGTAACCATATTTATTAATCCTGTGGGGAATAAAGCCAACTTTAAAGAGCAGGACATGCCTTCAGCATTAAGGCCCCTTACTTGTGGTGGTGCACACCTTTAATGTCAGTACTTGGGAGGCAGAGGTAGGATCTCTGTGAGTTCAAGGCTAGTCTGAGACTTCATAGTGAATCCCAGGTATTCCTGGGCTAGAATGAGATCCTACCTAACAAAGCCAAACCAAATCAAACCAAAACAAACAACAACAACAAAAAAAATCAGCATGCACTCTTCCTGCTGTCCCAATGCACAACAGGTGGCCCAGTCTCAATGGTTATAATCTCTCAAACAATTACAGCTGCACAGGCCACAGTTTAGGCCCAAAGATTTTTTTTCCCATGTCTTTTTTTTTTTTTTTCTGTGTCTTATTCATCTGCTCACACCAGTCCATTTCTATGCAACACACCCTTGCTCAGGTTCTGAGGGCATGGGAAGAACACAGCTAACCTCTCACACAAACTGCCTCTAGCCCAGTCTGCACAAAGCTCTTTCCTCTTATTATAAACTGAACTTCAGTTTACAGTTCCTTCTGCATTAAGGTCTTTTAACTCTGTGTAGAAATTCTGCCTCTAACACCACAAGGTGTCTTTTAGATCAAAGATTAAAATCCTCCCACATTCTTCTCAGAAATTAGTTCCAAAAGGCCCAAAGTCACACAGTCAGGAGTCTAGTAGTAATGATCCCACCCACTGGCACCAATTTTCTGTAGTCACCAACATGAACTTTCATAACTTAGGGTCTGGGGATCTTGATCATCTGTTCCTACCAGAAGGTCTCATGTTGCTCCATTAGATTGATGCCATTATGCTGATTGGATCAAATGAGCAGAAGGTGGAAACCACTGTGAAGTTGCTGCCATAGCACATGTGCATCAGGAGACAGAGGAGCTGCTCATGTGAGAGCAACAGGAAGCATGTGCTTGGCTCTCTGGAAAGCCAGCTGTGCAGATAGGCTCTTCAAGAAGAACTAGGACACTTGAGCCTGTGCAGGGGCAGGAGGCAGATCCATCATGGTGGCCCCAGGACTGCTAGGAGGGGTGGAGTCAGGGGTGGCTTGCAGCTAAGACTTAACCCTCCTTGTGTCAGAGAGGAAGCCTCTTTTAGCTCAGGTCTGAAGTTACTGTGGTAGAAAATGAACAGATTGTCCCATGAATGACTCTGAAAAGTGCCTGATAGCAGTGGGGTCTCAGCCTAAGGCACAGATGTCCCCTGCACAGCTGGGTCAGGAAGTTAGCAGGTGGATTAGCTAAACTGACTCCTGGATAGGGAAGGCAGTGGAGTGGGCTCTTCTTCTTTTTTTTTTTTTTAAAGCCAGTATAAAAAGTAATGGTGTCATTATCACATTTTCATACATATGCCATTGTACTTTGTTCATATTCCTTCTCTCTCACTACTCTGTCTTTTTTTCTGCCTCCCAGTTGTTTGTGCCTTTATTTCATTGAAGCAATCCCCCACTCTGTTTTCATGTCAAATGTATTCCGTTCCTCTCTCTTATTCCTCTGTCCTCTCCACATTTCTTCCTCCTCTTTCACAGCCTGTTTTCTACTTTCAGGACCTCCCCCCCCCAAAAAAAAATACCACAAATTTAGCTCTGAAGTTCTCATATGAGAGAAAACATGGGGCGTTTACTTCTCCAGGGCAATCCTGGAGGCTCACACTGCCACAGAAAGAGTATTGTAGAATACATAGGCAGTGCATCTGGGGACCACCCTGGTTCACTCTGGAGAATTGAGGTGACATCTCTCTGTGTGATGTAAACTGTACTTCAGGTAGGTGACCCTGTCTGATGGGAATACCAGCAGAAACCCACTAGCTTTACAGGGGTTGATTCATGAGTATGTCCATGAGAGAGGGCTCACAGTGGAGCCAGGGGTGGTATTGTGCTTTGGAGTGCACTCAGGAATGCCCCTTCCTCATCATATCACACCACATTACCCCAGAAAGGGTAAGTGCCAGAAACTGCTTCTCACAGTCAGGCTGTTTGTTTGACTTTTCCAGCAACTCTCAAGAAAATGGTGAATGGTTCCTGACCTATACCATCTAGCTTTGTGGAAGTACATTGCAAAGATCTTTACATAATGACTCAATCACCTGTGATGCATCTCCCTAAATACACCCATGTGGTGGTTTGATTCAGGTGTCCCCCATAAACTTAGGTGTTCTGAATGCTAGGTTCCCAGCTGATGGAGATTTGGGAATTAATGCCTCCTGGAGGGAGTGTATTGTTGGGGGCGAGCTTATGGGTATTAAAGCCAGTTTCCCCTTGCCAGTGTTTGGCACACCCTCCTGTTGCTGTGGTCCACCTTATGTTGGCCAGGGGGTGATGTCCACCCTCTGCTCATGCCATCATTTTCCCCTGCCATTGTGGAGCTTCCCCTCAAGTCTGTAAGCCAAAATAAATCTCTTTTTCCCAGAAGCTGCTCTTTGTTGGGTGATTTCTACCAGCAATGTGAACCGGACTGCAACAGTAAAGTGGTACCAGGAGTGGGGTTGCTGCTAGACACCAGACTATGTAGCTTTGGCCTTTTGGAGCTGATTTTCAAGAGGAATGTGGGAGGATTTGAAACTTTGGCCTAAGATATGCCTTGCAGTGCTGTAAGTACAGCTTGATGTACTATTCTGGTCTGAGCTGCAAGACCTGAATGCAGTAAAACTATGATCTGTGAGGTTTGGCTTATGAGGGTGAGAAAGAGCTTTGCCTGGACTGAGCTAGCAGTTTGTGTGAGAAGTTTGCTCTTGTTCCCATGTCCTGAGAAGTTGTTCAGGGTTGCTTTGCGTAGAAATGAGCTGGTGTGTGCAGAAGGATATGGCACAGAAAGAAAATTCTTTGGGTGAACTGCTGCCCGTTCAGCTGCAACTGAGAGATCACAACTTTTGAGACTGGGCTAGCTGACCTGCACTGGGGAAACAGGAAGAATGTAGACTCTTTAGAAGGGGCCTGAGTGCTCAAGGAGTCCTGTTCTTCAAAGTCTGCTTTAATCCCCTCTGGATTAACAAATTGGCACCCTACCTGGTATCATGGAGTATAAGAAATGCTGGAAAGAGGGTCATTGAGTTTGCAACACGGTCTTGTGTTTTGGAAATGGCCATGGGCAGTGTGAAGCGGGTTGGCTGGTTGCCTGCATAGAGACCCCATGGGGCCATGAGGATGAACCGTGGCTTGTAGTGGAGACCCAGTAGAGACATTGGGACCACGAGATGGCTACCGAGGAGCTGCCGGCCCCGATGAAGTTTCCCAGGACTGTGAGTAGCCTAGAACAAACTAGATGTCACCTCAATTCTCCAGAGTGAACCAGCGTGGTCCCCAGATGCACTAGGAATTGGAATGCCAGAGACTTGTTGCTGGTTAGAATTATCGGACTTGGAGATTTGTCACTGGCTAGAATTGCTGGACTTGAAGCTACAGAGTTTGATGTTTGCCCTGGTTATTTAAATTTTGTATTGGTTGAATGTTTCTTTGCTATGCCCAATGCCATCTCTTGCAGTGTAAATATTTATTCTGTGCCATTATGGGTTTTTTGAGGTTGATTTTTGATATTATGGCTCAGTTAAAAGATCTTGAACTATGGGGATGTATGAACATCATTGGGATTGATTAAAAACTATGAGGACTTTTAAAATGAGATGAATGCATTGCATTTTACATCGTGTATGGATATCAGTTTATGGGGGCCAGGGCAGAATGTGGTGGTTTGATTCAGGTGTCCCCCATAAACTTAGGTGTTCTGAATGCTAGGTTCCCAGCTGATGGAGATTTGGGAATTAATGCCTCCTGGAGGGAGTGTATTGTTGGGGGTGGGCTTATGGGTATTAAAGCCAGTTTCCCCTTGCCAGTGTTTGGCACACCCTCCTGTTGCTGTGGTCCACCTTATGTTGGCCGGGGGTGATGTCCACCCTCTGCTCATGCCATTGTTTCCCCCTGCCATCGTGGAGCTTCCCCTCAAGTCTGTAAGCCAAAATAAATCTCTTTTTCCCAGAAGCTCCTCTTTGTTGGGTGATTTCTACCAGCAATGCGAACCGGACTGCAACAACCCATCTCTTCAATCATGCATGAGCATCAGTGAATGTATCACTCTAGGAAACTCAGAAGACCCAAGAAAGTAAAAATATGAAAACCATCTAATGTACAACTTCCCAAGTTTTGTTTCATGGTAGAGACATGACTTTGAGCAAATATGGGACTGTGTCCAAGTGCACTCTGTCCTTTTGAACATTGCCTAATCGACTCCAGAGCATTACAACTTTTCCCACAGAGTCAGTATAGGCCAAGAGCCAAAGTCATTCTAGGTTTGGGGGAACCCATGGTGGCCTTTCACATCAAGGCCATGCTGGTTCCAAGACCAGGTGCTAGATTTGAGGGTATGAGATTGGAACTCAGGGTCACAACCTCTCCTGGAAAGATTCTCTGGTGTTTCATAATGGGACTTTCCCTTAGCGATTCATAATGGGACTTTCCCTTAGCGATAAACATGGTAAAGTGGCCTGGGGATGATGTGCAGGTTTCTGTTGCCAGAGCCGAGACTGCTGTGACCCAGGGAATTCTCCTAAGTACCCTCATCTTATCACGAGAAAGGTTGTTGTGATTTCTAAGACAGGATGGTGGTGTAGGCAGAGCAGGGCCATGGGCTGCTGTATCCTGGGGGCCAGTCCTTGCATGAGCCTGAGAGATTCTTTATTGCTCTCTGTTGGATAGGGGATTTGAAGTAGACTTTTTTCTTCCTGAGTTCCAGAGTAATCTCTAGGAGGTGTGGTTCACATGAAGGGAGAAATGACTGGCTGCGTCCCTATAAAATGTGAATCCATGGATGAACCAGTGCTCCTTCCCTAGAGTGACATTTGAATCTTTAGTCCGTGAACATTACTCCCAGAAAGCAGAATTACCCTTGTAGTCCTGTAGTAGGCAGTTTAGTTTTGTAAGTTTTTTTTTTGTTGTTGTTGTTGTTTTTGTTTTTTGTGGTATGTAGGATTGCCCCCAGGTTCTTGCACACTGCCACTAAGCCACGTCTCTAGCCCCAAATCCACATTTGCTTGATGGGTATTGGCTTTGTAAGTGAAACTTTTTTGAATTAAAATTTCCTCCAAGGATCAGGGACCATTATAGAAAAGCATTGGAAAGAATATAAGAGCCAAAGTATGGGGAGGAGTGCTTTGTAATACTGTCTTCCAGACACAAAGTGGCCATGATATTCATGACCTCACAGTGGCTGATGACCTACACAAGACCTGCATAATAGGAGGGACAAATGGTGACATTAAGATAGAAGAGAGACTAGTTGGAAAGAAGGGATTCAGTGGAGTGGGGATACTGGAGGAGGGAAATTGAGGGTTGTGGAAGAGGATTATGATCATGGCATATTGTGTATATGTATGGAGGTGTTCAATAAAAAGTTTGAAGGGCTGAAGAGATGGTTTAGTGGCTAAGGTGCTTACCTGTGAAGCTTAAGGACCCAGGTTTGATTCCCCAGTACCCATGTAAAGCCAGATGCACAACTGGCACAGGCATCTGGAGTTCGTTTGCCATGGCTAGAGGCCTTGGCATGCCTATTCTGTCTCTCACTCTCTCGTTCTCTCCAATAAATAAATATATTTTTTAAAGTTTAAAAAATTTTCCTATTAGTGATCTCTTGAAAATACACTATTTTCCTATCCCTAATTATCAGACTTTCTCCTGCCTCCACCCTTGATATACCATCGTCTCCATTTCCCACGAAGGGAAGGCTGAGCACCTGAGGGAAATCATCAGAAAAGGTGCCCCAGGGTTTGCCTGAGAGTTCGCTCATGCTTTGGGAAGGGGGCTCCATTGGCTGCTGAGACTCAGCCCTGCCTAGCTCAGCTGTCCCCTCTCTGGCCGGAGCAGGGAGGTCCCCTAGGCCAGGATCTCCGACTGGGTTCTGAATGGTTGCTTCCCTCGCTGTTCTCACTCGGAGCAGACTGGCAGTGCGCAGACTCGTCTCTCGCTGGTCACATTCACCTACACCCTTCCTGTCCCCATCATCTTCTTTTGGTCCTCAGCCAGGAGACTCTGAGCACCCTCTTCTCTCCTTATGTCCTTCCCCATGACAAAACCCTGAACCCTACCATCCACGTGGGTCTCAGTTGGGCTCATTTTGCCTTGGGGTGCCCCTGCTCCCTTGCCCCTTGCACAAAACGGTGAGAGAACAGAGTGCCCCACTTTACTCCCCACCCGCATTTCCACAGCCACGAAGCAAAGCCTCTGTGGTGGGCAAGGGTAGGTACTGCAGTGACCACGCCAGCCTTCCCGGCTGCTCCCCTGGTCACTGCTCCTACCAGTCCTCTTCAGCTTCCATCTCTGCCAGTAACCGTGATGCTCTTTGGTGCTCGGCAAGCCTTTCCTGGCACTTTTCTCTCCCGGGAACACTGGGGGCTTCATCTGGAGCCCCTGTGCGGGTCTGCCAGCGCGGGCTGCTGCGGCGGGACTGCTTGCCTTTGGACCCTTATAATCAGTTCCCACACCACCGAAGACGCTTCCTTTGGGCACTCTGACACCTTAAAAACAAATCCTCAGTATAGGCACATTTCTGGCCCATGGTTTATTCATACTTGCCTCATCAGTGCTACTGGGATAGCTGCTTAGAGTCCATGCAAATTTTTCCTAGGAGCGTCAGGACAGGCATAGGGACGCGCCAGTCAACAGCACCACTTAGGACGAGGATCGAACCCAAAGTTCTCTGACCTCCAGAGCGGCAGCACTTACAAAGCTACACTCACAAAGAACACACACACACACTTAAAGCCACACACTTTCACACCATCCACACTCACACACGTAAACACACACCCATCCACACTCACACACGTAAACACACACCCATGCACACTCACATACACACATGTGCACACACAAACACACGCTTGCACATGCATATTTGACGGGAGCCAGCCCCAGCTGGAGCGAGGTCCTGGAAGGAAATGCGGAGTCCCAGGGGAAGAATGAGAGTCACCAGGTTGCTGTGCCAGGTGATTCGGGATCTCTGCCTCCCCCAAACCTTGTGTTTTAATTATACTACTACAGAACAAGAGCAGGCTTACTTTCCAGGAAATATCAAAACACTCGATTCTCAGCACAAACAAAACAAAACAAAACAAAAAAACCACAAAAAAAACAAACGTCAGCAAAGTGCCAGACATACTGTTTCATACTGAAAGGCCATTCTTCTAACTTTCTTGTACATTCTTTGTAGCCAAGCTTGGCAAGGTTACTTACTAACCTGTTCGATTAAAGAGTTCTATTGTTCTCTGGATAGCAAACACCAAGCAGGGCCTGGTCGAGCAAGCCTTTCCAAGAAGGGTAGTGAACTATAGCGTACCCATTTTACATTCTTATTCACTATGTGACCTGAGTTTTCATCACAAATTCCTATGTAGGGTAGTGGTGGGTCAGTAGGATCAGGAAACCTAAGTGTATTTGCCTTAGCTCCTCAAGGTGGACCTTGGAATTTCTGGTGTCATAATGGGAGGACCAAGTAATTCTTTTTTTCTGTAACTTGCAAAGAACTCCTTATTAGTCATATTCTTATATTTATCTAGGGAGTGTAAGTCTGTGCAAGTGGTTTTACTTTCATTTTCTTTCAGCCCTCTTATTTCTCTACAGCAGGGAACAGTTTGAGTTTCCTTTTCTTTTTTTTTCTTTGAAATACTAATTATATATATATTGACAACTTCTATACTTACAGACAACAAACCATATTTCCCTCCTCTCTCCCATTTTCCCCTTCATAACTTTGCTCTCCATCATATCCCCTCCCTCTCTCCATTAGTCTCTCTTTTAATTTGATGTCATCATATTTTTCTCCTATTATGAGGGTCTTCTGTGGGTATTGCTAGGCACTGTGAAGTCATGAATATCAAGGCCAGTTTCTGTCTGGACAGTTGCATGTAAGGAGTGGTACCCTTCTTTTAGCTCTTACATTCTTTCTATCACCTCTTCCACAATGGACCCTGAACCTTGGAGGGTATGAGATGTTTCAGAACTAGACACTCCTCCGTCCCTTCTTCTCAACACTATGTTGCCTTTTGGGTTACCCCAGTGGTCATCACTGGCTGAAAATAGAAGCTTCTCTAACCAGAAGTGAGAGTAGCATTAATATATGAGTATGAACATTAAGTGTAGTGCTTTCAGGGCAGTTTGGTGAGAATAATATATGCATTAATCCTGACAAGAGCAGGCTTTATACCCCTAAGGGTCACGACCTCCTCTGCATAGGCTTTTGATTAGGTTTTCAGTACTAGGCATGTATTCCCTCCAATAGAGCGGGCTTTTGGTCCAATTAAAGAGCAGTTGAGGGCTGGAGAGATGGCTTAGCAGTTAAGCGTTTGCCTGTGAAGCCTAAGGACCCTGGTTCGAGGCTTAATTCTCCAGGATCCATGTTAGCCAGATGCACAAAGGGGCACACGCGCCTGGAGTTCATTTGCAGTGGCTGGAAACCCTGGCGTGCCCATTCTCTCTTTCTCTCTCTATCTGCCTTTCTCGCTCTGTCTGTTACTCTCAAATAAACAAATAAAAAATGAACAAAAAAAATTAAAAAAAAAAAAAGAGCAGTTGATTTTCCCCAGAGCAGACATGCCACTATTGCACTTGTTCAGTTATTTGGCCTGTCTGGCCTAACTTGAGGCTTTTAGTGTCCATTGTTTTCACTGCTGATGACTTCTGTCTCCTATAGGGCTGCATACAGTGCAGCTTTTTACAGCTTTCAGTTGGCTGGACTATAGGGAGAAAGTTTTCTGCTCAGCACAAGCTTGATTTCTCAGTGACTTTGCTGCTCAGGCATGTGAAGTCTTCAGCAGTAGGGTCTTACCATCTCTTTCTCAAGGGAAACCAAGGGCCTTGGCAATAGCCTGTAATGTTTTAGAGGCAACAGGGACCTCTCTTACCAACAACTCATTGGAAGGAATTCCACCCTTAGCACTGAAAATTTTCTAGTAACAATCTATGGCTTCTGGATGTGCCATTATTCAAAAAAGTAGGTTTTCATATGTCTTATTCAGAATATCTTGAGTTTTAATTGACCCTCCCCCTCCCTTCTTTTATACAGTCTCTTCCCCTGTTTTTTTTTTTTTTTTTTTTTTTTTTTTTTACTTTTTAATTTTTATTAACATTTTCCATGATTATAAAAAAATACCCCATGGTAATTCCCTCCTTCCCCGCCGACACTTTCCCCTTTGAAATTCCATTTCTTCCCCTGTTTTTTGAGTTCTTTGGATATTAATCCTCTGTCAGATGTGTAGCTGGCAAAGATTTTTCTCCAATTCTGTAGGTTGTCTCTTTGCTCTATTCACAGTGTCCTTTGCTGTACAAAACTGTTGTAATTTCTTGAGATCCCAGTGATTAGTGGTTTTATTTCCTGAGCAATTGGGGTTATATTCAGAAAGTCATTCCCTATACCTTTTCCTCTAGCAATTTCAGAGTTTCAGATCTAATATTAAGGGCCCTGATCCACTTGGATTTGATTCTTGTGCATGGGGACAAGGGTTGATTTTCATCCTTCTACATATAGATATCCAGTTTTCCCAGTAGCACTTGGTGAAGAGGCTGCCTTTTCTTCAGTGAATACTTTTGTCAAAAAATCAGGTGGCTATAGCTGCCTGGATTAACATCTGGGTCCTCTATCCTGTTCCTCTGATCTACATGTCTGTCTGTGTCAATACCATGCTGTTTTTGTTACTATGGCTTTGTAATATAGCTTAAAATCAGGTATGGTGATTAAACCAGCCTTATTTTTGTTGCTCAAAATTGTTTTGGCTATTTGAGGGTGCTTTTTGTGTGTGTGCTTCCAAATGAATTTTAGGATTGTTTTTTCTCTTTATGTGAAGAATGACATTGGAATTTTAATGGGGATTGCATTAAATGTGTAGATTGCTTTGGGTAAAATTGACATTTTCACAATATTGATTCTTCCAATCCAAGACATTGAAATATCTTTCCATTTCCTTGTGTCTTCTGCAATTTCTCACTTGAGTGTTTTAAAGTTCTCATTCTAGAGATCCTTTACTTCCTTGGTTAAGTTTATTCCAAGGTACTGTTTTATCATTATTTTTTTTAATTATTTATTTATTTATTTATTTGAGAGTGACAGACACAGAGAGAAGGACAGATAGAGGGAGAGAGAGAGAATGGGCGCACCAGGGCTTCCAGCCTCTGCAAACGAACTCCAGACACATGCGCCCCCTTGTGCATCTGGCTAACGTGGGACCTGGGGAACTGAGCCTCGAACCGGGGTCCTTAGGCTTCACAGCCAAGCGTTTAACCGCTAAGCCATCTCTCCAGCCCTTATCATTATTTTTTTGAGGCAATTGTGAATGGGAGAGAGTCCCTGATTTCATCCTCCACATGTTTGTTGTTAATATGTAGGAAAGCTACTGATTTCTGTGTGTTTATTAGTATCCTGCAACATTGCTAAAAGTGTTTATCAATGCTAACAGTTTGGTGATAGAGTCTTTAGGGTCCTTTATGTACAGAATCATATCATCTGCAAATAATGATAATTTGATCTCTTCCTTTCCAATTTGTATCCCTTTTATGTATGTCTCTTGCTTTATTGCCGTAGCTAAGGCTTCCAGTTCTATATTAAATAATAGTGGGGACAGTGGACACTCTTGTCTTGTTCCTGAATTTAGTGGAAAAGCTTCAAGTTTTTTTCCCATTTAGTATTATGTTGGCTGTAGGATTGTCATAAACAGCTGTGGTGGTTTGATTCAGGTGTCTGCCATAAACTTAGGTGTTCTGAATGCTAGGTTCCCAGCTGATGGAGATTTGGGAATTAATGCCCCCTGGAGGGAGTGTATTGTTGGGGGCGGGCTTATGGGCTTTATAGCCAGTTTCCCCATGCCAGTGTTTGGCACACCCTCCTGTTGCTGTAGTCCACCTTATGTTGGCCAGGGGGTGATGTCCACCTTCTGCTCATGCCATCGTTTCCCCCTGCCATCGTGGAGCTTCCCCTTGAGCCTGTAAGCAAAATAAACCTCTTTTTCCCAGAAGCTACTCTTGGTTGGGTGATTTCTACCAGCAATGTGAACCAGACTGCAACAACAGCTTTTATTATGTTGATGTATGTTCCTTCTATTCCCAGTTTCTGTACTACTTTTACCATGAAGGGATGTTGGATTTTGTCAAATGCCTTTCTGCATCTATTGAGATGATCATGTCATTTTTGTCTTCCAGACCATTTATATGATGTATCACATTTATTGATTTGCATATGTTGAACCATCCCTGCATTCTTGTGATAAAGCCAACTTGGTTGGGGTAAATAATCTTTCTAATATATTGTATTCTGTTTGCCAATATTTTGTTCAGAATTTTTGCATCTATGTTCATTAGGGAGATTGGTGTGTAATTTTCTTTTCTTTTTTTTTTTTTTTTGTTCTGTGTTTGTCTGGTTTTGGTATCAGGGTGATGTTAGCTTCATAGAAAGAGTTTGGTAGAATTTCTTCTATTTTAGGGAAAAGTTTGAGAAGCAGTGGTGTTAGTTATTCCATGAAGGTTGGTAAAATTCACCAGTGAATCCATCTGGGCCTGAACTTTTTTTAGTTGAGAGACTTTTTATAACTACTTGGATCTCTGTACTTGTCAAAGGTCTATAGCAGACAGCTTCAAGTTCATTGTGATGAACTTCCAGACCAGGCACAGTTATGGAGGAAGGGATATTTATTGAAGCTTACAGATCCAGGGGAAGTTCCATAATGGCAGAAGAAGCTGGCCTGCCTTCACAGGTCCAAGCAGAGAGAAAGACAGAAGCACAAGCTTAAAAGCCAAAAGCCACACAACACAGCACACTCCAGGAGCTCCAGCCAGGCACGCTTTGCATATCTTTAGGTTGAAATCTCAAACCCACCACCACCCCTTAAGATCCATCCAGTGACACTGCCTCCAGCCAGGTGGCTACAGATGCAAACTACAAACTAATAAAATACTGACTATATTGGGGACCTTCTATTCAAACTCCCACAAGGTCTATTTAAATAGTTTATCTATCTTGATTTAATTTTGGTAGGTCATATGAATCAAGGAAATCATCCATTTATTTCAGATTTTCAAATTTAGAAGCATATATATTCTTAAAGTATGCCCTTGTGATTTTCTGAATTTCTTTGGTATCTGTTGTAATGCTGCCTTTTTCATCTCTAATTTTACTGGTTTTTGCTTCTTCTCTCTTTTCTCTGATCAGATTTGCTAAGGGTTTATTAATCTTGTTTATCCTGTCAAAGAACCAGCTCCTTGTTTCATTGATTCTTTGTATTTTTTTTTTTTTGATATTTGCTTTGTGTCCTAATATATGGTCTATTTTATAGAATGTTCCATGTGCTGCTGAGAAAAATGTATATTCTGCAGTATTTAGATGGAATATTCTGTAGATATCTGTTAGGTCCATTTATTCCATGACATCACTTAATTCAGATGTTTCTCTGTTTATTTTTTGCCACGATGACCTGTCAATTGGTGAGAGTGGGGCATTGAAATCACCTACTACAATTGTGTTTGATGTTATCTGTGACCTTAATTCTAATAGTATTTGTTTAATGTAACTGGGAGTCCCCCATGTTATGTGCATATATGTTTAGGATTATAATGTCCTCCTGTTGGAGTCTTCCTTTAATCAGTATAAAGTAACATTCTTTATCATTCCTCACTAATGCTGGTTTGAAGTCTATCCTGTCACATATTAGGATAGCAACTCCTGCTTGTTTCCTAGGCCCATTTGCTTGAAGTACCATTTTCCATCCTTTCACCCTAAGACAGTGTCTATCTTTTATTGAGATATGAGTTTCCTGGAGGCAACAAACAGCAGGATCTTGCCTTTTTCATCCATTCACCAAGCCAGTGTCTTTTTGTTGGGACATTGAGGCTATTGATATTAAGACTAGGACAAATTTTTACTGATTTAAAAACGTATCGATTGCAAGACTCCTGTAACTCTCTGGAGTGTGTCATGGATAAAGCCCAGCCTCTCGCTCTTACACCAGTGGAGAGAGGGTATTCACTAGCTCAGTTGTATTGTGAAGTAACCATGGTGACTTCCTTTCTGGAAAATTCCCAGGCAGTAGCTGGAAAGACTTTGTGTTGTTCTGGGAACTGACAATGAAATCCTAATCCCAGTTCATGTATTTTTTTTTGAATGTGTTGTGTTTTGTGCATGCATGTATATGCATGTTTTTATGTGTGTGGAAACATGTGTATGTGGTACTCAAGTATTTGAAACCTGAATGTGGACATTGCTGTCTTTCACAGTTTAGTGCTTGTTTTTTTTTTTTTTTTTTGTAGGTAGAATCTCACTCTATTGTGGCTGACCTGGAATTCACTCTGTAGTCTCAGGGTGGCCTCAAACTCATGATGATCCTCCTAACTCTGCCCCCTGAGTGCTGGGATTAAAGGCATACACCACCACACCCAGCCTTCCAACTTAATTAAAAAAAATTTGTTTATTTATTTATTTGCAAGTAGGGAGACAAAGGAGAGGGAATGAATGGGTGCACCAGGGCAAGTAGGGAGACAAAGGAGAGGGAGAGGGAATGAATGGGTGCACCAGGGCCTCTAGCCATTGCAAAACAAAAAGTACCACTTTGTGCATCTGGCTTTATGTGGGTACTGGGGAATTCAACCCAGGTTGTTAGGCTTGGCAGGCAAGTGCCTTAACTACTGAGCAGCCTCTCCTTAGTTTTTTGGGCCAGGTCTGGCATCATACCTAGACTTGACCAATTTGCCTAGACAACAGGACCCAGGATGCTCTTGTCTCACCTACCCTGCCAGGCCCAGCTTGACGTTGGTACTGGACATCAAACTTAGCTGCTCGTGTTTGAGCCACATTTTACTTGCTGTGTTGTTGTCTCCCCAGTCACTTACAACATGTCTCTTCTTTTCTCCTTCTTCTCCTCCTCCTCCTTCTTCTTCTTCTTCTTTTTTTCGAGGTAGGGTCTCATTCTGGTCCAGGCTGACCTGGAATTAACTATGTAGTCTCAGGGTGGCCTCGAACTCACGGCTAACCTCCTACCTTTACTTCCCGAGTGCTGGGATTAAAGGCGTGCTCCACTACACCTGGGTTACAACATGTCTTTTAAAATCAGTTTTAAATGTGGTGACGACTTAAAAGGAGACACACTTTCAGGCCTCTGCCACATCTCTGAAATATCTATGTGGAGTCCTAGTTGCCCACTCACACTTCAGCCTGCTGGCTGTACCAGCCAGAGAGGTGTCTCTTAGCTTACTATGTATTTGGATCCACCTGGCCTTGCACACCAGAAGACCCATGGATATACTTTGGTATTAAATCCAACCTTCTGCCTGGAAGTTTTCTGCATTACTAGCAACGTTGCTGTCCATCTGTAAGCGGTTAATACTATACATGTACTTTTTAAAGGTATTACCCAGCTGTCTGCAAAGGAAGAACAAAACTAAACTGGTCCTCAGGTTGCACAACTGGTCAAAATGACCCTAGGGTGGAGGGCACTGGAGTCCAGTAAGGATTCTATTGCAACCGTTGATAGGAAATGATCTGTGGGACTTTCCCCAAGAACCGTGCCAGGCTCATCCTGGCCGTGCTCCCAGTGGGGAGACTCACCATAAATACCCAACTCTTCACCACGAAGACAGAGACCCGAAGCTCTGCTCTACCAGACCTCAGGTGAGAGACAGCTCCACAGAGCAACTCAAAAGACCCTCTTATTTCTTCCCTTCAAACAATGTTATTTCTTCTAGAATAAATTTTGTGTTTTGTATTCATCTGACCTGTGGTTTGTGTAGGGAACAAAGGACACATGGAGATGTTCAGTGAATTACAGGCTCCCACAAGGGTGACAAACCTGCCTCCATCCTCTCTTTCTCCATAATTGCTGCCAAAGGTCACCCAGGCAGACTTGGTTCAAAGATGGTAGCATTAGAACTGAGGGCTTGTGGCTCTGAGGGGAGTCCTGCGCCAAGGTCTCCTGGCCCTGCTGGGATGTTAGTGAACAGCAGCTGAGTGAAGGGCCAGGCTCTCCCTGACTTACAGATGCCAGAGGGGGCAGTGCCAGTCTGTCCCTGTCTCCTTGATCTCTTCCCCTTTCATGTCCGCAGGATGAAGCTGTTCACAGGCCTCATTTTCTGCTCCTTGGTCCTGGGAATCAGTGGCAGCTGGTTTTCATTTGTAAGCGAGGCTTATGGAGGTAAGGGGGATGGTGGAGACATGGTCTGTAGGGGTCATCGTGAGCACCCTGAAGCACTGGAGCCTCTGTCAGGCTGAGCTGCCCTGAGCGTCAGAATGCACCAGGGGTTCTAGGGAGTATTTCTGTAAAGGACTGAATGTGGCCGAGGGTCGAGCACAGGATGTAACCGAGCTGTGCATGAGGACCCAATTGAGAAGTCAATGTGTGTGCTGACCTCTTCCTAAGTTCAGTTGCAAACACTGTCAGGCCCACATGACATGAGCCAACCTTACTCCTCCCCCCAGAGGCCTGTGATGATTTGTTGTTGGTGAGGCCTCGCGTGGGGATGGTCAGTGTCTACCCAGGTGACCAGGTCCTTCCCTTAAGCTGAGGTCATTGCATCTGGAGATATATCTGGATGTCCACCTGGGGGAATATGCCATCAGTGTGGTCAGCACACTACAGTGCTCAGATCAGCCTGGACCATCAAGACCTGCCTGACCAAAGTTTCCATAGTGCTGAGGTGGGGACATCCCCCTACGTAAGCTCACCCCCTCTGTCCATTGTACCTGACCCTTGAGTAAGGTAGAGCTCACAGCAGCACAGTCACCCCCCAACGTCTCTCAGTAGTGGGGCATGGGGAGGCCAGAGAGGGCTAGAGGAATCACCCGTGATCACAGGCTGAAACTTGAACGTTGTTCTCTCCTCTGTCCCTCTGCAAAGTGTCACCACGGTTTTCCTGTTTGCTTCATGTTTCTTTTGCCTTTCCTTCCCGGTCCAGGGGCCAAGGACATGTGGCGAGCCTACTCTGACATGAAGGAAGCCAACTGGAAAAACTCGGACAAATACTTCCACGCTCGGGGCAACTATGACGCTGCCCAAAGGGGGCCTGGTGGTGAATGGGCTGCTGAAAAGATTAGGTAACACAGATGGCTGGGGACACCAGGCCTGTGTGAGCAGGATGTGTGACCCTAGGGGACGAGGAGCTCCACCACCTGCCCATCCTACCGTCCTCTTCATCCATGCCAAGTGCAGGGCCTGGGCTCTGGACACAGCCAGCACACAGCTCGTGCTGGGTGAGCTGACTCCCACTTACAGATAGGGAGTCATTCCCATCCACATCCCTGTGGCTGATGGTCATTGACTATAGGCTGGTCAGCCTCAGCTGGGTTGAGCTGGGCCTGTTAGAATCACTTTCAACATCTTCTAAAAAATATTTTATTTTTATTTATTTATTTGAAGTACAGAAATAGGCAGACAGAGAGAGAGAGAGAGAGAGAGAGAGAGAGAGAGAGAGAGGGAGAGAGTGGGTGTGCCAGGGCTTAGAGCCGCTGCAACGGAACTCCAGATGTGTGCACCCCCTTGTGCATCTGGCTTATGTGGGTCCTGGGAGTTGAATCTGGGTCCTTTGGCTTTGCAGGCAAATACTTTAACTGCTAAGCTATCTCTCCAGCCCAACTTTCAGCCTCTTAGTCACGGTTCTTCTTGGGCTCCTTGCAGAGCCATTCATGCAAAGGGGAGGATGGGAGTGTGCACTGTGGCTCTACAGCCTGGATGAATCTCCTTCCTTCCTCTCTCCCTTCCTCCTTTCTTCCTTCCTCCATCAGTGATTTAAGAGAAAGTCTTCAGAGTTTCTTTGGCAGAGGAGACGAGGACACCATGGCTGACCAGGAAGCCAACAGATGGGGTCGCAGTGGCAAAGACCCCAATCACTTCAGACCAAGAGGCCTGCCTGACAAGTACTGACTTCCTCCTCACTCTCTCAGGACACTGGGCTGTGGGCCTGACCACAGTGCCTGTAGTTGTTCAGTCCTATGTCCAGCAAATTAGAATGTACTCAGTATGTTGTAATAAATGTTTATGAGGCTGAACTTCTTGTAACCGTGAAAGATCTTTTTTGTGGGTACAAAAGGGTCAACCACAGTCATCACTTGAAGGCACTCTTGGGACAAAGAACTTACGGGTGGGTGACATGAGCTCCGTGGTCACACAGAGCAGACAACTTCACTGGTCCCCTCTCTCGTGCAGATTGAGCCTGGCTCTTCACCCTAGGCTCCTGAGGTTACAGTGCCACTGTTTCTAGGCCTTTGCAGTTCTGCGTCTCCACACTCCATCCCTACTGTCCCTGCATTGTTTTTGCTGCCTCTGGGGCAGGAGATAAAACTTGGGAACAGTGCATGATCGAATCCTGCCCAGTCTCCTGGATCTTCTGTTCCTCTCAGTCAAACATACAAATCCAGTTATTCACCAGTTTTCATCCATTCAGGAAAAGAAGAACTCAGTAGAACCCACTCTACTTGTTCTTTCTTTTTGTGTGTTGGCTTTCTTGGGATTGAAGGCCAGCCTTTCCCCTGCCATGGAAGCAGTCTACAACTGAGTTACGTCCCCATTCCTTGTCCTGATAGCTTCTCACAGTGAATTGAAGCTGGTCTTGAACTCGCCATACAGCCAAAACCAGCCTCAAAGTTGTGATGCTCCTGCCTCTGCCTCACACACACAGGCATGTGCTACCATCCCCGCCTCCGACTCCCGTCATTGCCTCATTTGAAGCCTAAGTGACACAAAGTACACCATTTGTGAATGTTCTCTGATGACTTCTGCATCTGACCTAGGTCACATTCATGAAAGAGGGGTTGTGAAGAGCAGTTAGGATAAAATGTTCTTATCACCGAGGGTACTGCCAGTGGACAGAGGCCAAGCAGGACTTTGACGGGAGAAATTTTAATATATGTAATAATTAAGTAGCTCCTGGGTTTGTTACTAAGGAAAATGAACAGAAAAGGGTATGTATTTGAATCACCCTCAAAGATGACATATGCATCTAGTCGTCAAGTCTGTCACCTTACCTGTAGGATGGTGAGCGACACTGCGTGCTCCAGATTAAAGTGACAACCTGAGCTGTGCAGGTGGGAGCCAACAGGAAGCAGCCCAGGAGTTCAGGGGACACACTGCGGACGAACCGAGGACCCTGCAAGCCCCGGGGGCTGCGCATGAGAGAGCAACAGGCGGCCGTGCTCTGCTCGCAGGGAAGCCACGTGTGCTGAGGGACTCTGCTGTGGAAAGGGAGGCTGGGCCTGTGTGGTGGCAGGAGGCAGCTCCCATGGTGGCCTCAGGACTGCAGGAAGGAGAAGAGTCGGGAGGCTTGCAGCTGAGATTCAGCTCTCCTCCGGATCAGCTCTATTGGGTAGATGCAGTTGTGCCAGAAAGGAAGCCGCTTCGAGCTCAGGGCTGACGTTGCAGACACAGCCTTGTCCAGGGTGCCCCAGGCGTGATCATCATCGTGCAGGGCCTGGAATGTGGAAAGTGCTTCTAGCAGTGTGGCACACTGAAGTCTCTGCCTAAGGCACAGGTGTCCCCTGCACAGCTGCCTCAGGCAGTTAGCAGGTAGATTAACTATGCTGACTGCTGAGTGAGGAAGATAATGGCTCTTAAGCCTTTGTTGAAGTCAGTATTCAAAGTAATGGGTCTCTTTATTGTATTAGAACACATGCATGTCTTTGTACTGTGTTCTTATTTTGTCTCCTCTCCCTCTACTCTATTCTTCTTTCTGCTTCTCTCATTGGTCCCTTTCTTCCTACCACGTAATCAAGTCATCCCCCTATTCTGCTTTCATATCACATGTAATCCATCACTCGTGTTTCAAAATCCTCTCCCTCATTCCCAGTTCCATTTCTACATTCAAAACAGACACACACACACCACGCACACACAAACATACACAACTCTGAATTCTTCATTAACTAAGCTGACTCCTGAGTGGGAAGATAATGGAGTGGGTTCTTAAGTCTTTGTTAAAGCCAGTATTCAGGCTGTGCATGTTGGGGCATATCTTTAATCCCAGCATTTAGGAGGAGAATTACTCTGAGTTTGAGGCCACCCTGAGGCTACATAGTGAATTCCAGGTTAGCCTGAGCAGAGTGAGGCCCTACCTCCATAAAAACAAAAACAAAAAAAAGAAAAAAGAAAGTCAAAGTAATGAGTCTCATTATCATATTGTGACACATGCATGTCTTTGTACTTTATTCTTTTTTCACCACCTCTTCCTCAACCCTATTCTTATTTCTGCTTCTCTCTCTTGCTTGTCCCTTCCCACGTGCAACCCCCTCCCCATTCTGTTTTCTTGTCACATGTATTCCAACACTCTCTCTCTCTTAAGCCCTTTCCCCCTTCTCTTATGATTCCCTTTTTACTTTCAGGACTTACAGACAGACAGACAGACAGACAGACAGACACACACACACACACACACACACACACACACACACATGTACATCTGAAGTCTTCATATGAGATGGAATATGGGACCTCTTACTGCTCCGGTGCAATCCTGGGGCCACACTGTCACAGGGACAGTGCTATGCAAAAACTGTGCAGCACACCTGCGGACAATCTTATCCCATTGGGAATAGAGGAAAGAGCTCTTTGTGTGATGCATGAGTCTAACATCGGTAGTGACAGTACCTGACAAAAATTACAGCTGGTCAGACCGGCTTTCCCCGGGCTGGCGCAGGCACAGTGCAGTGAGGAGAGGACTCACTCTGGAGCCGGGGTGCGGACCAGAACAGAGGCTGGGGACACATGAGCTGTGGGTTGTTTCTCTCTCTTTCATCTTCAGGCTGAAGCTGGGTATTTAGTAACTTGAGCAAAACTCTTGGGAAGGGACAGAGCTACGAAGAGGATGAGAAAGCAGTACATGGCCTCAAATCAGCAAATGAGTGGCTCCAAACTGGACAGGGCAACTGTGGACCTGTGCTGGAGCCACTCATGCGTGCCCCTTTCTCTGCACGTCATACCTAAAGGAGTCAGCAGGGTTGAGAAATCTCTTTACTGAGGGAAAATGATTTTCAGAAATTCAGCAGAAAACTCTTGGATGCCCCGGAACCTGGCTGAAGATCATAACACTGCCCTGACTATCTCAAAAGACACTGGATGAGCTGGGCAACTATCTCGGCTATTTTGAGAGAAGCAGCTGGCACCCATCACTCCCTCATCCCCTCCCTCTCTCTTCCTGCTAGCAAGACCTTACCTTTAGATAAAAGCCCTCTGCAAAAATCTGCTTTACATTTTACATTTCCAGTCCCAAGACTGCTGAAATATGAAGTGTCCCTCTGTGACCTCAGAACAAAACTCGACTTCTGGCCAGAGATGTCTACCTGCTCCTTCCTTTCAAACCCACCTCTAAGCTATTTCCTTATAACACACATTTCCTAAGGAGCATTGTGTGTTAGATCATGGTCCCCACCCTCTCCAGCTTCACGTTTTACATTCCCAGGATCTCTCAAGAAAGCTAAATGGCTCCACTGGCTAGAGGTTCTGCAAACTCATGATGATCAATGAGAGCTTGTCACAGACATCCAAAATAATTTACCAGCAAGTATTTGGATAACAAAATACTTGAAATAACAAACTTACAATAGGAAAGGCATATTTATTTATTATTTACATACTTCTTTAGCTTACAGTTCAAGTGGGTTCTGTGCAAAATTGTGTGCTTCTTGTAAGGCTGTTTTCTGAGAGGTTTAGTTGAGGAGAGAACAACCACCTGAATGTGGGTGTCACCATCCCAACTTGAATGCAAAGGAACACACAGAAAGTGAAGTAAGCACTAGCATTCTTCTCTCTCTTCTTCCTGACTGCAGAGACAATGTGGCCAGCTGCCTCTACTTACTGCAGAGTCAGTGAATGAGCTGGAATGTTTATGTAAAACCTATGAACAGCCAGGCCTGGTGGCGAATGTCTTTAATCCCAGCACTGGAAGCCTGAGATAAGAGGATCATTGTGAGTAAAAGCCATCCTGGGCTGTAGAGTACGTTCCATTTCGACATGGGCTTGAGTGAGGCCCTGCTGCAAAAACAAAATAAAACATAACAAAAACCAAACAAAAAACCCCTCATCATGAACTGAGAAATTCTTGAGATGTTAGCTTCCTGACACAGGAGAATCCGAGGAGTCTCTTTCTGATGTAACTGTTTATTTACTATTTATTGTCCATATCTACCAAAATTTTGTTCCTTGTAAAAATTCCAGTCTTCTCACTGATTTAGATGTATGAGTATCTTCTGGTACAGAGGGGTTAGAAAGGATGCATACGATGTGGTAATTTTTGCCTTCAGAAATGGCTTGCTTGCAAAGCCTGATGGCCTAGTTTCAATTTCCAGTACCCACATAAAGCAAGATGCACAAAGAGACACACATGTCTGGAATTGATTTTCAGTTAAAGAGGCCTCAGTGTGCCCATTTCTCTCTCTCTGTCTCTCTTCTTGAATATAAATAAATATTTTTGAAAGAGGTAGTCATTATTGATCACTTAAATTTTAGCAAAACTTAGGAAATATTACTGGTACTGGAGAACTTTCCCATACCCAAATGAGTTCTTACTTTCTCAAACTCTGTAGAATTTCATAGCAAATTTAAATTTTTTTTCAAAATATTTTATTAATTTATGTGACAAAGACAGGCAGAAAAAGGAAGACAGAGAAACAGAGAGAGAGAGAGAAAGAATAGGCACTCCAGGATCTCCTGCCACTGCAAACAAACTCCAGACACATACACCACTTGTGCATCTGGCTTTACGTGGGTCCTGAGGAACTGACCCCAAGCCATCAGGTTTTGCAAGCAAGTGTCTTTAACCACTGAACAATCTCTCAAACCCAAATTAAAAAATTCTGAGATGTTATAAATTGCCACTGTCTTTTGCAAATGTTGGTGATAAAGGCGTAATGCCTCTGGAGAACCACGCGGGCTGGAAGTCCACCAGCGCAGCAGCTCTGTGTTTCATAACTGTACTTGCTGTTGCCAACAGTGGCTGGAGACTGAACCCCACCACCCCTTCCTAATGACTTGTCCTGACACATTCTGTCGGGCAGAGCCCAGTGGGCTGCCCAGAGACAGAAGGCCTCTGGAAAGAGAAGAGGATCCAGGGCCTGCTGGTGCCTACTGGTGTGTCTGGTAACCTTCAGGAGGAATGGCCTCTCTCTTCTGATAGGGAGGCTTTGGAGGAATGTGACTCAGCAGAGCACAAGTCCATTTCCTTCCCCACGTCTTCTTGGATCCTGATGAGTAGCTTACCAGAAGAAAGCAAGAGAAATGTCTTTCCTCCAAGGCCTTAATGCACTGATGGGCAGCTGTTTTTCAAGACTGTGGGAAGTGAATGGAGAACAGATTTTTTTTAACATCAGCCATTATTGATTTTTTTCATATTATTTATAATTGTTCTTGATGGGAGACAGCAATCTTAGGAGAATTAGTGATGTCTTGCTTTACCTTGTCCTTAACCTTCTGCATACGTAATCACCCCCATGTACTTTTTAGAATCTTATTTGATTCTGTCCTCATATACCAATGAGATACCTCTTATACATGCATATTCCCCTGAAGAGCATTACATTACAAGTGCTACTTTCATGAAATCATTGCATAGTTTTGATCCTCATTGTCTACCTCAGTAGCCATTAGATAGAAAATGCTGGATGAGGTGTTGATGAAAGACTAAACACAGCCATAAGGTGCAAAACACACATCAGTCAATGTTGCCCATAAAATTAAGATAGATGGGCTGGAGGTATGGCTAGCAGTTAAGGCATTTATTTTGCAAAGACAAGGACCTCAGTTCGATTCCCCAGACCCACGTTAGCCAGATGCACAAAGGGGGGCACGCATTTGGAGTTTGTTTGCAGAGGTTAGAGGCCTTAGCTCCCCAATTCTCTCTCTCTCAAATACATAAATAAATGAAAATACAATATTTTAAAAAAATTAAGATGACAAACCAGTCGTGGTGGCACATGCCTTTAATCCCAGCACTCGGGAGGCAGAGGTAGGAGGATTGCCGTGAGTTCGAGGCCACTCTGAGACTACATAGTGAATTCCAGGAGAGCCTGAGCTAGAGTGAAACCCTACCTCGAAAAACCAAAAAAAAAAACAAAAAGAAATTAAGATGGAGCAGAAAAGTTCCTATTGACTAGTGACATCATGGTCGTGAGGACATCGAACACTGAGGTCAGTCACGTGTGATTGGAAACACTGGTGCAGACATGTGCACTGCTGACATTCACAGGAAAGGGAATCACGTACAGTTCCATACAGGACATCATGTTTAGTACTAACACATGAGTACATTCCTGGTTTGTATATTTTTTAAGTGTAATACTTGTGAAGAATTTTTTCTGTATAACAAAATCTTTCCTTTTATACCAGCATCGGCCTCATGCCTCTACTGTTTATCATGTCTGTTCATTGCCCCAGGAGGCCACATGTTGCGATTGACCTATACCATTCCAACTTTGTGGAAGCACACTGAAGATGTTCACATAATTACCTAGCAGCCCTGTGATCTATCTCTTATACATGTCTATCACTGAAATACTGCCAGGGCATAATGAACCCATGCTGTAGGAAACTCTGCAGACCCAGGAAAACACAAATGTGGGTATTATGTGCTATCCACCATCCTGGGGTGTTTCATGGCTGGAAATGACTTGAAACACAATTGACCATATCTCATTGCACCTCTCTCCCTTTACACATAGACTGCTCGACTCCATAGTATCGAGCGGTTTCCCACAGTCAGTACAGGCCAGCACCAAAGTCACTCTAGGTTTGGGAGAACCCACGGTGGCTCTTCACTTCAAGCCAATGCTGCTTCCATAGGGTGCTGGATTTTAGGTATGTGGTGGGAACTCAGGGTCACAGTCCCCCTGGACTGGTCCTGTGGGGTTTCATAATGGGACTTTCCATTAGAGATAAGCAGGGCGAGGTGGCCTGGGGACAATGTGCAGGTTTCAGCTGCCAGAGATGAGACTGCTGTGACCTGGTGAGTTTTCTAAAAATAAATAAATTGTAACAGCCTGGATTTCCATAAGCTACCCCTCATCTTCTAACAGAGTGGGCAAGCTCCAAGAACGGTGAAGTTCCGGGACAGGGGGCTGGAGCGGGAAGAGCATGTCCCCGGGCTGCTCCGGGCCACAGCCATGTCAGTTCTCTCCAGGTAGCGGGCGCAGGCAGATATTGTTCTGAATACTAGAGTCTCCCCAGGGAGGTGTGGTTCATGTGAGGGAAGCCAGGAGTTGGCTGTGTCAGTACAACATGTGAATCCACACACAAATGGACATCCTTTCCTTTGAGTGAAATTTGAATTCAGTCAGTAAATGGAAATGTCAGAGAGCAGAATTGGTCTAGGGGCCCTGTGGCCAGCATTTTCATTTTATTTGCTTTGTTCTGGGGTGGTAGTTGGGATTGGCCCCTGTTTTTTGCACACGCAAGGCAAGTATTCTCCCACCAAACCAGGGCCCTAGCCCTGAATCCACATTTCATGATGCCTGCTGTCTATTGACAACGAACGTTTTATAACAACTTCCCATTGAAGATGTCTTGGAATTACCGCTGTTCTCTATTACTATGAACCAGGCTTTCTGCTCCCTCCCCCCTTGACACACGATTGTTACCAGACTCCTGGGAAGGGTAGATGAGCACCTGTGGGAGATAATCAAAATGGCATCCCAAGTGCCCCTGAGCTTTGGGGTGGGTCTTGCACAGAGTGCTGCCCTCAGCCCCTCTGGCTCAGCTCCACAGCCTCAGGCAGGAGCGGTGCCCGCCTCAGGCTGCCGCTCTGCCCATGTGCTGGGCGCCTGCTTTGCCTCCTGCGGTCCTGCTCACTCTGCTGGCAAGGCACAGACTCTTTCTCTCTGGCCACTCACGTACCCCTTCTTGTCACACTCTCACCTTCATTTGGTCCCCAGTGTGGAAGCTCTCTGAGAACACCCTCTGCAAATCTCTTGTTTTCTTCCTCATGGCAAAACCTTGAACCCTGCCACCCATGTGCATCTTAACAGGGCTCATCTTCACCTTGGGGTGCAACTGATCCCTTATGCCCTGCACAGGGGCATGTGTTCCATTTTTACCACTCATTGCCAGTTCCCCATTCACACAGCCAGTGTCTTTGCAGTAGTGGCAATACCAGGCTCTCCAGTGACTAGAACCTATCTCCCATACTGCTCTCTCTGGTCAACTGATCTCACTAGTTCCCTTCCACTGCCACCTCTGCCAACAATGGTGATGCTCCTTGATGCTCCCCAGCATCTTTACATATTTGTCCTTCCCAGGGCATGCTCGGTGCCTTCACTTGGAGCCACCTTCATTTCTAACAGCACCAGCCACTGAGGTGGGAGTGGAGTGGTTCTACCAAGAGATGACTTTGCACTCTTTAAGCCATAAGCTACTACTCAGTCCTTCTTCCCCAGTACTTCTCTTATTATTAGTCATGACAGTAATAATAATATTTAGCCCAGAGAATGTACTTTAACAGCAGCCCAAACCCCTGAATATCCATAGGCTAATTGTTATAATTAAAGTTTTAACAGTATTAATTCCAAGACCTCCCTAAGTCTCTGGAGGACATCATGGATGCTTCCCAGTCCCCAGGCTCTTTACACCAGTGGAGAGGGTGTTCACCAGCTCAGGTGTATTGTGTCATAGCCATGGTGACTTCCTTTTAGGAAAATTCTCAGGCAATGCCTCGAAAGCCTTTCTGCTATTCTGGGTACTCAAACGTAAACCCCAGCCCCAGCTCATATTTCTTTTAGTGTGTTGTATATGTGCTGTGCATGTTTATATGTACGTGGAGACTTGAGTGTATGTGGGTGCGGATGCACTTGAAGCCCACAGGTTGACGTTGGGGTCCTTCATAGTTACTCTCCACGTTAATTTGGAGAATGGGTCTGGCGCCAAACCTAGAACTCACATATGTGGCTCGACAACAAGCCCCAGAGATGTCATATGTCGCCTCCCTGCCGGGGGTTAGAGGTGTAGACTTCCAGGCTTGTGCTGACGTTAGTGTGGGGCGTTCAAATCAGGATCATATACCTTAGCAGCCAGTGCTCCTGAATCTACAACCTCTGCAGCCCCTTGATCTTTAGAAGTTTCACATGCTGGGATCAGTACTTAGAAGTTGACTTTTCAGGCCCCTGTCACTCCTACAAAACACAGCAGTCATGTTGAGTCCCATTTTTCCACTCAGACTCCATTCTGCTGACTGCACTAGCCACGGAGGAATCTCTGAGACTTGGTGTGTGCTTGGAGCCCTGTGGATCCGCCCTCCAAAAGACCTATTAATGTACTTCTGATATTAAATCCCAGCACCTTCTGGGAAAGCTTCCTCCATAGTAGAAATGTCCATGTCCACCAGTAAACAGTTAATACCACATATGTTCTATTTAAAGCATTGCCACGGGGCTGGGTGTAGTGGCACATGCCTTTAATCCCAGCACTGGAGAGGCAGAGGTTGGAGTATCACCATGAGTTTGAGGCCATCCTGAGACTACATAGTGAATTCCAGGTCAGACTGTGCTAGAGTAAGATCCTACGTCGTAAAAACCCAAAAACAAAACAAAGTATTGCCATTGCTTTGAATGCTCTTTAAACGTACTGTCTTTGCCGGCCACCTCTCCGTCTGCGCTGATCCTCCCATCATTACAAACACATGTCTTCCCGCCACTGGCGGATGATTAATTCAGTGTCAGAGATTCACCACATTCAACCCTGGCCACAAGATACCCACATCAATCAGATCCAGGACACATGTCACCTGTCCTACACCTTCCAGCAGCTAAGAGCCACCATCTGGGGACTCCTTCGTGACCCTGCTGTCTGCAAAGGAAAAACAGAGCTAATCTGTGTGCTTGGATTGCACAACTGGACAAAATGACCTGAAGATGAAGAGGGCACTGGAGTCCAGTAAGGATTCTATTGCAGCCTTTGACAGGAAATGAACTGTGGGACTTTCCCCAGGCACCGTAATAGGCTCATCCTGGCCGTGCCCCCAGTGGGGAGACTCACTTAAATACCCGACTCTTCCCCATGCATACAGAGACCCGCAGCTCTGCTCTACCAGACCTCAGGTGAGAGACGCCTCATGCTGTAACTCACCACACCTTCTTCCCACTCTCTAACCAGTGTTTTGTTTTTTAAAATGACTTTCTTCTTATGCATTCATCTGACCTGCAGTTTACAGGGTAGTGGGTACATTGGAGATGTTCAGTGAATCACAGGCTACCCCAAGGGTGACAAACCAGCCTCCATCCTCTCTTTCTCCATAATTGATGCCTGTGGTCCATGAGGCAGACTTGGTTCAAGGATGGTGGCATCAGAACTGAGGGCTTGTGGCTCTGAGGGAGGTCCAGCGCCAAGGTCTCCTAGCCCTGCTGGATGTTAGTGAATAGCAGCCGAGTGAAGGGCCAGGCTCTCCCTGATCTACAGATGCCAGAGGGGGTGGTGCCAGTCTGTCCCTGTCTCTTGATCTCTTCCCCTTTCATGTCAGCAGGATGAAGCTGTTCACAGGCCTCATTTTCTGCTCCTTGGTCCTGGGAGTCAGCGGCAGCGGCAGCGACAGCGACAGCGACAGCGACAGCGGCAGCCGCAGCTGGTTTTCATTCGTAAGAGAGGCTTATGAAGGTAAGGGGGATGGCGGAGGCATGGTCTGTAGGGGTCATCGTGAGCACCCTGAAGCACTGGAGCCTCTGTCAGGCTGAGCAGCCCTGAGCGTCAGAATGCACCGGGGGTTTAGGGAGCATTTCTGTAAAGGACTGAATGTGGCCGAGGGTCGAGCACAGGATGTTACCGAGCTGTGCATGAGGACCCAACTTGAGAAGTCAATGTGTGTGCTGACCTTTTCCTAAGTTCAGTTGCAAACACTGTCAGGCCCACATGGCATGAGCCAACCGTCCCCCTCCCCCCAGAGGCCTGTGATGATTTGTCGTTGGTGAGGCCTCGCATGGGGATGGTCAGTGTCTGCCCAGGTGACCAGGTCCTCCCCCTAAGCTGAGGTCATTGCATCTGGAGACATATCTGGATGTCCACCTGGGGGAATATGCCATCAGTGTGGTCAGCACACTACAGTGCTCAGATCAGCCTGGACCATCAAGACCTGCCTGACCAAAGTTTCCATAGTGCTGAGGTGGGGACATCCCCCTACGTAAGCTCACTCCCTCTGTCCATTGTACCTGACCCTGGAGTAAGGTAGAGCTCACAGCAGCACAGTCGCCCCCCCAACTTCTCTCAGTAGTGGGGCATGGGGAGGCCAGAGAGGGCTAGAGGAATCGCCCGTGATCTCAGGCTGAAACATGAACGCTCTTCTCTCCTCTGTCCCTGTGCAAAGCGTCACCACGGTTTTCCTGTTTGCTTCATATTTCTTTTGCTTTCCTTCCCGGACCAGGGGCCAAGGACATGTGGCGAGCCTACTCTGACATGAAGGAAGCCAACTGGAAAAACTCGGACAAATACTTCCACGCTCGGGGCAACTATGACGCTACCCAAAGGGGGCCTGGTGGTGAATGGGCTGCTGAAAAGATCAGGTAACACGGATGGCTGGGGACACCAGGCCTGTGTGAGCAGGATGTGTGACCCTAGGGGACGAGGAACTCCACCACCTGCCCATCCTACCGTCCTCTTCATCCATGCCAAGTGCAGGGCCTGGGCTCTGGACACAGCCAGCACACAGCTTGTGCTGGGTGAGCTGACTCCCACTTACAGATAGGGAGTCATTCCCATCCACACCCCTGTGGCTGATGGTCATTGACTATAGGCTGGTCAGCCTCAGCTGGGTTGAGCTGGGCCTGTTAGAATCACTTTCAACATCTTCTAAAAAATATTTTATTTTTATTTATTTATTTGAAAGACAGAAATAGGCAGACAGAGAGAGAGAGAGAGAGAGAGAGAGAGAGGGAGAGAGTGGGTGTGCCAGGGCTTAGAGCCACTGCAACGGAACTCCAGATGTGTGCACCCCCTTGTGCATCTGGCTTATGTGGGTCCTGGGAGTTGAATCTGGGTCCTTTGGCTTTGCAAGCAAATACTTTAACTGCTAAGCTATCTCTCCAGCCCAACTTTCAGCCTCTTAGTCACGGTTCTTCTTGGGCTCCTTGCAGAGCCATTCATGCAAAGGGGAGGATGGGAGTGTGCACTGTGGCTCTACAGCCTGGATGAATCTCCTTTCTTCCTCTCTCCCTTCCTCCTTTCTTCCTTCCTCCATCAGTGATTTAAGAGAAAGTCTTCAGAGTTTCTTTGGCAGAGGAGACGAGGACACCATGGCTGACCAGGAAGCCAACAGATGGGGTCGCAGTGGCAAAGACCCCAATCACTTCAGACCAAGAGGCCTGCCTGACAAGTACTGACTTCCTCCTCACTCTCTCAGGACACTGGGCTGTGGGCCTGACCACAGTGCCTGTAGTTGTTCAGTCCTATGTCCAGCAAATTAGAATGTACTCAGTATGTTGTAATAAATGTTTATGAGGCTGAACTTCTTGTAACCGTGAAAGATCTTTTTTGTGGGTACAAAAGGGTCAACCACAGTCATCACTTGAAGGCACTCTTGGGACAAAGAACTTACGGGTGGGTGACATGAGCTCCGTGGTCACACAGAACAGACAACTTCACTGGTCCCCTCTCTCGTGCAGATTGAGCCTGGCTCTTCACCCTAGGGCTCCTGAGGTTACAGTGCCACTGTCTCTAGGCCTTTGCAGTTCTGTGTTTCCACACTCCATCCCCACTGTCCCTGCATTGTTTTTGCTGCCTCTGGGGCAGGAGATAAAACTTGGGAACAGCTCATCATGGAATCCTGCCCAGTCCCCTGGATCTTCTGTTCCTCTCAGTCAAACATACAAATCCAGTTATTCACCAGTTTTCATCCATTCAGGAAAAGAATAACTCAGTAGAACCCACTCTACTTGTTCTTTCTTTTTGTTTTTGTGTTGGCTTTCTTGGGATTGAAGGCTGGCCTTTCCCCTGCCATGGAAGCGGTCTACAACTGAGTTACGTCCCCATTCCCTGTCCTGACAGCTTCTCACAGTGAATTGAAGCTGGTCTTGAACTCGCCATACTGCCAAAGCCAGCCTAAAACTTGTGATGCTACTGCCTCTGCCTCACACGCGCAGGCGTGTGCTACCGTCCCCGCCTCCGACTCCCTCATTGCCTCATTTGAAGCCTAAGTGACACAAAGTATGCCATTTGTGAATGTTCTCTGATGACTTCTGCATCTGACCTAGGTCACATTCATGAAAGAGGGGTTGTGAAGAGCAGTTAGGATAAAATGCTATTATCACCGAGGGTCCTGCCAGTGGACAGAGGCCAAGCAGGACTTTGACAGGAGAAATTTTAATATATGTAATAATTAAGTAGCTCCTGGGTTTGTTCCTAAGGAGAATGAACAGAAAAGGGTGTGTATTTGAATCACCCTCAAAGATGACATATGCATCTAGTCGTCAAGTCTGTCACTTACTTGTAGGATGGTGAGCGACACTGCGTGCTCCAGATTAAAGTGACAACCTGAGCTGTGCAGGTGGGAGCCAACAGGAAGCAGCCCAGGAGTTCAGGGGACACACTGCAGATGAACCGAGGACCCTGCAAGCCCCGGGGGCTGCTCATGTGAGAGCAACAGGCGGCCGTGCTCTGCTCTCAGGGAAGCCACGTGTGCTGAGGGACTCTGCTGTGGAAAGGGAGGCTGGGCCTGTGCGGTGGCAGGAGGCAGTTCCCATGGTGGCCTCAGGACTGCAGGAAGGAGAAGAGTCGGGAAGCTTGTGGCTGAGACTCAGCTCTCCTCTGGATGGGCTCTGTTGGGTAGATGCAGTTGTGCCAGAAAGGAAGCCCCTTTGAGCTCGGGGCTGACGTTGCAGACACAGCCATGTCCAGGGTGCCCCAGGCATGATCATCATCGTGCAGGGCCTGGAATGTGGAAAGTGCTTCTAGCAGTGTGGCACACTGAAGTCTCTGCCTAAGGCACAGGTGTCCCCTGCACAGCTGCCTCAGGCAGTTAGCAGGTAGATTAACTATGCTGACTGCTGAGTGGGGAACATAATGGAATGGGCTCTTAAGCCTTTGTTGAAGTCAGTATTCAAAGTAATGGGTCTCTTTATCATATTATAACACATGCATGTTTTATTTTGTCTCCTCTCTCTCTATCCTATTCTTTCTGCTTTTTTCTTGCTGGTCCTTTTCTTTCTACCAAGTAATCAAGTCAGTCTCCTATTCTGCTTTCATGTCACATGCATTCCATCACTCTTGTTGCAAAATCCTCTCCCTCTCTCCCAGTTAATTTCTACATTCAAGACAGACACACACACACACACACACACACACACACACACACACACACGACTCTGAATTCTTCATGTGAAAGGAAAGACGAAGACAGGGCCTTTTACTTCTCGAGTGCAATCCTGGGGCCAAGTTGTCACAGGGAATGTTGAGCAATAACTGTGTAGCCCACCTGGGCACAATCTGGCCCATTCATGAGAATAGTGGAGAGAGTCTGCTGTGTGATGCACGAGTCTACTGTAGGTAGTGACCCTCCTTGCAGATATAACAGCGGGGTCTGCCTGGCTGTGCGGGGGCTGGTGCAGGAGCATGGCTGTGAGAACAGCACTCACACTGGGTCTGGGGTGAGGACCACAGAGAGGCTGCTGGTCACATGAGCTACTGGGTCCTTTCTCTCTTGCCCATTTTCAGCCTGAAGTCTGGATATTTAACACAACCCATCCTGAGCAAAGCTCCTGGCAGAGTCAGGGAGGAGATGAGGGACTATTTCATAGCCTGAAATAGCCAATGAGTGGCTCCAAACTGGACAAAGACATTATGGACTCTGTGATGGAGAACGCTTCCACACGCCCCTTCCTTTGCGCATCTCACCCATTTCCCCAGGATGGTTGACTGTGGGATCCTGGTCCATGCAGTCTCTGCCTGCTCATTTTACATTCCCAGGATCTTTCAAGAAACCTAAACAGCTCCATTGGGCATAGATACTGCGATCTCACAGTGACCAATGAGAACTTGTCACTGAAATTCAAAATAGTTTAACATCATGCATTACATATGCTCCCTTCCAAAAAACAAAAGACCTGGATAATTTACTTACAAAAGAAAATACATGTTTATGTATTATTTGCTTACTTGTTCAGCTCACAGTTCTGGTTGGTTCTGTGCTAAATCATGTGTTTCCTGTGAGGGTGAGAGTTTTAATTTAATTATTCAGGTCTGGAGAAATGGGTGAGATGCGCAGTGTAAGGGGCATGCAGAAGCGTTCTCCACTCATTGGCTATTTTAGGCTATGAAATAGCCCCTCATCTCCTCCCTGACTCTGCCAGGAGTTTTGCTCAGGATGGGTTGTGTTAAATATCCAGACTTCAGGCTGAAAATGGGCAAGAGAGAAAGGACCCAGTAGCTCATATGACCAGCAGCCTCTCTGTGGTCCTCACCCCAGACCCAGTGTGAGTGCTGTTCTCACAGCCATGCTCCTGCACCAGCCCCCGCACAGCCAGGCAGACCCCGCTGTTATATCTGCAAGGAGGGTCACTACCTACAGTAGACTCGTGCATCACACAGCAGACTCTCTCCACTATTCTCATGAATGGGCCAGATTGTGCCCAGGTGGGCTACACAGTTATTGCTCAACATTCCCTGTGACAACTTGGCCCCAGGATTGCACTCGAGAAGTAAAAGGCCCTGTCTTCGTCTTTCCTTTCACATGAAGAATTCAGAGTCGTGTGTGTGTGTGTGTGTGTGTGTGTGTGTGTGTGTGTGTGTCTCTGTCTTGAATGTAGAAATTAACTGGGAGAGAGGGAGAGGATTTTGCAACAAGAGTGATGGAATGCATGTGACATGAAAGCAGAATAGGGGAATGACTTGATACTTGGTAGAAAGAAAGGGACCAGCAAGAAAAAAGTAGAAAGAATAGGATAGAGAGAGAGGAGACAAAATAAGATATGCATGTGTTCTAATAAGATAAGAGAGCCATTACTTTGAATACTGACTTCAACAAAGGCTTAAGAGCCATTATCTTCCTCACTCAGCAGTCAGCATAGTTAATCTACCTGCTAACTGCCTGAGGCAGCTGTGCAGGGGACACCTGTGCCTTAGGCGGACTTCAGTGTGCCACACTGCTAGAAGCACTTTCCACATTCCAGGCCCTGCACGATGATGATCATGCCTGGGGCACCCTGGACATGGCTGTGTCTGCAACATCAGCCCCAAGCTCGAAGGGGCTTCCTTTCTGGCACAACTGCATCTACCCAATAGAGCTGATCCGGAGGAGAGCTGAATCTCAGCTGCAAGCTTCCCGACTCTTCTCCTTCCTGCAGTCCTGAGGCCACCATGGGAGCTGCCTCCTGCCACCGCACAGGCCCAGCCTCCCTTTCCACAGCAGAGTCCCTCAGCACACGTGGCTTCCCTGAGAGCAGAGCACGGCCGCCTGTTGCTCTCACATGCGCAGCCCCCAGGGCTTGCAGGGTCCTCGGTTCGTCCTCAGTGCGTCCCCTGAACTCCTGGGCTGCTTCCTGTTGGCTCCCACCTGCACAGCTCAGGTTGTCACTTTAATCTGGAGCACCCAGTGTCGCTCACCATCCTACAGGTAAGTGACAGACTTGACGACTAGATGCATATGTCATCTTTGAGGGTGATTCAAATACACACCCTTTTCTGTTCATTTTCCTTAGTAACAAACCCAGGAGCTACTTAATTATTACATATATTAAAATTTCTCCCGTCAAAGTCCTGCTTGGCCTCTGTCCACTGGCAGGACCCTCGGTGATAAGAACATTTTATCCTAACTGCTCTTCACAACCCCTCTTTCATGAATGTGACCTAGGTCAGGTGCAGAAGTCATCAGAGAACATTCACAAATGGTGTACTTTGTGTCACTTAGGCTTCAAATGAGGCAATGATGGGAGTCGGAGGTGGGGACAGTAGCACATGCCTGCGCATGTGAGGCAGAGGCAGGAGCATCACAACTTTGAGGCCGGCTTTGGCTGCATCGTGAGTTTAAGACCAGCTTCACTGTGAGAAGCTGTCTCAATAAATCAAGAGATGGAGATGGGACTTGGCTGTAGAGTTCTTACCTGGCATGGGGAAGACCCTCGATCCAATACCACAAGCCTCACAAAAAATAAATAAAAAGAAAGTAGAGTGTGATAAATGGAGGTTTACTGACCTCTCTATGAGGCTACAAGAGTGATTATTTATTTATTTTTATTTTTATTTTTGAGGTAGGGTCTCACTCTAGCCAAGACTGACCTGGAATTCGCTATGTAACCTCAGGGTGGCCTTGAACTCACAGCGATCCTTCTACCTCTGCCTCCCAAGCATTGGAATTAAAGGCGTGTGCTACCATGTTTGGCTGATTTATCTTTTTGAAAGATTAAATTTGTCAATAGAACCATTAGAGTCTGCATGTTCTGGGAAAATTCAGTCTTATGATGTTATTAAAGGATAATTTTCATTCCTGTTCAGCCTTTGTAAATTTTATTATACTAAGAATTTCTTTTACCCCTCCCTTCTCTCACTATTTTCCTTTCTTTTCTACATTCTATTTTGTACAAGAAATTGATGCTAGGGCCTCAAACACACTAGGCACATACTCTACCACTGAGCTATATCCCCATCTAAGAAATTTGTTGATATTTTTTTAAAAAATCAACTTTTTCTTTATTTTCTTTATTTATTAAATAGCAAGAGACAGGGAGAGAGAGGGGAGGGGAAAGAAAAGGGAGAGAGAGAAAGGGGGGAGAGAGAGAGAGAGAGAGAGAGAGAGAGAGAGAGAGAGAGAAAGGGAGAGAGAGAGAACTAGAGAGAGAGAGAAAAAAACTGGTTCACAAGGTACCCTAGCCACTGCAAATGAACTCCAGATGCATATGCTACCATGTAGACTGGCTTACATGGATTCTGGGGAATCGAACCTGGTCCTTAGGCTTCACAGGTAAGTACTTGAACTGCTAAGCCATCTCTGCAGCCCTTAAATCAAGTTTTTATTTTATTTTTATTTATTTAGTTGAGAGAGGGAATGAGGCATAGTGAAAGAGAAAGAATGGGGCACCAGAGCTTGCAGCCACTGCAAATGATCTCCAGATGCATGCACCACTTTGTGCATCTGTCTTAGGTGGGTACTGGGGAATTGAACCAAGGTCCTTTGGCTTTGCAAGCAAGTGCCTTAACCACTCAGCAACCTCTCCAGCCCCCTTAACTCAAGTTTTAACCACAGGATTCTCTTTCTATCTCTTCCATTTTGTGGGATTTATGACACAGGCTTATGTTGGGCATGGTGTGCTTGTATACTTTTATGCTCATTTCTACTTTTCCCTGGTCTCCCCTCTCTCTGTGGAACACACAGGCAAGGATGTTCATTGATCACACCCAGGCTCCATGGTCCTCAAAAGAATGACACAACCTCTTTCACACAACAGTGACAAGTTGGATTTTGCAAGCATTTATTCCACACTCTTATATGTTCTCTATCAAGCACTGAGATAATAATTGTCCCTGTCATCAGGGCATCACAGCTGGCTTTCCTGGGACATAATGAAGAGAGGATCAATATTTCTTGGGCAGACCTTTGGGTCGGAAGTAATTGGGGTCTTTGCCATTCCGGCCCCATTTGTTGGCAAACTGGTCGGCTCTTGAGTCCTCAGCTCCATGGCCTGTAAATTTCTGAATAGCCTCTCTGGCATTACTACAATCAGGCAAACAGAAAGGAGATCAGCCCAGGCTGAGGGGCAATGTCACCGCCCTCTGGACCACCCTTCCCAAGGGACAGCTCCCAGGAGCCCAGGAAAGCAGGGGAAGAGATGTGGATACTGACACGATGGAGCAAAGCCACAGAATGGCCACGCCGCTGCTGGACGGGCTGCACCAGGGGAGAGGACTGGCCATCACAGAGCATGGGGCAAAGGAGGAGCAGCCAGGGCCTCCAGGGAAACTGCTCTAGGGACAGGAGAGCGCCAGCTCTGCTACCCAAGGCAGGCAAGCTCTGCTCACCTGGGCCTGGGGTTCCCAGGATGCTTTTACCTGATCTTTTCAGCTGCCCAGACTCCCCCAGGCCCCCTTTGGGCAGCATCGTAGTTCCCCCGAGCATGGAAATATTTGTCTGAGTTCTTCCAGTTGGCCTCTTTCATGTCTGAGTATGCGTGCCACATGTCTCTAGCCCCTGGAGAGTGAAGACAGTGGGGACATGATCATGACTTGGCCAAACAGCAGGCTAAAACTTTTCCTCCAACTGAGTCTGGAAATTCCACCCTTTGACAGAGATGCTGGAAGTTCCAATGGCTTGAAATGAATGTTCCTTCATTTTATTTCTCCAGGTTGGTAGAAGGAGAAATCCAGAGACTATTCTGTCCAGAGTGGGAGAACGTAGGGTTTCTTTTCCGTTTGAGATACTTGCATCACTGTGCATCCCTAGCTGGCCTGGAACTCCCAGTCCTCCTGACTCAGCCTCCCGAGTGCTAGGATCCCAGGCATGGAGCCTGACACCAAGCCTGCAAGTGCGGACTCTGAGGAAAGCTGCAGACAGACATCTGAGAGCCCAGTCCACAGGAGGACTGTTCAGCCCTGAGCACACAGGAACACCCAGGATGCATTGGACCCTGGACAGCTGTCAGGACTCCATCAGCAGGTGATAACAGGGGCTTAAAGAAGATGGAGAATCAGAGGTAGCAATTGACACACTTGGCTTAAAATTCCACTGTCCTCCCAATAAAATAGAAGAGAGTATTTCCCGCCTCAGTAGTCATGCACAAAACCCAAGAAAACACACAGTGATGTTTGAGCATGGCAGGTTTCACGTCACTTCTGGGCTCCTGAGGAATGGGGGACAGAGAAGCACTAAACTAGAACGGGGAGCACTGAGGTAAGGCAGGAAGGAACATGAGCACACTGCAGCGAAGTGGGAAGTGTCCCCATGCTCACTAGTTAGGAAAAGGTGGACTAAAGTAGAGTCATCATGCTCACACAGCGCCTCTGTGAAATAGCCATCTTTATTTTATACACTTCCTGTTTCTGGTGCTCTGAAACCCTGCTCTTACTGAGAGTCATGACATTTTTTTTCTCTACTTATTCCTTGTGAACTGGTTTAAATGGATTCTGGGAGTCCAGATTTGATTATGACCCATTTTTAAAATGCCTGCATGTTTACCATCTGTGAACAGTAAATGCAGGTAGTGACTGTCACCATTTGCTGTGCCTGAAATCAAGTGTGGTGCTTGGTAGGGTCGCTTTCCTAGAGGTGGTGACCCAGTGGGTGGGGGTGGTGCAGATGGACATCAGCCCTCACAGACATCCCCGAGTTCCAGAGGTTCTCATGCACCTGGTCCTAGAACATTCCTCTGGAAAACACTGAGCCAGTACTGGGAGTGGGGCTGCATTCCTGTAATCCTAGTGCTTGGAGGTGGAGACAGGAGGACCAGAAGTTCAAGGTCATCCTTAACTACAAAGCAAGTTCATAGCCTGCCTGAGTACATTAGACCTTGTCCCAAATAATAAAAAGAAAAAAAGAAACATTGACTAACAAAAAAGTTCAATTGAGCAGGAAGTCATTTAGATAAGAAACAGAAAAATAGTATCTAAAATTTTAAGTACTGTGTTATGAAAACAAAATCTTGTTACTGTGGCTAATAGAGCATATTTTCCTTGATGCCACTTTCCTGTCTGTGTCTCTGCCCCAAATAGAACTGCCTTTTAGGGACTTCATTGCGGTTTTTTGTTTGTTTGTTTTTTGCTGTGGGCAGGATCTGGAATTGCATTTCAGAGGCACCCTGCCTGACGATTAGCCATTGCTCAGAAAACAGGAGATAGGAGTTTCTCATCTTGTCGGGAGCCATAAAGCAAAAGCCTCTCCATTGTGCCTAGGCCTGTTCTTAAGTTGACTCATTTATAAGCTGGTCCACCCAGCTTGAGGTTAGGAATGTCAGTCAGCAGACTGTTTACAGAACCTTATCTTTTTCAAAAGGCCAGTTTGCAGTCAGGCTGTCAAGCCTTTGAGGCAAGATTAGATAAACACCCGGTTACATCTCCTCTAGGTTCCCTAACAATCCCACAGCCCTAAATCACATCAGGCAGCTTACTCCCTCTTTCTTACCCCTATATAATCACTGTGTAAAAAATAAACTTTGAGACCTTGATCAGACTCTAGACTTGGTCTCCTTCTTTGTGTTTGTCTTGTCTCTCATCCAGGTTAATTTCCCCTCTGGTCCTTGTTTAACTCCCCGCTGGCCCGGGGCATCATCTTGTTTTGGAAGCAGTTCAGGACATTCTGAGGAGCAGGCCTCCCTGGGTTAAACTCTGCTTCTCTTGGGGACTTTGTTAAGTATCTCAGGCTCTTTGTGCCTCTCTTTCCATTAATAGGTAATAATGGTGTCTACAACACAGGATTAAGTAAGTTACAAACGAATTCACTCCTCATAAGGCTCCTAGAACAGCACCTGCAGCATAATAAAAGCTCATGAGACTTGGCTGCTGTTGCTGTGGGGTGGAGGCTGTACCCTTTCTGCTCAGCCTGGCTGCCAGCCCTGCACAATTTTGACGCACCTGCTTCGTCCCTGTCAAAGGGGAAATGCGCTGTCTCTGGGTGTCCTCCAGGAGGCAAGAGAGTCCCGATTGTAGGAAGGACCCAGCTCCCTTCTTACAGTTCTCCCTGTCCTCCTGGGAGAAGCTGCTGCTCAAATGTTCCCAGTCTCAGCCCCAGGGATCCTCATGGACAAACACCAGAGCCGTTCAGAAAAGAACGCTGAACTGCTGTGAGGAAAATCGTTTCTTCTTATCCACGGAGGCTCCAAGAGCACTTTTGTCTACTGTGGGCTGTGGTCTCTGCCCAGGTGAATCCCAGGGACTGACAAATGCAGCCTCCTGTGCCACCCCATGCCTGGGTGCTTACCTTGACCAGCTTCTTTCATGAACTGGTACCATCCTTGGCTGTTCACTCCCAGGACCAGGAGGCAGAGAATGATGCCGGTGGAAAGCTTCATCTGCTTGGTGTCAAGAGAACACAGCTGGGATGAACGGTCCTTGTGTGGGGTTTGCTTTCTGAAAGGTTGACCTCTGCTTGAGCAAATACCACTCTGTTTTGTACACAGACACACATGTGCGTACAGATAGTTAATGGATGAGGAGGAGGGGCACATGGAGGCTGATTCAGGGGGATTTCCACATGTTCATGGCCAACTGGGCTACAAATGAGATCCTATCATAAAACACAGTTTCATAGGTAGGTAGGTGGATAAATAGATCGTGTTAGGATCTCAGCATCTGGGAGATTGCAATAGATGTTAGTGTGAGTCCTCCTGTGTCAGCTCAGAACCCAGCTGTGCAGGCAGTTTCCCAGAAGGTATGTGAGGACTTTGTAAACACGCACCTCTCCGCCTATGTGCTAAACAATCTGTATTTGAAGATGTGAGCCCACCCTTCCCTGAGCTCACATGGAAGTGCATAGCAGAACCCCGCTCTAGACCTGCCTCTGGTGGCTTCTAACACTCAGCGTAGACGTTTTAGGAGGGACGTGGAGAACGCTGAAGTGTGGCACGTGAATGCTGCCAGAGCAGAACCTACAGAATAAAAGTGGTGGAAAGTCCTCAACTCACCTTGGCCTAGTGTTCCTGTTGAGTCTTCAGGTAAGGCTGAGCAGGGAGACGTGGCTGTTCTGTCTATATATACTGTCCCTGTATAATGGAGTGATCCTCTTTCATCTTGCACAATCCCTCTTGGCCATAAAATTTCTTTAAGAACATTGAGACTTTTCTTTACACATATCTAATCCTCCCAAATGATGCAATCTGGCCACTTACAGGTGTGTAGCATGCCAGGGTGTTCTGTTTCCAGCCTCACTGTGGTCAGGACAAATAAGGATGAAATAATGTCCATATATAACAGACAGTTTGCAGTGCAGGGTAATCAATATTGGAAAGAGATATTTGACTGTGTGATGAATGTGAAAGGAGATGGCAAATGGAACAGCTGAACTAAGTCTGTTGCAAAGGACAGTTCAGAAGAAAAAGTCAGAGCCCATGGCACAGGAGTAAGAAAAGAAGATGGACAACCCAGGGAACAGCCTCTGCATGGAAGGAGTCAGTGCTGGGGAAGGACTCCTCCACGTATGATCCCAATCAGTTGCTACTGAAGACAAGAGAGCAGGTTACTTGGGAAGGCGCTGTAGTGCAGGAATAGTGAAGTACAGAGTATGAACTTGCTACAAACTCCTATAGAAATGACACACTCGGGCTGGGGAGGTGGCTGAGTGGATAAAGCACTTGCCACTCAAGCCTGAGTACTGGGGTGTAACCCATGCCAGAGCCCACAGCTATAGTTTCTGATTCACTAACCTTCTCTAGCCTTGTCACAGCATCCAGAAGAAAAAAAATTAAGTATGTAGCATTTCCTTAGAGAAGAGAGGATGGTGCAGGTGTAGTCTGATGATGAGAGAATCCACACGGCATCATATCAGGTCCTTTCCACAAGGGGACACTGGGCTGAAAGCTTCAGGAAAGCAGTAGGGCAAATAAGGCCAAACCAGTGGCCTCTGGCTGAAAGAAGAGGAGTGTGGGCACTGCAAGGACACAAGGGTGATGGGATGCTTCCAGAATGACACAAGCACCACATGGAGACACAGGGGGAAGAGATGCTTCCGGAATGACACAAACACTGCATGAGACACAGGGGAAGGTATACTTCCAGAATGATACAAACACTCCATGATACATAGGGGAAGGAATGCTTCCAGAATGCTACAAGCACTGCATGGAGATACAGGGGGAGGGATGCTTCCAGAAAGACACAAGTATTGCATGGCAGTAGCAACGCTGGACTATGCTGTACACAACTGGGAAGAATGTGTGATTTTTGCCCAGTAATCCAGACATGAGTGAGGATGAAGAACTTTCCATCTTGTTACCAGACCAGAAGAATTGTGAGTGAGATGTTAGCAACCCTGTATGAAGGAAACTTTCAAGGACAGACACCATGTCGGAGAATTGCTGTCTAAGGTTGGTCTCAACATTGGAGTGATGCCTCTTGTTGAATCAGGGCTTCATTGTAACTGTTTGTAGTTGGAATCTTTTTTTTTTTTTTTTTGAAGTAGGGTCTCATTCTACCCCAGGCTGACCTGAAATTCACTGTGTAGTCTCAGGCTGGCCTCAAACTCATGGCATTCTCCTACCTTACCTCTGTCTCCTGAGTGCTGGGATTAAAGGCATGCATTAACACACTGACATGACTTTTTAGGTACTATGAGATGAAAAATAGATGAGAAAAAAACTGTCAATTATCCTACCACTAAGCAGTGAGTAGAGGATAGACTCCTCTATAGTCCCTGATCATGGGCCTGGTTAGGGGAACTGTTTCACAGGGGAGCACATATGATATTTTGACACTCTTTCTTTTTTTCTGCTCTCTTAGTGTAGAAACTCTGGATACATGGTTCCATCCTGACTATCCCATAGCCATTCCATACTGGAAATCTTCCTCCTATTTTTTTCATTTCTTAAAGTCATTCTCTTCTTCAAAAGAAGCATTAGCAAGCCCTCTAACTATTTATGTTTAGGCCATAGATTGGTTCTGCTCTTGCTTTTGGTCACAAAGGCTTATTTTATTTGTATGGAGGAGACTTGAAGCTCATCAGGTGTGAGTGGCTGAGGTTGACAGTTGAGTACTCAGCACTAATTGAGACATCTCTATCATTCTCCCAGACTCAGACAACATTACAGAAGAGCTAGAAAAAAAGAATAAGAGGCAAAGGGTGGGGACGAGTACTTTGAAATACTATCTTTCAGACATAGTGTGGCTATTGTATTCATGATCTCACAGTGCCTGCCATTATCTGCATGAGACCTGCACAATGTTAGACCCATCAACAGGTCGTCATATATGATGGAGGTGATCTCACAGAGCCTGTCATTATCTGCATGAGACCTGCACAATGTTAGACCCATCAACATGTCATCATATATGATGGAGGAGTGCAAAAAGGAATAACCAATGGCATCAAAATAGTAGAGGGAGAAGCTGTAAAGAAGCTAGTTTGGTGAAAGGGGGTGGAGGATGAGGGACAAAGTCAGATTCTATCTTGCCTGCCAAGGCTCAGGAAGCATCACAGAAGAGGAGGGAGAAAGGTTGGAAGAGCCCTGGGCTGGGTGGGAAGAGCCTGAGGTGCCATGTTTCCCCCATCCCACAGAGCTGACTGAGGCCTCTTGGTCCCCACAGTGAATGCTCAGCAACCCCAGCAGAACTGGGGCTGGGCAGAGGGGTCCTATGTGTGAACCTTTTAATAAAGAAATCAATAAGATTTTTAAAAAAAGAAAGCAATGTGAAGGAGAAAATTTTTTAAAGAGAAAAGAAAATTTGAAAGAAGGAATATTCGCAAGCATGTACAACATCTGAAGAGCAAGAGGCAATCTTCAAGGGACTTTTTACCAGCATTGGGTGAACACTTCCTTATTACTTAACGTATTTTGCCTTCTGGGAAGGAACACACTTTTCTTTCCCTTCCACACACACTTAAACAACAGTACCACAATGAGCTATTTTCACTTGGTTCTTCCTGGAAGAGTAATATCAAACCTTGAGGGACTTTCCCAAGTTTCTGTGAGACCCATGTATCCTGATTTGCAGGGGACAGCTCCCGTTAAGGCCAATTTTCTTACTTAAATAGTCACAGTGGCCCCTCCTTTCTCAAAAAAACCCAATTTATGTAGAAGAAGAGAACCCTAAGGCTTAATTTTAATAAAAATAGGAAAAGCAATAATAAAAAGTCAAGAGGCCCACAGACATCCTGACCTACAATGGCATCTCAGACCCAAGTCCCAGTCTGAGAGGCCCAGGGGAAAGAATGTTCACAGTTCCCTAAATATAAAACAAGGGAAATAATAATTCTACCTCATAGACTTGTTTGAAGATTGAATGATTGATGTTGTAAGAAACCTGGATTTCTTCTGGACACATGAGAAGTGCTTTATAAAGCTCTTCCAGATTAACTCAGGAAATATATAATAATTCATACATTCCAGAGTCAGAAACATTCAGTGAAATATTAAAGCAAGACATTTCTAATATTTTCACAAGTACAGTTACCAATCTGAATTATAGTTTTATAGAACGATGTCTACTTTTTCAAGACGTAGCACCCATTTATTTCTGGACATCTTTCAAGATTCCTGTGGAGAAATAATTATTACAAGGATGTGTTCATTCATGATGCAGGAAACAGTTGAAAGATGAGAGCAAACATTCTTTCTTTCCTTGATGCACTTTCTTTCATCAGCAGTTAGGATCCTTTAGTTTTATTTGTTTGTGTCTGTGTTTGTTTTTTATGCTGGAAATGGAACCCAGGGCCTCATGTTTGCTATGCAAATGCTGTACCACTGAGCCACACACCCTGTCCTCAACCTGTCATTTAAAAATATTTACGTGTGTGTGTGTGTGTGTGTGTGTGTGTGTGTGCGCGCCTGCATGTGCCAGGGTCTCTTGTTACTACAATTGAATGCCAGACATGTTCCACCTTTTTTTTATTGAGGCAAGCCCAAGAGACTAGCCTTTTTTAAAATGGGAGAGAGAAAGAGAAAGAAAGAGAGGGAGAAATAATTGGTACCAGGGCTTCCAGTAGCTGCCATCAAACTCCAGACACATGCACCACCAATCTCTTCTGTGTGCAGGTGTGACCTTATGCACTTGCGTCACCTTGTGCATCTGGCTTATATGGGACCTGGAGAGTTGAACATGGGTCCTTAGGCTTTGCAGGCAAGTGCCTTGACCACTAAGCCATCTCTCTAGCACATGTGCCACCTTGTGCATTTAGTTTTATGAGGCTGCGGAGGATATGGATAATGTCAAGGCACCTCCCCAGACCAAGCCTGTTATTAAAAAATATTTATTTGTTTGAGAACAATAAAGAGAGAGAGAATGAGAATATGGGCACATCAGGGCTTCTTACCACTATAATTGAAGTCTAGATGCATGGGCAACTTTGTGTATCTAGCTTTACAGGATGCTGTGAAATCAAATCCAGACCATCAGGTCTTAGAAGCAAGTGCCTTTATCCACTGAGCCATCTCTCCAGACCTGCAAGCCTGTCGTTTTTAAAATTTTTATTTAAAAATATTTTATTTATTTATTTAAGAAAGAGAGGAAGCATGCAAGTGGGTGCGCCAGGGCCTCCAGCCACTGCAATTGAACTGCAGATGCATGCGCCACCTTGTGCATCTGGCTTGCTTGGGTCCTGGGGAATCAAGCCTCAGTCCTTTGGCATTTTTTTTAAGCACCTTAACCACTAAGTCATCTCTCTAGCTCTCAATTTCTTCTTGTTGAGATAGTCTTGCTATGTAGTCCAGGCTGGCCTCACTGTTGGTGGGCATGTAAATTAATATAACCATTGTGAGCACTTTAGAGGTTCCTCAAAAATTTATAAACAGAACCACCCTATGATCCTGAAATCCCACAGCTATGTGTATATTCAATGAGATAAAGCTGGTCTGCTAAAGAGACATTCACATGCCCATATTCATTACATCACTATTCATAATAGCCAAAAGATAAAATTTGTGACAGTATGGTAAGTGAAACAGACTAACAGAAAGATAAGTACTGCATGATTTCATTCATGTGGAACTTTAAAAAGTTGACCTCATAGAAACTGAGAGAAGAATGTTGGTGACAAGAGGCTGAAAGTCTACAAGGGAGGAAGAGAGCAGAAAAGTTGGCCAATTATAATTTGGCTGAGTTGGAATTAGATGACAGCAAGAAGTATTGGTGCTCTATCACACAATAGATATTAGCAATGTATTGTGTATATATATATATTTAATTAATTTGTTTTTATTGATAACTTCTATAATTATAGACGATAAAACATGGTAATTCCTCCTCCACCTTCCCCTTCACAACTCCATTCTGCATCATATCCCCTCCCCCTCTCAATCAGTCTCTTTTATTTTGATGTCAACATATTTTCCTCCTATAATGATAGTCTTGTGTAGGTAGTGTCAGGCACTGTGAGATCATGGATATCCAGGTCGTTTTGTGTCTGGAAGAGTGCATTGTAAGGAGTCTTACCCTTCTTTTGGCTCTTATGTTCTTTCTACCACCTCTTCTGCAACAGACCCTGAGCCTTGGAAGGTGTGATAGAGAGAGATATTTCAGTGCTGTACACTCCTCTGTCACTTCTCAGCACTATGGTGCTTTTGAGTCATCCCAGTGGTCACCACTATCCGAAAAGAGAAGCTTCTCTAACCAAATATGAGAGTAGCATTAATACATGGGTATGAACATTAAGAGAAGTGCTTACTTGGCAGTTTGGTGAGCATAGCATATACACTTAGCCAGACACCAGCAGGCATTACACCCCAAGGACTCATGACTTTCCCCATCATAGGTTTTCAGTATCAGACATGTGTCCCCTCTTGTGGAGCAGGCCTCCAGTCCAAGTAGAGAGCAGCTGATTTCCCCCATAACAGACACGCCTATCGCACCCATTGGCTCATTTGGCCTGGGTGCTCTGTGCCAGCCCGGCAATTGGGTGTGGACAGGGACACCAGCATTTTGGCAGGATTCTGGCTGTTTTCCTCCTTTCTGGAATATTTAGTCTCCTCTGCTTCTCTACTGTGTTTGAGAATAACTTATACACCTTAACTTTTTGGTAGAAGAGTGTATTTTGCTGTTTTTCTGCTTATTTTCCCCCTAGGCTGCTTTGGCATAGCTATACTATGCCACCATCTTACCCAGAAGTCTCTTTTTATTATATATATATATGGGGAGATTGTATCTTGAAATGTGTTGAGTGAACATGATTGGCAAAGTTGAGCACTGAAAGCCGAGTGTGGTGGTGCATGCCTTTAATCCTAGCACTGGGGAGGCAGAGGTAGGAGAATCGCCATGAGTTCAAGGCCACCCTGAGCCTGCATAGTAAATTCCAGGTCAGCCTGGGCTAGAGTGAGACCCTACCTCAAAAAACAAAAAAAAGTTGAGCGCTGGGAGCTCATGAGTGCAGAGCCCGCCACTTGTCCAGAGGAAAGTGACTGGGGATGCACTTGACCCCGCAGCCATACGGGATGAGCAGCTTCTTGACTATCAAATCTTCAAGTTCATCTGCAGTGAACTTGGTGATGCCCCTCTTCTTTGAGATGTGGATCTTCTGGCAGCCAGGAAACTTGAGCTTGGCTCTGTGCAGGGCCTCAACCACATGCTCTTTATTCTGCAGCTTGGGGCAGATGGACATGATGACCTGGCCAATATGAACCCTGGCCACTGAGCCCTGGGGCTTCCCAAAAGCGCCCTGCATACCTGTCTGGAGCCTGTCAGCCCCAGCACAAGACAGCATCTTGTTGACGCGGATGACGTGGAAAGGGTGGATCTGCACATGAATATGAAAGCGATCTTTGCCACAACTTTTTACCATGTACTTGTTGGCACAAATATGGGCAGCCTATTCATCTGACACCATTTGGCCACAAAGTGGGAATTCATCCACTTTTGCCTTCTTCTGCCCCAGGTCAAAGACGCAGATCTTGGTACCAGGGTCACCTCTCTTGGACTCTGAAAGGCCCAGGTGTGAGGCCTAGTGGAACTTCCTGAGCCTAGCTATAGTTTGGCGACCTGTCTCTGGCCAGCTATGACTCAGCAAGACACCTAATGGTTTCTGGCCTGCCACTTCTGCCAATAGTTAAAGTTTACTATTGGCCCTTACCTCTCCCCCCATCCTAAAATCCCCGCCTTTGTCCCCAACATGATATAGGCAACTGCTCAGAGTAATAAAGCAAGTTGTTTCTGCAAGTTCCTGCATCAAAAAGACTCCCGACTCAGTGTGGTTTTTCTCCGGTGGCCAGGAGAGGTCTGGGTTGTCCAACGCTTATCATCCCCTCAACCCCTAGGGAGGAACCAGCAGGCCTGGTTCTTCCATAGCACTACCTACCTGACTGGGAAGGAGCCCCACACACCTCAGCAGAAGCGAGACTTTGGGCACAGCTTGTTTTTACAATACTGGTTGTTGCAGTCTGGTTCGCATTGCTGGTAGAAATCACCCAACCAAGAGCAGCTTCTGGGTAAAGGAGATTTATTTTGGCTTACAGGCTTGAGGGGAAGCTCCACTATGGCAGGGGAAAACGATGGCATGAGCAGAGGGTGGACATCACCCCCTGGCCAACATAAGGTGGACCACAGCAACAGGAGGGTATGCCAAACACTGGCATGGGGAAACTGGCTGTAAAGCCCATTAGCCTGCCCCCAGCAATACACTCCCTCCAGAAGGCATTAATTCCCAAATATCCATCAGCTGAGAACCTAGCATTCAGAATACCTAAGTTTATGGGAGACACCTGAATCAAACCACCACACCAGTAACGCTGGCTGAGTGGCACCCATGGTGACACTAAGACACTAAGATCTTCAGTGGTGCGTGGGAGGAAAAGAGATATTGTATATTTTTTAAAAAGCTAAAAGAAAGGATTTTGAATGTCTTCGCCATAGAAAAGTGATAGCTCTTTGAGGATACATAGATATATTTGTCCTGATTTGAGCATTACCTTATGTATCAAGATATCACACTACATACACACATTATACATATATAATGATGCATCCACTTAAAGTATTTAAAACAAAGGCTGGAGAGATGGCTTAGCAGTTAAGATGCTTGCCTGCAAAGCAAAAGGACCCAGATTCAATTCTCTAGGTCCCACGTAAGCCAGATGCACATGGTGGCCCATATGTCTGGAGTTTGTTTGCAGTGGCTGGAGGCTCTGGTGCACCCATGATCACTCTATCTCTCTGTCCCTCTGTCTCTAATAAATAAAACAAATAATCCTTAAAAAATAAAATATTTAAACAAAATAAAAACTTTAAAAAACTCATAATTTAGCTAAATTATAACTTGTAACCGTGTATTCATTCTTTTTAAGGCTCTTTTTCCTTTTATCCATTTTCAGAATGACAAGCTATGAGAGTAGCAGCCACCAAAGGTGTCCCATGAGGTTTTCCTTTTTTTGCTTGTGTATTATTATGAGACCTACTGAGCTTTAGTTCCTGACATTGTTTTTTTATTTGTTTTGCTTGTGCTGCGTGTTGCGTGTGGTGCGGTGAGCTTTAGGAGGTATATGCGCCCTTGCAGCACCCCATGCATTGGCAGCGCTTGCCTGCAGGAGCCGGTGCAAAAAAGCATCAGGTTTCAGGCCCCACAGTTCTTCTGCTCCGTATTTTGAACCAGTTTCTTTTGTCTGGGACCAGAACTTACTGTTTTTCTTGGCTCCCCTTTATAGGACTGGGGTCAGGCACATGTGGCCATACCTGCATATCTACATGGGTTCGGATATTTGAACTCTGGCAGTTTCAGGTTCTTATGCTTGCACAGGAAGCACCTTTAACCACTAAGTCATCTATCCAGCTCTGTTATTTTTTTTTTAAATCAGAACCCTCTTTCAAGGTAGAACATTATCTCATTCACAGCTCCATGTCAATTTCTATAATCTATCCAATGTGTGTGCTCAAGTCAGGCATATTGTGTATGACTTAGCTATCTTTACAGATGATGTAAGACCTATACTTTCACTTTTCTTAAAAAGCTCACATTTGGACTACACAGTTGGCTCAGTGGTTAAAAATGCGTGCACTCAGCCGGGCATGGTGGTGCACGCCTTTAACCCCAGCACTTGGGAAGCAGAGGTAGGAGGATCACTGTGTGTTTGAGGCCACCCTGAGACTACATAGTGAATTCCAGATCAGCCTGGGCTAGAGTAGGACCCTAACTTGAAAAACCAAAAAAAGAAAGATAAAAGCATGCTCTCAGCCTGCCTACCTGCATGTAGCTCAATGGTTAGAGGGCTTGCCTCACATGCACAAGGAAATGAGTTCAATCTCAAAGACCATCAGAAAACAAAGAGACACCAGCAGTGAACACAGTGGACACTGGAAGGCTCAAGCTTGGCCACACAGGCCAAATGACTGAATGAGCACAATAGTGGCATGTCTTCCCTAGGGGAAACCAACTGCTCTTTAATTGGACTGCATGCCCACTCTATGGGAGGGAATACATGCCTGGTACTGAAAATCTAATCAAAAGCTGTAGTGGTTTGATTCAGGTGTCCCCCATAAACTTAGGTGTTCTGAATGCTAGGTTCCCAGCTGATGGAAATTTGGGAATTAATGCCTCCTGGAGGGAGTGTATTGTTGGGAGCCGGCTTATGGGTATTAAAGCCAGTTTCCCCTTGCCAGTGTTTGGCACACCCTCCTGTTGCTGTGGTCCACCTTACGTTGGCCAGGGGGTGATGTCCACCCTCTGCTCATGCCATTGTTTTCCCCTGCCATTGTGGAGCCTCCCCTAGAGCCTATAAGCCAAATAAACCTCTTTTTCCCAGAAGCTGCTCTTGGTTGGGTGATTTCTACCAGCAATGCGAACTTGACTGCAACAAAAGCCTAGCCAGGAGAAGTCATGAGCTTTAGGGGTATAGAGCCTGCTCTTGTCTGGCTAAATGCATATGTTATTCTCACCAAGCTTCCCTGAAAGCACTACACTTAATGTTTATATTCAAATATTAATGCCACTCTCACTTTTGGTTAGAGAAGCTTCTCTTTTCAGATGCTGCTGACAACTGGGATGACCCAAAAGACAACATAGTGCTGAGAAGAAGTGATGGAGGAGAGTCCAGCACTGTAACATCTCTATCACACCCTCCAAGGCACAGGGTCCATTGTGGAAGAGGTGGTCGAAAGAATGTAAGAGCCAAAGCAAGGGTAGACTCCTTAGAATGCAACTGTCCAGATAGAAATTGGCCTCGATATCCATGACCTTGCAGTGCCTGGCACTACCTTCACAAGATCCTCATAATAGGAGAAAAGGGCGATGATATCAAAATAAAAGAGAGACTAATGGAGAGGGGGAGGGGATATGGTGGAGAGTGGAGCTGTGAAGGGGAGACTGGGGGAGGGGAGGGAAATATGGTGATTGACTATAAGTACAGAAATTGTCACTTAAAAAATTTAAAAAGAAAGGAAACAGAAAAAAGGCAGGAGGAAACATACACAACATGTAAAATATGATTGCATGAAACATTTTAAAAAGCTTTGAATAAATGCTTGTTGAATGAATAAGAGAATGAATGTGTGAATGCAGTCAATACTGAGGATACTGAAACAATCACTGAACTACACAAAAAGGAGAAGAAAGAAAGTTTTCAGGGTTCCAACAAATAACAATGCTTGACACATTGAGAAGGAGCACAGCTCGTGTGAACTGAGAAAGCAAGGAGGCTGAAGGGCTGGAGGCTCCTGGGGGGAAGGGCAGCCTGGCTAGAACTGGAGGAAGGTGGGGGGCCTGGCTGGTGGTAGAGTTCTGTGAGCCAAAACTGAGATAAAGCTAGTGAAGATGGTGGCTTACAGGACTCTCCAAAAGGTCTGGTGTTAAGGCCAAAGCTTTGTGACTTCAGCCCGGCAGTCATTGATTTCACACTAAGTTCAAAGCCATCTACCTCTGTTGCAGTGGGTCATGGTCAGAGGGTGTTGGGTTTTGGTTTATTTTCAAGAAACATTTAAAGAAAAAGAACAACAAAAACGTATATTTGTGCCGGGCGTGGTGGCGCACGCCTTTAATCCCAGCACTAGGGAGGCAGAGGTAGGAGGATTGCTGTGAGTTCGAGGCCACCCCGAGACTACATGGTGAATTCCAGGTCAGCCTGAGCCAGAGTGAGACCCTACCTCGAAAAAACAAAAACAAACAAACAAACAAAAAAACCCCTTATATTTGTGATCTAGACATGGGTAAGAAAGTTTTTGTGAAGTAGGACTTTACTGTTTTGTACAAAAGGTGAAGTTAGGGCCTCACACTCACAAGGACTCTACCACTGAGCTCTATCTCCATCTCAGAAATCTGTTGATTTTTATGAAGTTTTAACAACAGGATTCTCTTTCTTCTCTTCCATTTTGTGGGATTTATGGCATAGGCTTATGTTGGGCATGGTGTGCTTGTATAATTTTATGCTCATTTCTACTTTTCCTTGGTCTCCCCTCTCTTTGTGTAACACACAGGCAAGGATGCTCATTGGTCACACCCTGGCTCCATGGTCCCCAAAAGACTGACGCAGCTCTTTCACACGACAGGGACAAGTTGGACTTTGCAATAATTTATTCCACACTCTTATGTGTGCTCTATCAAGCACTGAGATAATAATCATCCCTGTCATCAGAGCATCACAGCTGGCTTTCCTGGGACACAATGAAGAGACACTCAGTATTTTCTGGGCAGGCCTTTGGGTCGGAAGAAATTGGGGTCTTTGCCATTCTGGCCCAATTCATAATAAATTACCATGTGCCTGCACTTGTAAGTACACACCCACAAGGGTGTAAAGGTTAGGGTTGAGTTTTACACAGGATTAAAGTTATAGTTAGGGTAGGGATAGAACTGGGTGTTGGGGTTGGGGTTATTGGGTTTAGGGCTTTAGGTTAGTGTTACAAGTTTGGAGCTAGAGCTTGGAATTCAGAGTAGGGTTAGAGGTTATTGTTTAGGGGTTAGAGGTTAGAGGTTAGGGTTAGGGTTAGGATTTTAGAGTGAGAGGTTAGGGCTTAAGGTTAGGGTTACTGATAGGGTTTGGGGATAGTGTTAGGGATAGGATTAGGGTTAGGGTAAGGAATAGGGTTAGGGTTAGGGTTTTAGGGTTAGGGTTAGAGTTTTAGAGTGAGGGTCACGGTCAGGGACAGGGTCAGTGTTAGGGGTTAGGGTTAATGTTAGGTTTAGGGGATTAGCATTAGGGGAAGGTTAGGGAGTTAGGGTTAAGGTTAGGTGTTGGCTACATCCTGAATTCCAGGTCAGCCAGTACTAGAATTCAAGCCTAGCTGGCAAAACAGAGGGAAAAGAAAGAAAGCCGAAGAAGATGTGGGAACCGGGAAATGGCTTAGCTGTTAGAGCCTTTGAATTTGAAGCCAAAGGACACCAGTTCGAATCCCCAGGATGCATGTAAGCAGGATGCATGCAAGCACGATGCACAAGGGGGTGCTTGTGTGTGCTAGGGCAACTGGTGTGCCCATTCCCAGGATCTGACCCATTCTCTTCTCTATTTCTCTCTATCTCTCTTATATTTAAATAAGTAAATACTTCTTTTGCCCAGCGGGGGGTGTGGAGGGAGTGAAAATGTGCTCACACAGGTTTCTGAAGAGAGAGGGCCTTCTTGTCCACAACCTATCCTGAGTACTTACGAATTTTATTCTGATAGGAGATAAGCAAATCAATTCCTATTCAAGACAAGTCAATAAGGAACTAAAGAACCTATGGGAGTGGTGTACAAACCACAAGCAAGAGTCCTATCACCTCTGTCATTGGGTAGAAAGACAACACCGCTCCTTAGAAGTCCTGCAGTTGTCAGGCTCTCCCTCAAGACACCTGGACCAGCATCCCTGCAAGTTTCAGAAGAGGTGGCACCTAATCATCACCAGTGACAAGCATAAGTGAGCAGTCCACGGAAGTGGACTCAGACATTCTCAACGATTTTCCACTCTCGGAATGTTTGATATGTGAGACAGGCTATCTTAGTCTATTAGCTGGCTTGGTGCTCTGGGAGGCTCTCCTCCTCCAGCCAATACAAGGAGACGTTCTGGAGCTGTCGCATTCCCAGAGAAATACACCCTCCGCGCCCTAATCCCTCACATTTCAGACAGCCCGATTCCAGTAGGCTCACAACTTGTAAGGGAGGGGGTGAACCTGCAAAAATTGCTAAATTTCAACAAGAATGACTCAGACTGCCCCATGGCCATGCGTTGGCCATCTTTGTGAATAATATCAATCTGACCCATTTTCTGAAGAGACACGATTCTCTAAGTTAGAGAATCGGGAGCTTTTAAGTCAAGGAGAAGGCCACGATTATGCAGAGTCTTTGTGTGCTAGGGAAAGGAGGCCCCTGACACACATGTGACTCAAGTGGTCACATCCGCATGGAACATGCAGAGCTTCCAGGTGAAGTGAGAACCTACCAGTGAGTCCTGAGCCCCTTTCCAGCAGGAGGATCAACATCTGCTTGAGGCAGTAAACACACAGGAGTCTCCCAAAACATGAGTCACGTCCAACCCATATGCGGGTATCGACATTCTTCATGTCTTCTAGGCCCAGAGCAAAATTGCTGAAGCCAGGCCAGAAAGAATTAGGAGTGTCAGGGTCCAAACATGTATTCAGAGGGCTTGGGTGCCCCCACTCACAGGCTCCCGAGAGCCATCCTGACCCGACAATTGATGCACGTGGAATGAAGGGCCAGAAGGGTAAGTGACGGGTAATCACGGATGTGCCTCCCGTTCATTGAGTCATTTTCACAGATATCAAGGGAAATACTGTAAGTATGAAAGACATGGTCCACTGTAAACACAGTGAGAATGTGCTGAGGCATACCATGCCCCTCACAATCATGAGAAATTCCCATGTGACGTGGAAGAAAAAGAGCAGGCATGACTATGCTTTATGGTGACATTGTCATCGACACTGCACACCAGCATCTGCACTTTTCCAAACAGGTACTTGGGTATTGTACTGGAACGATATGGTTGCTTGCCAGAAAATGATAGCAATGACTTTGTGTCAAATGGAAGTCACGTCCATATTTCTGTCTACGATATCCATGTTGAAGGACAAATATTTAGGCCTGTTTGTAACCTTTGACCCATCTGGCATAGTTTTAATTGAATGTCCAATTTTCAATGATCACAGCAGTTGAGAATCATAAACACAGGGAGGTTGAAGTCATGCCAGGAAACTTTACAGCCAGCAGAAATAAGAGGATGAACATGAAAAGGCTGCCACCCTGTGACTACATACTGAATCCCAGGTCACCGGCTCCTAGAATTCAAGCCTAGCAGGAGAAAGTGAGGGCAAAGGAACACAGCCATGGGAGGTGTGGGAACCAGGAAATGGCTTGGAGGTTAGAGCCTTTGACTCTGAAGCCAAAGGACCCCGGTTTGAGCCGCCAAGAGGGAACGCAAACAATCCCTAGACACAAGGGGGTGCTCATGTGTGCTAGGGCACCTGGTGTGCCCATTCCCTGTATCTGTCCCTTACTCTTCTTCATCTCTCACTTTCTCTCTCATAGTTAAATGAGTCAAATTCCCCCCCTTACATGGGGGAGGGTGCTGATGAAAATGTGCTCAACACAGGTTTCTGAAGAGAGAGGGCCTTCTTGGCCGGCTCCCGTCAAGTGTACTTTGCAATTTTATTCTGGTAGGAGGAAAGCAAATCAATTCCTACTCAAGACAAGTCAAGGAGGAATTAAAGAACCTGTGGAAGTGGCATTCAACCCACAAGCAAGAGCCCTACCGCCTCTGTCATTGGGTGGAAAGAAAACACCGCTCCTTAGAAGTCCTGCACTTGTCAGGCTCTCTCTCAAGGTGCCTGGACCAGCACTTCTGCACGTTTCAGGAGAGGTGGCACCTAATCATCACCAGTGACAAGGCTAAGTGAGCAGTCCATGGAAGTGGACACAGACGTTCCCGACGATTTTCAAATCTCTTCATGTTTGATATGTGAGGCAGACTCTTCTGGTCTATCAGCTGGCTTGGCGTTCGTGGAGACCCTCCTCCTCCAGCCAATTCAAAGAGACTTTCTGGGGCTGTGTCATTCCCAGAGAAACACACCATCCGCGCCCTGCTTCCTCACATTTCACACAGCCCCATCCCAGTAGGCTCACCATGTGTAAGTGAGGGCCTGAACCCGCATGAATTGCAAACTTTGAACAAGAATGACTTGGCCTGGCACGTGGCCATGTGTCAGCCATCTTTGTGAATTATACCAATCTGACCCTTTTTCTGAAGAGAGCCGATTCTCTAACTTAGGGTGAGAGCACTCTCACCCTAGGTTAGAGAATTGGGAGCTTTTAGGTCAAAGAGAAGGCCACGGCCATGCAGGGAATCTCTGTGTGCTAGGGAAAGGAGGCCCCTGACACACATGTGACTCAAGTGGTCACATCCGCATGGGACATGCAGAGCTTCCAGGTGAAGTGAGAACCTGGCAGTGAGTCCTGAGCCCCTTTCCAGCAGAAGGACCGATGTCTGTTTGAGGCAGTAGACACACAGGAGTCTCCTGGAAACATGAGCCACGTCCAGCCCATATGCGGATATCGACATTCTTCATGCCTTCTAGGCCCAGGGAAAAATTGCTGAAGCCAGGCCAGAAAGAATTAGGAGTATTGGGCTTCAAACGTGTATGCTGAGGGTTAGGGTGCCCCTGCTCGCAGGCTGTGGAGGATCATCCCGACCCGACAATTGATGTAGGTGGAATGAAGGCCCAGAAGGGTAAGTACTGGATCATCACAGATGTGCCCCTCCACCCAACGTTCTTTGAGTCACGTTCACAGATACCAAGGGAAATACAGTAAGTACGTTAGACACGGTCCACTGGGAACACAGTGAGAGTGTGTTGTGGCCTTCCATGCCCCTCACAATCATGAGAAATTCCCATGTGATGTGGAAGAAAAAGAGCAGGCATGACTATGCTTCATGGTGACATTATCGGCGACACTGCACACCGGCGTCTCCAGTTTTCTAAACAGCCTCTTGGGTATTGTACTGGGACGATATCCCTGCTTGCCAGGAAATGATAGCAATGACTTTGTGTCAAATGGAAGTCACGTCTATATTTCTGTCTACGATATCCATGTTGAAGGACAAACCTTTAGGCCTGTTTGTAACCTTTGACCCATCGGGCACAGTTTTCATTGGATGTCCGATTGTCAATGATCAGAGCAGTTGAGTATCGTAAACACAGGGAGCCTGAAGTCATGGCAGGCACCTTTACTGCCAGCAGAGATAAGAGGATGAACATGACAAGGCCACCACCCTGGGGCTACATACTGAATCCCAGGTCACCGGCTCCTAGAATTCAAGCCTAGCTGGAGAAAGTGAGGGCAAAGGAACGCAGCCACGGGAGGCGTGGGAACCTGGAAATGGCTTGGCGGTTAGAGGTTTTGACTCTGAAGCCAAAAGAACCCAGCCCGAGACACAAGAGGGTGCTCATGTGTGCTAGGGCACCTGGTGTGCCCATTCCCTGTATTTGTCTCTTCCTCTTCTCCATCTCTCACTTTCCCTCTCATAGTTAAATAAGTCAAACTCTCCCCCTTGCCTGGGGGAAGAGGAGGGCGGGTGAAAAGGTGCTGAAGAGAGAGGACCTCCTTGGCCGGCTCCCGCCCCCCCCCCCCCCCGTCATGTGTACTTCACAATTTTGTTCTGGTAGGACGTAAGCAGATCAATTCCTATTCAAGACAAGTCAAGGAGGAATTAAAGAACCTGTGGGAGTGGCATTCAACCCCCAAGCAAGAGCCACGCGACCACTATCATTGGGTGGAAAGGAATGAGCACTCCTTACAAGTCCTGCAGTTATCAGGCTCTCTCTCAAGATACCCGCACCAGCACCCCACACTTTTCAGGAGAGGTGGCACCTAATCATCATTACCAGTTACAAAGTTAAGTGAGCAGTCCACCGAAGTGGACGCAGACATTCCCAACAACTTTCAAATCTCTGAATGTTTGATATATGAGGCAGGTTTTTCTGCCCCATTAGCTGGCTTGGTGCTCAGGGAGGCCCTTCCCCTCCAGCCAATTCCAGGAAACTATCTGGAGGAGTTCTCTTATTCCCAGAGAAACACACCCTCCGCGCCCTGCACCCTCACATTTCACACAGCCCCATCCTAGTAGGATCACCACTTGTGAGTGAGGGCCTGAAACTACAAAAATGGCTCAGTTTGAACAAAAATGACTCGGGCTGGCCCATGGCTGTGTGTTGGCCATCTTTGCAAATTATACCAATCTGACCCTTTTTCTGAAGAGAGCCGATTCTCTAACCTAGGGTTATAGCGTTCGCTCTCACCCTAGGTTAGAGAATCAGGAGCTTTTAGGTCAGAGAAAAGGCCACAAAGAGGCAGGGGCTCTCCGTGTGCTAGGGAAAGGAGGCCCCTGACAGACATGTGACTCAAACTGTCACATCCGCATAGGAAATGCAGAGCTTCCAGATGAAGTGAGAACCTACCAGGGAGTCTTGTGCCCCTTTCGATCAGGAGGACCAACATCTTTTTGAGGCAGTAGACACACAGGAGTCTCTCGAAAATAGGACTGACATCAGGCTCCCAGGGACCCGTGGCATTCAGGACTGGCTGGAGCCAGGCGACAAGATAGCGGCGTTGGCTGAGTGACCCTCGGCCCAGAGCCAGCGGCAGCGGAGGCAGCGGCAGCGCTGCCCCAGCTCAGTGCGCGGCCTCGCCAGCCCGCCACGTCACCGCAAAAGCGACTGCATGGCGGCCGCCCGCGACGAGCAGCCTCGCCTGAGTAGCCGAATGAGGCCCGGCCCAAAGAAGCCGAGCGGTCTGCGGGCCGTTCCCCTTGGCCGATCGCGGCCCGAGACGGCGGAGCGGCCGCCGTCGCCCGCCCCCGGCCGCCCCCCCCCCCCCCCGCAGCCTCGCCCGGCGGGCCGCCCCGGAGGCCTCCATCCCCGCTCGGAGGTGTCGGGCTTGGCCCCAGCCTCCGTCTTGGCGGTGCAGGATGGTGAGCAGCGGCGGTTCCAGGGCCGAGATCGTCGTCAGAGTGAAGTACAAACTGGTGCGGAAGATCGGGTCCGGCTCCTTCGGGGACATTTACCTGGCGATCAATGTCACCAACGGTGAGGACGTGGCAGTGAAGCTAGAGGCTCAGAAGGCCAGGCATCCCCAGTTGCTGTAGGAGAGCAAACTGTGTAAGATTCTTCAAGGTGGGGTTGGCATTCCCCACATACGCTGGTATGGACAGGAAAAAGACTATAATGTGCTAGTCATGGATCTTCTGGGACCCAGTCTGAAGACCTCTTCAATTTCTGTTCAAGAAGATTCACCATGAAAACTGTACTTATGTTAGCTGACCAGATGATCAGTAGAATTGAGTATGTGCATACAAAGAATGTTATACACAGAGACATTAAGCCAGATAACTTCCTAATGGGTATTGGGCGATACTGTAATAAGTTATTCCTTATTGATTTTGGTTTGGCCAAAAAGTACAGAGACAACAGGACAAGGCAACACATCCCATACAGAGAAGGTAAAAATCTCACTGGCACTGCCCGATATGCTAGCATCAACGCACATTTTGGTGTTGAGCAGAGCCGCCGAGATGACATGGAATCATTAGGGTATGTTTTGATGTATTTTATTAGAACCAGTCTGCCATGGCAAGGGCTAAAGGCTGCAACAAAGAAGCAGAAATATGAAAAGATTAGTGAAAAGAAGATGTCCACTCCTGTTGAAGTTTTATGTAAGGGGTTTCCTGCAGAATTTGCTATGTACTTAAACTATTGCCATGGGCTGTGCTTTGAAGAAGCCCCGGATTACATGTATATGAGGCACCTGTTCCGCATCCTTTTCCGGACCCTGAACCACCAATATGACTACACTTTTGATTGGGCAATGTTAAAGCAGAAAGCAGCACAGCAGGCAGCCTCTTCCAGTGGGCAGGGTCAGCAGGCCCAAAACCTCACAGGCAAGCAAGCTGACAGACCCAAGAGTAACCTGAAAGGTTTCTAAGCATGAATTGAGGAACGGAAGAAGGAGAACAGATGGTTGGAGTAGCATTTGTTTCTCCCCAAATCTAGAAATTTTAGTTCATATGAACACTAGCCATTGGTTGTGGACAACCATTTATTTGGTGTAAAGAACTTAATTTCAGTATAACCTTCCCCTAGGCAGCATTGGTGATGCTGTATACTGAGTTGCAGCCTCTATAATTGTGAATATTAACTGAGATAGTGAAACATAGTTTCCTATTGCATTTTTTCAAGTGGAAAAGTCACCTAAATGGTTGACACACAGATTGGTGGGACAATTGTGCATATGCCAATTTTTGTTAACTATTTTATTTTGGGGCGAGTCCCCTGTCCTGCAGGAGAACAACCACCAAATGAAGATCCTTCTTGATCACACTTTATTGGAGAGCCTCTTGGTTAACAGGAAAGCTGATGGCAAGGGGCGAGGGGCGCAGGAGTGTAGCTGCTTTTATAGGGCAGAATACTACGGGGCGCCTGCTGATTGGCTGCCATAGGCTCACCCGCCCACAGGAGCCACGGGATAGGCTCGGGACAAGGTGCGTCAAGCGCATGCGCAACCTCAAGCGAGGTTGGTGCCAAGGCGCTGCCTAAATAAGGAATTGTTTACCTCAAGACTGGCAGGAAGCCAGCGCCATCTTGTAATGGCGTCTGCATTAGCTCCCTACAGTTCCCCCTTTTTTATTAACTTATGGCATAGCTCAGGAAAAATAGCCACCTTCCCGATCAGGTCTGCACCTCATGATGTGTTGACCGATCAAGGGAAGAAATTCAACCTCCCCTTCCTCAGTGCAATGGGACAGATCCCCTGAGAGTGCAAAGGCGGTGGTCAAATGAAAGCTACCAGATCCCTGCCCATCCTCGTGCAATGGGTACTCTGAGACCCTGAGGGTGCAAGGGCCAGGGGAGTTATTTGCCTTTTAAAGTTGACAGCCAAATTTGGGGGGAGGAACCACTTTCCAAGGCAGCGAGCGCTTGAGAAATGACCATCTTGTCTCTCTTGGTCTGGGTTCGCAGGCGGCAAATCAACCAGAGGCAAAGTATGCATCCTCCCAGGCAGCACACCAGGAACATTCCCACTCCTACCCATTCCTTAAAATAAGAGAACACTCTTTAGATGGGAATTTAGGGCTGTCTGAGTCTCCAGGGCCACGGTAGTGGAGGAGGCCAAACTATTCAAAGTTTTAGCAGTCTGTACCGAAGTGGCCATGGCCACACCGGCTGCTGTGGCAGCAGCTGCTATTGCAGCCACAGCCGCTATCACCGCTGCCATGATACCAAAATCTCTTTTTTGTCTGAATAGCGATAGCGTGCTGGGGGCCTCTACAGGCACGGGGACCCACCGGGGCACCCTAAGGACCATAGCATTCTTGAATACCTTGGCATTCCAGCATTGAGACAAGTAACAGGTAGCATTGGTACAATTACTGAAAGAGAAGTTACTAAGAATGAACAGAAACGGTGGATGAACACATGCCAGCGCAAGGGCAAAGGAAGTATTCCTCCCACAGCCATGTCCAATGTCATTAACACCCCCAGATGTACTGAGGCGCTTCCAAAACGCCCCTTCATCTTGTGTCTCTTCCTCTTCCACTTGATTCTCTGTATGGAGGGTCCCGGACACATTATTGCAAGCTACAAGTCCTCCTTGTAACAGTACAAAGGGTGTAAAGTCCATGTAGCTGCCATTTGTCCCACATAAAATCCACTTTGAAAATGGAGTTGTAAAGAAGCGAGGGAAGACCGTGGCAGAATGGAGCACCGGCATAGGTTTGGGAAAGGTTGACAGAATACCCCAACGTGGCTCTCCTTTAATGGATTCCAGGCACAGGAGGAAGATTATCCACAAGACCTTTATCATCTCCGCCCTGATGGACCTTACTGTCTTCTGGACCCTCCTCCGGAGATCGCTTGACTGTCCTCACCAGCTGGGCTGGAACCCAATGAGGGGAATCCTGTTCCTGTGGAAAAACACAAACAGCTCCCCTGGATCTTATTATAATAAGATCTGGTCCTTTCCATTTATTATCTAAGACATCCTTCCACATCACCATCTCACTAGATGACTGGACCCTATGTTGACTGTGCCTGTCAGCTGCAGATTTATCATTGTTGTCTGAAATTAAAAAATTAAGGGTAAAAAGGGCTAAGGAAACTCTCTCCTTGGGGGTCGCATTTTCTGCTATCCCCCTTTTTTGTTTAAATAAGAGAGCTTTCAAACTTTTATTTGCTCTTTCTACTATACCCTGACCTTGTGGGTTGTAAGGAAGGCCAGTGGTATGAGCGACCTGCATTTGTGCGCAGAAGGCTCGGAAACCAGTAGATGTGTATGCTGGGCCATTATCAGTTTTTAAATGGCGTGGCTTTCCCCAAGCAGCCCAGGCCTCCAAACAATGAGTCTTGACATGAGAAACCTTTTCACCTGCCAATGGAGAGGCGAAAATAACGCCTGAACAAGTGTCCACTGAGACATGTAGGTATTTTAATCTTCCAAACTCTGGAAGATGTGTCACATCCATTTGCCAAAGGTCTCCAGGACGTAGGCCCCGGGGGTTAACTCCCACATGTGGGGAGGGCAAAAAGGTGACACAAGACCAACAAGATTTTACAATGTCTCGTGCTTAATTTCTGGAAATAGAAAATTTCTTTCTCAAGGTGTTTGCAGGAACATGATATAGTCTATGGAATTCAGTAGCTGAAGCTTTTGTATCTTCCAGAGAAATCATGGCAAGCCTAGTGGCCCGGTCCACGAGGTCATTAGCCTGTGATAAGGGGTCAGGCAGTAGTGAATGTGCCCGAATATGAGTTACATAGAAAGGGCAAGTTCGCTGCAAAATTAAAGACTGAAGTTGTAAAAGAATATTAGACACTAGACTAGTACAGCGAACCGAAGCAGCAATCTCTAGGCCAGCAACCGCATTAGCTACATATAGGGAATCCATGAACAAGTTAAAAGAAGTAGAGAATGTCTGAAAGACCTCCAAAACAATTAGGCATTCAACAATTTGAGGGGAATCGGGTCTAAACATTCTTACTATAGGCTCCGAGCCCTGTACCAAGTAGGCCCCACGACCAGACTTTGAATCATCAGTAAAGATGGCAGGGGCTGATGTAATAGGCTCCTGAACAGTGATTTTAGGAAAGTAAACCAGATTATTTTCAACAAAGGACAAAATAGGGCTCTTTGGATAATGATTATCTATGACATTTGGGAAAGCGCACATGAGAATGTTTCAGTCATCCATAGTGCCAGACAAGACCTCTACTTGTTCCTTAGTATAGGGAATGATAAGCTTGTCAGGCAACTTTGCAAAGTGTATTAAGCAATATTTAAGCCCCAAACAAGCCTGTCGGGCTACCAAACGGAATAATCTGCACCTGGTCCAAAATCCTTGACAGCCTGAACCAAATCCTTTAGTTGTTTATAGGGAATTGGTTCATGTCTCCTTTGTTGAGTTACTGGGTCCTCAAAAATGGGAAAAGCGGAGGCCAGCCGCGACCAGGTTTTTGTTTTAATGAAGCGGCATGTGTCCCCAGGGGAGTTATAGGGTGGGGGTGCGGAAGGCTCTATCGACTGTAAAGGACCACACCCTTGGCCTTTAGGCCCCTTTGTCAGCAGAGGGCGCCTAGGCGGGGACCTATATCGCTCCCTTTTATAACAGGCGGTGGCCTCCTTTAGTCTTTCCTCTTCCTCTTTAAATAATTTTTCTTCTTCCTCCTCTGCAGAATCAGAGCTAGCCTCCTCATCTGTGTCAAGTACATTTAAATGTGCAAGCTCCTCAATGGGAGGATAGAGCCTGTCAAAGGCTCCTTTGCCCCCCTCAAGGGGTGGGCAATCATAAGTTTCACCTATTTCTTTGAGCTCATCTTGTAAACTTTTATCTTTGTCTTGTCCTTGTTTTTCCTTTTTTATTTCTCCCTTTCTTCTAGGCCTAGTCTGTGAATCCCCATTTGGATCTGACTCAGAAAGGCTATCCTGATGCCTTGCCAAAGCCTCCTGTCCCTTTCTAATAATGTCTATGTGGTTCCCCTTACTCAAGCAGGAGTGAATAAGCCGCCAGAACGGCAATGTACCCTTACCAATTCTGTCCTCTTGTTTTGCCGCTTCCAGGTCTCTACCTAGCTTCTCCCAAGTATGGAGAGAGAAGTCCCCCAACACCGCAAACCATGGCGCAATCTCGTCCAAATCTTTAACAATCTTTTTTATTGTTGAGGAGGAGACCTTAATGTCCCTTTGCTTAAGCAGTTCTTTTATTGGCTGGATGAAGTCAATGGGCGCAAAGTCCGCACCCTGAGAGTTGCCCATGTTGCGCTCACAGCAAACGACAAGGACAATAAACCACACAGGAATGAAAATAACAAGGATCAGGTAGGGGTCTAAGTGGAGAAGCATTATGACTGGGGATGACTTACCGACGTCTTCCTCTCCGTGTGTCAAGTTCTGGATCCTCTTCGGCCCCTCGCCCGGTGACCACAAAGCACCTGGCGTTCCGGGATTTCGGCACCACTTTGAGGTGAGCCCCCTGTCCTGCAGGAGAAGAACGACCACCAAACGAAGATCCTTCTTGATCACACTTTATTGGAGAGCCTCTTGGTTAACAGGAAAGCTGATGGCGAGGGGCGAGGGGCGCAGGAGTGTAGCTGCTTTTATAGGGCAGAATACTACGGGGCGCCTGCTGATTGGCTGCCATAGGCTCACCCGCCCACAGGAGCCACGGGATAGGCTCGGGACAAGGTGCGTCAAGCGCATGCGCAACCTCAAGCGAGGTTGGTGCCAAGGTGCTGCCTAAATAAGGAATTGTTTACCTCAAGACTGGCAGGAAGCCAGCGCCATCTTGTAATGGCGTCTGCATTAGCTCCCTACATTATTTGACCTGTACTGCTTTGAGATCTCATTTCAGAGAATGGCATGAACAGTGTTCAGCCACAGTTGTGGTGGTTGTAAATGCCCACAATTGTGTCTTCTTAGGGTTGTTTCATCCCTGGGGTTTGCAAGTTGTTCACTTAAAACATTCTTTAACTGGTTGACTTCTTGTTGCAAGCTATCTGATGTGGTAGCAACCAAAGATTCCAGTGTTTGAGCATGTGAAAGACTGCCTGCTTACCTGTGCTAGAAATAACAGCTTCTAAAGTGAAGACTTAAGAAAAACATAGTGACTACTAGATTATTCTTAGGACTCTGCATTAACTCTATAATGTTCTTGATATTTAAAGAAAAGCATATTTGTCACAAATTTACTTAACATCTTACCACTGAACATGTATGTATGTTGCCTACATAAATGTAATCACTGTAAACTTCTCTATGATCTAGGTTTTTGATTTATTTTTAAATGAGAGCTTTTTGTTTACAAGTTCATTAAAAACTCAAAACTTTCTGTAAGGAAACAAAAAAAAAAAAAAAGAAAAAGAAAGAAAATAGGACTGACATCAAACCCATAGGCAGGTGTAGACATTCTTAATGCCTTTGAGGCCCAGGGCAAAATTGCTGAACCTGTAGGAAGAAACCCCCGCAGGGGTCCCCCACGCTCTGCCCGGATAAGGCGACACCCCAAATCACTCACGAGAAGCGGTCTTGATGCAAACTGCAAGAGGATTTTATTCCAAGCGCGCTGGGGCCCACAGTCGTACACCTCACAGGGGTAGAGGACTGCAGAGCCCCGAATGCAGGAACAGGACAGTTTTTATAGGGTTTCTAACAAAGCCTGTGCATTAGACCAATCATTTTCTAATATTAGGAGCCCCGCAGGGTGTTAGCCAGTCAGTTTGTGCCACCCCATAGTTTCTAAGCCAATTAGTTTATGACCTTGGTGGTCAGCATTTGCGCAGGTCCTTGGGTGGGAGTAGCAGAGTATGGTATCAACCTCCTGTGACCTTGGTGGTCTGAGGCAGGCTGTTATAGCTTATGGTGCGAGCTACTAAGGCTAACAGTGTAGGCTATTAAGGCTTATAGTGTAAGGCTTATAGTGCAGGCTATTTACAGAAACCAAATAAGTGGTTCACTTCATTACTCATTTCCCATCCTCGAGGGCTATCTCATGCCCTTTTACCTAGTTTTATATTAGGAGTGGGCTCTGATATAATGAGAAGAGGGATTCTTTACTTGCTTCCAACAGGGAGTAAAGCCTGGAGTTTGAGGTATGCAGGGAGCCCGCTTAAGCTCCCCTTGGAGCGTGATAGTATTTCTGAGTTTCTGAATTCTTGGGCCTTTCAAACCCATTCCAGAAAGAATGAGGTGTGTCGGGATCCAAACGTGTATTCAGAGGCTTTGGGTGCCCACTTGCAGGCTCTGGAGGACCATCCTGACCCGACTATGGAAGCAGGTGGAATGTAGGAGTAAAAGGGTAAGTAGTGGATAATCACAGACATGCCACGCAAAATTGAGTCACGTTCACACATATCAAGAGAAAGACGGTAAGTACATAACACACGGTCCACTGTGAACACAGTGACAATCTGTTGTGGACTTCCATACTCCACACAATCATGAGAAGTTCCCATGTGACGTGGAAGGAAAAGAGCAGGCATGGCTATGCTTTATGGTGACATTGCAGAGGACACTGCACACCAGCGTCTCCACTTTTCCAAACAACTTCCTGTATTTGGCACTGGAATATCTTTACTTGCCAGAAAATGATAGCAATGTCTTTGGGTCAAATGGAAGACACGTACATATTTCGCTCTAGGATATCACTGTTGAAGGACAAACATTTAGGCCTGTTTGTAAACTTTGACCCATCTTGCATAGTTTTCATTGAATCTCCGATTTTCAATAATCAGAGCAGTTGAGTACATTCAACACGGGGAGCTTGAAGTCAGGGTATGCACCTTTTCTGCCTTCAGAGATGAGAGGATGAACGTGACAAGGCAGACACCCTGTGGCTCAATCCTGAATCCCAGCTCACCCAGTAATAGAATTCAAGCCTCCCTGGAGCAAGCAAGGGCAAAGGACATTGGCCACGGGCACAGGGAGAAGCGGGAAATGGCCTAGAGGCTAGAGCTTTTGACTCTGAAATCGAAGGACCCGGGTTTGAACCTCCGGGACGCAGGCAAGCCCGAGACACAAGGGGGCGCTCGTGTGCTTTTGGTCACCTGCTCGACCCATTACCTCAATGGGTCCTTTTCTCTTGTCAATCTCTCACATTCGCTCTCATAGTTAAATAAGTCAAATACTTTTTTCCCCCTTGCGAGAGGGTTGGGGGGCAATGAAAACGTGCTCAACACAGTTTTGTGAAGGGACAGGGCCTCCTTGGCCGGGACCTGTCATGTGTACTTTGCCATTTTATTCTGATAGAAGGTAAGCACATCAATTCCTATTCAAGACAGGTCAAGAAGGAATTGCAGAGCCTGTCGGAGTGGCCTTCAACCCACAAGCAACAGTACTCGCCGGCTTGGTGCTCATGGAGGCCCTCCTCCTGCTGCCAATTAAAAGACACTTTGCGGAGCTGTCTCATTCCCAGAGAAACCCACCCAACGCGCCCTGCTCCCTCATATTTCACACAGTCCTGTTCCACCAGGCTCCCCAGTTGTAAGTGAGGGGGTGAACCTGCAGAAATTGCTCCCGATCCACAAGAAGGCCTCGGGCTGGCCCATGGCCGTGCGTCGGCCATCTTTGTGAATTATATAAATCTGACCATTTTTCAGAAGAGAGCCGATTCTCTAACCTAGGGTGATAGCGTTCGCTCTCACCCTAGGTTAGAGAATCGGGAGCTTCTGGCCAGAGAGAAGGCCACGAAGATGCAGGAGATCTCCGTGTGCCAGGGAAAGGAGGCCCCTGACAGACATGTGATTCAAATGGTCACATCCGCATGGGACATGCAGAGCTTCCAGGTGAAATGAGAAGCTCCCAGGGAGTCCTGACTCCTCTTTAGCAGGAGGACCGACGTCTTCTTGAGGCAGTAGACACAGAGGAGTCTCTTGAAAATAGTACTGACATCAAACCCATAGGCAGGTATGGACATTCTTCATGCCTTTGAGGCCCAGGGCAAAATTACTGAACCCATTGCAGAAAGAATGAGGTGTGTCTGGGTCCAAGCGTGTATTCGGAGGGTTTGGGTGCCCACACGCAGGCTATGGGGGACCATCCTGACCCGACTATGGGAGCAGGGGCAATGAAGGAGCAGAAGGGTAAGTTTTGGATAATCACGGACGAACCCCTCCTTCATTGGTTCACGGTCACAGATATCAAGGGAAGACGGTAAGTACGTAACACACGGTCCACTGTGAACACAGTTAGAATCTCTTGTGGCCTTCCATGCTCCTCACAGTCATGAGAAGTTCCCATGTGACGTGGAAGAAAAAGAGCAGGCAAGGCTATGCTGTATGGTGACATTGCAGAGGACACTGCACACCAGCGTCTCCGGTTTCCCACACAGGTTCCTGCCTTTGGCACTGGAATGATACCTTGACTTGCCAGAAAATGATAGCAAGGCCTTTGGGACAAATGGAGGTCACGTAGATATTGCTCTCTTGGATATCCCTATTGAAGGACAAACATTTAGGCCTGTTTGTATCCTTTGACCCACCTTGTACAGTTTGCACTGAATGTCCGATTTTCAATGATCAGAGCTGTTGAGTATCATCAAAAGGGGGTGCTTGAAGTAGGGCCTGGTGCCTTTACTGCAAGCAGAGATGAGAGGATGAACTTGACAAGGCAGGCACTCTGTGGCTCCATCCTGAATGCCAGCACACCCGGTAGTAGAATTCAAGCCTCGCTGGAGCAAGACAGGGCAAGGGAAACCAGCCACGGGGTTTGTGGGAACTGTAAGATGGCTTAGAGGTTAGAGCCTTTGACTGTGATGTTAAGGGACGCCGTTTCGAGTCTCCAGGACGTAGTGAAGCCCGAGATGCAAGGGGGCGCTCGTGTGCTTTTGGTCACCAGCTAGATCCATTCCCTCAATGGGTCCTTCTCTCATCTCAATCTCGCAATTTCTCTCTCATCGTTAAATAAGTCGAATACTTTTTCTTCACCCTTGAGTGGGGCAGGGGGGGAGAGGGGTTGTCCGCGATGAAACCGTGCTCAACACGGGTTTGTGAAGAGAGAGGGCCTCCTTGAGCCGCAGCTGTCAGGTGTACTTTTCCATTTCATTCTGATACAAGGTAATCAAATCAATTCCTATTCAAGGAAGGTCAAGAAGGAATTGCACAGCCTGTCGGAGTTGCGTTCAACCCACAAGCAACAGTCCTCGCGTGCGCCTCTGTCACTGGGGGGAAGAAAACGCCGTTCCTTTGAAGTCCTGGGCCTGTCCAGCTCTCTCTCAAGACACCCTGACCAGCGTCCCCGCACGATTCAGAACAGGTGGCGCCTAATCATCACTAGTGACAATGGTAAGTGAGCAGTCCACCAATGTGGACTCAGACGTTCTCGACGATTTTGGAATCTCTGAACCTTTCATATGTGAGGCAGGCTCTCCTGCTCTAGCAGACGGCCAGGCGCTCGGGGTGGTTCTCCGGTTGCCACCAATTAAAGGACACTTTGCGGAGCTGTCTCATTCCCAGAGAAACCCACCCAACGCGCCCTGCTCCCTCACATTGCACACATTCCCGTTCCACTAGGCAACCCGGTCGTAAGTGCGGGGGTGAACCTGCAGAAATTTCTCCCTTTCCACAGGAAGGCCTTGGGCTGGCCCATGGCCGTTCGTCGGCCATCTGTGAATTATATAAATCTGACCCTTTTTCTGAAGAGAGCCGACCCTCTAACCTAGGGTGATAGCGTTCGCTCTCACCCTAGGTTAGAGAATCGGGAGCTTTTTGTGCAGAGAGAAGGCCACGAAGAGGCAGGAGATCTCCGTGTGCTAGGAAAAGGAGGCCTCTGACAGACATTTGACTCAAATGGTCACATCCGCATAGGACATGCAGAGCTTCCAGGTGAAGTGAGAAGCTCCCAGGGAGACCTGTGCTTCTCTTTAGCAGGAGGACCGACGTCTTCTTGAGGCAGTAGACACAGAGGAGTCTCTCGAAAATAGGACTGACATCAAACCCATAGGCAGGTATGGATATTTTTTATGCCTTTGAGGCCCTGGGCAAAATTGCTGAACCCATTGCAGAAAGAATGAGGTGTGTCTGGGTCCAAGCGTGTATTCGGAGGGTTGGGTGCCCACTCGCAGGCTCTGGAGCACCATCCTGACCTGACCATGGGAGCAGGGGCAATGAAGGAGCAGAAGGGTAAGTATTGGATAATCACGGACGTGCCCCTCCTTCATTGGGTCACGGTCACAGATATCAAAGGAAGACGGTAAGTACATAACACATGGTCTACTGTGAACACAGTTAGAATCTCTTGTGACCTTCCATGCTCCTCACAATCATGAGAAGTTCCCATGTGACGTGGAAGAAAAAGAGCAGGCAAGGCTATGCTGTATGGTGACATTGCAGAGGACACTGCACACCAGCGTCTCTGGTTTTCCACACAGGTTCCTGCCTTTGGCACTGGAATGATATGTTGACTTGCCAGAAAATGATAGCAAGGCCTTTGGGACAAATGGAGGTCACGTAGATATTGCTCTCTTGGATATCCCTATTGAAGGACAAACATTTAGGCCTGTTTGTATCCTTTGACCCACCTTGTACAGTTTGCACTGAATGTCCAATTTTCAATGATCAGAGCAGTTGAGTATCATCAAAACGGGGTTCTTGAATAAGGGCCAGGTGCCTTTACGGCCAGCAGAGATGAGAGGATGAACGTGACAAGGCAGCCACGCTGTGGCTCCATCCTGAATGCCAGAACACCCGGTAGTAGAATTCAAGCCTCGCTGGAGCAAGACAGGGCAAGGGAAACCAGCCACGGGATTTGTGGGAGCTGTAAGATGGCTTAGAGGTTAGAGCCTTTGACTGTGAATATGTAGTTAATGGAGGCTGGTTCGAGTCTCGGGGATGTAGGCAAGTCCGAGACACAAGGGGGCGCTCGTGTGCTGTTGGTCAGCCGCTCGACACATTCCCTCAATAGGTCCTTCTCTCTTCTCAATCTCACACTTTCTCGCTCATCGTTAAATAAGTCGAATACTTTTTCTTCACCCTTGCGTGGGGCAGGGGGGCGGGGCGGTGTCCGCGATGAAACCGTGCTCAACACGGGTTTGTGAAGAGAGAGGGCCTCCTTGGGCGGCAGCAGTCAGGTGTACTTTTCCATTTCATTCTGATACAAGGTAAGCAAATCAATTCCTATTCAAGGAAGGTCAAGAAGGAATTGCACAGCCTGTCGGAGTGGCGTTCAACCCACAAGCAACAGTCCTCGCGTGCGCCTCTGTCACTGGGGGGAAGAAAACGCTGTTCCTTTGAAGTCCTGGGCTTGTCCGGCTCTCTCTCAAGACACCCTGACCAGCATCCCCGCATGTTTCAGTACAGGTGGCGCCTAATCATCACCAGTGACAATGGTAAGTGAGCAGTCCACCAACGTGGACTCAGACGTTCTCGACGATTTTGGAATCTCTGAACGTTTCATATGTGAGGCAGGCTCTCCTGCTCTAGCAGACGGCCAGGCGCTCGGGGCGGTTCTCCGGTTGCCACCAATTAAAGGACACTTTGCGGAGCTGTCTCATTCCCAGAGAAACCCACCCAACGCGCCCTGCTCCCTCACATTGCACACATTCCCTTTCCACTAGGCAAGCCGGTGTTAAGTGCGGGGGTGAACTTGCAGAAATTTCTCCCTTTCCACAGGAAGGCCTCGGGCTGGCTTATGGCCGTGCGTCAGCCATATTTGTGAATTATATAAATCTGACCCTTTTTCTGAAGAGAGCCGATTCTCTAACCTAGGGTGATAGCGTTCGCTCTCACCCTAGGTTAGAGAATCGGGAGCTTTTTAGGCAGACAGAAGGCCACGAAGAGGCAGGAGGTCTCCGAGTGCTAGGGAAAGGAGGCCCCTGACAGACATTTGACTCAAATGGTCACATCCGCATGGGACATGCAGAGCTTCCAGGTGAAGTGAGAAGCTCCCAGGGAGACCTGTGCTCCTCTTTAGCAGGAGGACCGACGTCTTCTTGAGGCAGTAGACACAGAGGAGTCTCTTGAAAATAGGACTGACATCAAACCCATAGGCAGGTATGGACATTCTTTATGCCTTTGAGGCCCAGGGCAAAATTACTGAACCCATTGCAGAAAGAATGAGGTGTGTCTGGGTCCAAGCGTGTATTCGGAGGGTTTGGGTGCCCACTCGCAGGCTCTGGAGCACCATCCTGACCCGACCATGGGAGCAGGGGCAATGAAGGAGCAGAAGTTAAGTATTGGATAATCACGGACGTGCCCCTCCTTCATTGGGTCACGGTCACAGATATCAAGGGAAGACGGTAAGTACGTAACACACGGTCCACTGAGAACACAGTTAGAATCTCTTGTGGCCTTCCATGCTCCTCACAATCATGAGAAGTTCCCATGTGACGTGGAAGAAAAAGAGCAGGCAAGGCTATGCTGTATGGCGACATTGCAGAGGACACTGCACACCAGCGTCTCCGGTTTTCCACACAGGTTCCTGCCTTTGGCACTGGAATGATATCTTGACGTGCCAGAAAATGATAGCAAGGCCTTTGGGAAAAATGGAAGTCACGTACATATTTCTCTCTTGGATATCCCTATTGAAGGACAAACATTTAGGCCTGTTTGTATCCTTTGACCCACCTGGCATAGTTTGCACTGAATGTCCGATTTTCAATGATCAGAGCAGTTGAGTATCATCAAAAGGCTGTGATGAATTAGGCCAAGTGCCTTTACTGACAGCAGAGATGAGAGGATGAACTTGACAACGCAGGCACGCTGTAGCTCCATCCTGAATGCCAGCACACCCTGTAGTAGAAGTCAAGCTTCGCTGGAGCAAGACAGGGCAAGGGAAACCAGCCACAGGATTCGTGGGAACCTTAAGATGGCTTAGAGCTTAGAGCCTTTGACTGTGACTGTAAAGTCAAGGGAGGCTGGTTCGAGTCTCCGGGACGTAGGCAAGTCCGAGACACAAGGGGGTGCTCGTGTGCTTTTGGTCACCTGCTCGACACATTCCCTCAATAGGTCCTTCTCTCTTCTCAATCTCGCAATTTCTCTCTCATAGTTAAATAAGTCGAATACTTTTTCTTAACCCTTGCGTGGGGCAGGGGGTGGGGGGGTGTCCGCGATGACACCGTGCTCAACACGGGTTTGTGAAGAGAGAGGGCCTCCTCGGACGGCAGCTGTCAGGTGTACTTTTCCATTTCTTTCGGATACAAGGTTAGCAAATCAATTCCTGTTCAAGGAAGGTCAAGAAGGAATTGCACAGCCTGTCAGAGTGGCGTTCAACCCACAAACTACAGTCCTCGCGTGCGCCTCTGTCACTGGGGGGAAGACAACGCTGCTCCTTTGAAGTCATGGGCTTGTCAGGCTCTCTCTCAAGACACCCTGACCAGCATCCTCGCACGTTTCAGAAAAGGTGGCGCCTAATCATCACCAGTGACAATGGTAAGTGAGCAGTCCACCAACGTGGACTCAGACGTCCTTGACGATTTTGGAATCTCTGAATGTTTCATATGTGAGGCAGGCTCTCCTGCTCTAGCAGACGGCCTGGCACTCGGGGCGGTTCTGGGGTTGCCGCCAATTAAAGGACACTTTGCGGAGCTGTCTCATTCCCAGAGAAACCCACCCTCCGCGCCCTGCTCCCTCACATTTCACACAGTCCCGTTCCACTAGGCAACACAGTCGTAAGTGAGGGGGTGAACCTGCAGAAATTGCTCCCTTTCCACAAGAAAGCCTCGGGATGGCCCATGGCCTTGCGTCAGCCATATTTGTGAATTATATAAATCTGACCCTTTTTCTGAAGAGAGCCGATTCTCTAACCTAGGGTGACAGCATTCGTCACTATCCCCAACTATTTTCTCTTTCTGGGGCTTAATTCGAGACTTTGTCAAGGAAGCTAATAATGAATCTGGTAAACCCCACCTTCTCTCTGTGGCCGAATGTTGTCTCTCGTCTTCACAGCCTGGCTCCCACTGCCCTTCGCGTCCCCCCTTTCGAGCTTCAGACTCCTTTTCTCTCATTGATGTTTCTGACTCTCATACTTCCGACCCTTAGAATCTTCCCCAACTTTACCCTCCACCACCCCCAATTGACATTTCTAACCCCCCCCATAACCAATCGCCTCACCTAATCAATCCTGTTCTAAAGAAACGACCTACCACTAATCCTCAGCCTCCTCCTACTGGTCCCTCATCCTCTTCCTCCCCTCCAGATGACCCTCTTGATCCTGGCAATGCAACCACCTTAGATGGTGAGGCCGCCCGTTATCATAATCCTGTTCGGCCACCCCTCGCCCCTGCTGCCCTATCTCTTTCCCCCCAAATTCTCCCCTCTGCTCCTCTTTTGACCTTGCCCTCTTTTCCAATTGTTCCGCCTAATTCCCTTTCTGAGACCAAGCTTCGCTTCTCCTCTCAAGTTCGAGATCTCACTGAAATTCTCCAACTTCAAAAACAACTTTCTCATCTCTCTGCTCGCTGTTCTGCTGGACACCCCCCTCCCTTACCCCAACCCCAGCCCCGTCGCCCCTCGTCTTCTCCTTGTTTGGCTTTTCCCATTACCCGCTCACAAACTAGACACGCTCCAGATCGGGGACATGGATCCGACCCCCTCGGGCCTTCCTCCTCTGTCCTTAATCGCGATGCCCCATCCTCTTCATGCCATCTCCCCGCAGTCTCTGTTCCCTTGCCTTCCTCTGATGAGGATGATTCTCAAAGTAAAAATAAAAATGAGGAGAAAGAAAGTCAGAGTATACCACGCCACAATATGCCCACCACAGGCCAAGATAGTCAAGGTGAGGAGACTCTTTATCGCCGACTTCGCTTTAAAAACCTAGAAAAACTTAACTCAGCAGTCAAGGTCTATGGACCTAATGTCCCTTTTACCCTTTCCTCATTGGAAAGCCTTAGCAGGGGAGGTTATCTGACTCCTAATGAGTGGCTCACTGTTGTACAGTCGGTCTTAACTAGAGTACAATTCCTTTCATGGCAGGCTGATTGGGTCGACCGCTGTAGAACTCTAGCTAACAATAATGCTAAAAAACCTAAGGCTCCCTCTGCTGGCTGGACTCTTGAAAAGCTTACGGGTCAAGGAAAATACTCCTCTGATCATCGACAACAAAATTTTCCCCTAGGCTTGCTGGCACAAACTGCTAATGCCGCTATGGCAGCTTGGCGTGCAATTCCCTCTAAGGGATCTGTTCTCTCGCCTTGACAAAAATCATCCAGGGCAATCATGAAGAATATAGTGACTTTGTCAGTCGTCTCTTAGAGGCTGCCGAAAGGTCTCTGGGACCTGGTCTAAACGAAAATAAACTTCTTAAACAACTTGCCTATGAAAACGCCAATTCGGCCTGCAGAGCCGCCCTACGCGGCAAATTAGAGACAAGGATCTTCATGACATGATCCGCATATGCCAAGACGTAGATCTATTTACCCATAAGGTTTCTCAGGCAATCAATCTGGCCATTGGAGCGGTTGTTCAACCCAACGGTTCTAAACATACTTGCTTCAAATGCGGACAAACAGCCCATTTTGCACAGCAATGCCCCCAAGGAACTGTGGGACAGTCCATTGGTCAGCCACAGCTTCCTGGTCAATTTGGAGGGGCTCGCCCCCCACCTACCACAGTCTGCCCTCGCTGCTGTCGTGGTAAACACTGGGCTAATACTTGCTGGTCTAAAACAGACATTTCTGGCAATCCTCTCCCTCCCCTACTGGGAAACGGAATGAGGGACCAGCCCCTGGCCCCTCAACCGATAGCCTTCCTGCCGGCCTTGGGGAACAGCCAGACAAACAACAGCCAGACCCCCAATCAACTGCCTGCCTCCACAGGGCCACTCCCGGAAGTGCAGGGGTGGACCTGTGTGCCTCCACCAACTCAATACTAAAACCTGAAGAGGGAGTCCAAATAATTCCTACAGGAATTTTTGGCCCACCCCCACCACAAACCTATTATCTAATTCTGGGAAGGGCATCTAGTACTTTAAAGGGCATCACCATTTTTCCATCAATTGTTGATAATGACTATACAGGAGAAATAAAAATTTTGGCCACCAGTACACGAGGGCCTCTTCCTATCATACAAGGACAACGTTTAGCACAGGCCCTCCCCCTGCCCTTGGATTCAACGGCTCCTTCGATAGGTCCCCATAGAGGAGCCTCCAGGCCTGCATCTTCAGACATTTATTGGATTCAAAAATGACCCAAGAACATCCTAGCCTAAAACTTAAAATCAATGGTAAAATTTTTGAGGGCATCCTAGACTCAGGGGCGATTCCACCGTAATTTCACAAAATGCTTGGTCCCCCCTCCTGGGCCCTCCAGTCCTCATTGACTCATCTTCAAGGTATTGGTCATCTACTAACACCCTTCAGAGCTCCCAGCTCCTGACTTGGGAGGACCCTGAGGGAAATACTGGACATGTTTGGCCATTCGTAGTCCCTGGCCTTCCGGTCAACCTCTGGGGAAGAGACATCTTATCCCAGATGGGAGTCCTCATGTTCAGCCCTTCTGAGGCAGTTACTCAACAAATGCTTAACCAGGGTTTTATCCCAGGCAGAGGCCTTGGAAAAAACAACCAAGGAATACCAGACCCTGTCTCGGTTACTCCAAAAACAACACGGACAGGTCTTGGCTATGACTCACATTTTTCCTAAGGGCCATTGCTCCTCCTGCACACAAGGCAGATAAAATAACCTGGAAAAATAATTCCCCTGTCTGGGTAGATCAATGGCCCCTTCCTCAACATAAGTTAACAGCAGACATACAGTTGGTGCAGGAACAACTAGTGGCTGGTCATATTGAACCCTCCACCTTCCCCTGGAATACACCCATCTTTGTTATACAGAAAAAAGGGAGAAAATGGAGATTACTCCAAGATCTAAGAGAAATTAACAAGACCATGGTTCCGATGGGGGCCCTTCAGCCTGGCCTCCCATCACCAGTAGCCATTCCTAAGGGCTATACTAAATTAGTCATAGATCTTAAAGATTGCTTCTTTTGCATTCCCCTCCACCCAGAGGATTGCAAACGTTTTGCCTTCAGCCTCCCTATTGTTAATTGTGTCGGTCCATCGCCCCACTTCCAATGGAAAGTCTTGCCACAGGGGATGGCCAATAGCCCTACCCTCTGTCAAAAATTTGTCGCCCAAGCAGTAGATCCCTTTCGGCTTAAATATCCTAATTTATATATCATTCATTACATAGATGATATTTTATTAGCAGGCCCAGAGACAACAAAATTATATGAGGTGGGACAAGAATTAATCCTTATACTCCAAAAATTCAGACTACAAATAGCCCCAGAGAAGGTTCAGACCCATCCTCCCCACCTTTTCCTTGGATTTGAATTACACTCCAATAAAATCCTATCTCAAAAAATCCAGTTAAGAAAAGATTCTTTAAAAACACTTAACCATTTCCAACGGCTCTTGGGGGACATTAATTGGTTACGACCCTATTTAAAATTAACTACTGGAGAACTTAAACCCTTGTTTGATATTTTGCGAGGGGATTCTGACCCTTCCTCTGCTCGACAGCTTACTACAGAGACTAAAAATTCCTTACAAATTGTTGAAAAGGCCATTCAGGAACAAAAGATTGGATACTTCTCTCCCACCTCCCCGTTATGGTTACTTATTCTCCCTACAACCTTTACACCCACCGGTCTTTTATGGCAGACTAAGCCTTTATATTGGATCCATTTACCTGCTACCCACCCCCAAAATTCTGCCCATCTACACCTCCCTGGTTGCCCAGGTTTTAAAACTTGGGAGAGAAAGTTCCCTTAAACTTTTTGGAAACGACCCAGACACCATTAGTGTGCCTTATAGCGCCTCCCAGGTTCAATGGCTAGTACAGTCCTCTGATGAATGGGCTGTTGATTGTATTTCCTTCCAAGGCAAAATAGATAATCATTATTCTTCAGACAGACTAATTCAATTCCTTTATAGACAGTCCATTGTTTTCCCAAAACAGACTAAAAGCTCTCCCATTCCTGGAGCCATGTTAGTTTTTACTGATGGTTCTTCATCTGGAATTGCAGCCTTTAACATCAATGAAAAAAATCTCCAAAGTCCAAAGTAAACTTTCTTCGGCACAGCTTGTGGAATTGGTTGCTGTTATACAGGTCTTTGAGACTCTCTCCAGTCACCCATTTAACCTTTATACTGACAGCGCCTATGTAGCCAGCTCAGTCCCTTTGCTTGAGACGGTCCCTTACATCCGTCCCTCCACCGATGCTTCCCCTCTTTTTTTTGTATAAGGTCTACCACACCCCCTATTGTTATCTCAAAAATATACCTTGTTCCAACCCACCATCCCTGAGGGACCCCCAAGTTCAGCTGATCTCATTGTTTCTTTAGTAAACGCCTCCCTAGAAGCTATTCATAATACTAGCAATCCCGATTATCAAGAATGCTGGATTTGCTTTTCTCCTACACCTCCCTTTTATGAGGGTATTGTGATGCTTATGGCCCCTATATTCACCAATGATACAAATGGCCTATCCTGGCATGCTGCCCCCAGATGGAGGCCTTACTCTTAGTTCCATTTCAGGTATTGGACTCTGTCTTGTTGGCCCTAAAATGTTGCCCCCCCCCCCCATTCACTCATATCGGTCTGTAATCAGACTGCTATTGTCAATGAAACTTCCACCTATACTAAAGCCCCTAATAACACCTTCTTTGCTTGTTCCTCAGGTCTGACTCCTTTTATAGTCAATAAGGATTTTATTAATAATAAAGATTACTGCGTTGTAGTTATTGTGCTACCACGATTCCTTGTCCATAATCCAGAAGAATTTTTATCCACTCTGGATTAGGGTATCTCCATCAGACAAAAAAGAGAGCCTTTAACTGCTATTACCCTGACTGTGCTCCTGGGGCTTAGTGCTGCAGGGGCCGGGACAGGTATTGCCTCAATGGTTACCTCCCAACAACATTTTTCACATCTCAGTGCCTTAGTGGATAGAGATCTCAGCCTCATACAGGAGGGAATACAAGATCTTAAGGATTCATTAGCTTCCCTTTCTGAGGTAGTTCTTCAAAATCAGAGAGGATTAGATTTAGTCTTCCTTAAAGAAGGGGGACTCTGTGTAGCCCTCAAAGAAGAATGCTGTTTCTACTCAGATAAGACTGGGCTAGTACAAAATATCCTTGATAAAGTTAAAAGAAATCTAGAGGATAGAAAACGGACTTGAGAACAACAAGAATCTTGGTATAAAAATTGGTTTTCCACATCTCCATGGCTAACCACTCTGCTTCCCAGTCTGCTAGGACCTTTTGTAGGTATCCTTTTACTTCTCTCTTTTGGCCCCTGGGCCTTTAAACAATTAACAAGTTTTGTTAAGAGTCAGGTAGATTATGCAATCAAGCCAGTGGAAGTCCACTACCATTGCCTCGCCACAGAAGAAACATCTGCTGCTGACCCGCCAAAAGAACAAGACAACCCCCCATCTCGACCCTTAGACTTTACCTCCCTACAAAGATCCCCCCATCTCGACCCTTAGACTTTACCTCCCTGCAAAGATCCACCCTGGGGTGGAAATTTTGGTCCCGCCCCTCCAAATAATAACTCAGGTCTCCTTGACCCCTCATTCTAATTGGCTACCAAGCTGTTGCAGTCCGGTTCGCATTGCTGGTAGAAATCACCCAACCAAGAGCAGCTTCTGGGAAAAAGAGGTTTATTTGGCTTACAGGCTCGAGGGGAAGCTCCACGATGGCAGGGGGAAAACGATGGCATGAGCAGAGGGTGGACATCACCCCCTGGCCAACAGAAGATGGACCACAGCAACAGGAGGGTGTGCCAAACACTGGCATGGGGAAACTGGCTATAAAGCCCATAAGCCCACCCCCAACAATACACTCCCTCCAGGAGGCATTAATTCCCAAATCTCCATCAGCTGGGAACCTAGCATTCAGAATACCTAAGTTTATGGGGGACACCTGAATCAAACCACCACAGTAGGTATCCTTTTACTTCTCTCTTTTGGCCTCTGGGCCTTTAAACAATTAACAAGTTTTGTTAAGAGTCAGGTAGATTATGCAATCAAGCCAGTGGAAGTCCACTACCATTGCCTCGCCACAGAAGAAACATCTGCTGCTGACCCGCCAAAAGAACAAGACAACCCCCCATCTCGACCCTTAGACTTTACCTCCCTGCAAAGATCCACCCTGGGGTGGAAATTTTGGTCCCGCCCCTCCAAATAATAACTCAGGTCTCCCTGACCCCTCATTCTAATTGGCTACCAAGCATATTTCCTCCAGGATCCTTATGGGGCTTTGACGGTCTTGTTGAGAGCAAAATGCGTTACATCTCCACAAAGTGAGTGGTCTGGTAAGTCAGCGACGGAACGGGTGGCTAAGTCTCGACCCGCCTAAGACAGGACGACCTTGCCGAGAGGAGGCCAATCCAATGACAGGTAAGGGTCCAGCACTGCCCTTCTAACAGGCTCAGACCCCGTTTGTGCCCCTTGTTCTAAGGTCAATCCAAATGCCTTTATCAAAATCAATGACCTATGAGTAACAGTGTTCAACCAACTGTGGGGAATGCTCGCCTCTCTGATGTCAGGTTGCTATCAGGTTGCTCCTCTGGATCCATTTTTACGCTTAAACAAAAATAATCGGCCACCAAAACAAGCCCTTCTTTGGGACATCATCAGGGGGTCACGGTAACCTCCCTATCTTAGTCCTGGTATACAGAAGAGGGGGAGATGTTAGAGACAAGCCCTGAGCAACTTCTGACCTTTCCTCATCCCCCCACCCCGCCACACCTAACTGATTCCATCCCACCACCCCGCCACACCTAACTAATTAAAACCCTGCCTGGCAACTGCAGAGACGTGAGAACTGTACCGTGAATTCTCGGAATAACCGCAAACTGTCCTAGGCCAAAGGCCAAGAAGATTCTGTAACTTTCCACCACCTGCCTCCTCCAGGCCCCCCCTCACCCAAAACCCTAACCTAACCCTAACCCTTTAAAAGACCGCTCCGGCTCAAAAAATTGGACTCTTGACAAGTGGACATTTGCTTAAGTCTCTTCCTCTCTCTCGCCCATCTTATTTCAGGTTAGGGTCCTCCTCGTCCCAATGAATAACTAGGTCTCGCAGGACAGGATACCTGACAGACATGTGACTCAAATGGTCACATCCGCATGGGACATGCATAGCTTCCAGGTGAAGTGAGAAGCTACCAGGGAGTGCTGTGCCCCTTTCTAGCAGGAGGACCGACGTCTTTTTGAGGCAGTAGACCCCAGGAGTCTCTCAAAAATAGGACTGACATCAAACCGATAGGCAGGTATGGACATTCTTTATGCCTTTGAGTCCCAGGGCAAAATTGCTGAGCCCATTCCAGAAAGAAATGAGGTGTGTCGGGGTCCAAACGTGTATTTGGAGGCTTTGGGTGCCCACTCACAGGCTCTGGAGGACCATCCTGACCCGACCATGGAAGCAGGGGCAATGAAGGAGCAGAAGGGTAAGTATTGGATAATCACAGATGTGCCCCCTCCTTCATTGGGTCACGTTCACAGATATCAAGGGAAGACGATGAGTACGTAACACATGGTCCACTGTGAACACAGTTAGAATCTGTTGTGGCCTTCCATGCTCCTCCCAGTCATGAGAAGTTCCCATGTGACGTGGAAGAAAAAGAGCAGGCAAGGCTATGCTGTATAGTGACATTGCAGAGGACCCTGCACACCAGCGTCTCTGGTTTTCCACACAGGTTCTTGCCTTTGGCACTAGAATGATATCTTTACTTTCCAGAAAATGATAGCGATGTCTTTGGGTCAAATGGAAGGCACGTACATATTTCTCTCTTGGATATCCCTACTGAAGGACCAACATTTAGGCCTGTTTGTATACTTTGACCCACCTGGCATAGTTTTCATTGAATGTCTGATTTTCAATGATCAGAGCAGTTGAGTATCATCAAAACGGGGTGCTTGAAGTCAGGCCAGGTGCCTTTACTGCTCCCAGAGATGAGAGGATGAACAAGGTGACAAGGCAGCCACCCTGTGGCTCCATCCAGAATGCCAGCACACCCGGTAGTACAAGTCAAGCCTCGCTGGAGCAAGACAGGGCAAGGGAAACCAGCCACAGGATTCGTGGGAAACGGGAGATGGCTTAGAGGTCAGAGCCTTTGACTGTGAAGTCACAGGACCCCGGTTCGAGTCTCTGGGACGCAGGTGAGCCCAAGACACAAGGGGGCGCTCGTGTGCTTTTGGTCACCTGCTGGGCCCATTCCCTTAATGGGTCCTTTTCTCTTCTTAATCTCTCACTTTCTCTCTCATAGTTAAATAAGTCGAATACTTTTTTTTTCCCCCTTGTGGGGGGCGGGGGCCGGGGTGTGTCCGCGATGAAACCGTGCTCAACACGGGTTTGTGAAGAGACAGGGCCTCCTTGGCCGGCAGCTTTCATGTGTACTTTGCCATTTCATTCTGATAGAAGGTAAGCAAATCAATTCCTATTCAAGACAGGTCAAGAAGGAATTGCAGAGCCTGTCGGAGTGGCCTTCAACCCACAAGCAACAGTTCTCGCGCCTCTCTCATTGGGGGGAAGAATACCCCGCTCCTTTGAAGTTCTGGACTTGTCAGGCTCTCTCTCAAGATACCCCGACCAGCATCCCTGCACATTTCAGAAGAGGTGGCGCCTAACCACCACCAGTGACAAGGGTAAGTGAGCAGTCCACGAACATGGACTCAGACGTTCTCGACAATTTTGGAATCTCTGAACATTTGATATATGAGGCAGGCTCTCCTGCTCAGGCAGCCGGCTTGCCGTTCGTGGAGGCCCTCCTCATGCCGCCATTTAAAGGACACTTTGTGGAGCTGTCTCATTCCCAGAGAAACACACCCTCTGCGCCCTGCTCCCTCACATTTCACACAGTCCCATTTCACTAGGCTCCCCAGTTGTAAGGGACGGGGTGAACCTGCAGAAATTTCTCCCTTTCCACAAGAATGCCTCAGGCTGGCCCATGGCCGTGTGTTGGCCATCTTTGTGAAGTATATAAATCTGACCCTTTTTCTGAAGAGAGCCGATTCTCTAACCTAGGGTGAGAGCTAGGTTAGAGAATTGGGAGCTTTTTGGCCAGAGAGAAGGCCATGAAGAGGCAGGGGCTCTCCGTGTGCTAGGGAAAGGAGGCCCCTGACAGACATGTGACTCAAATGGTCACATCCGCATGGGACATGCAGAGCTTCCAGGTGAAGTGAGAAGCTACCAGGGAGTGCTGTGCCCCTTTCTAGCAGGAGGACCAACATCTTTTTGAGGCAGTAGACACCCAGGAGTCTCTTGAATATAGGACTGACATCAAACCCATAGGCAGGTATGGACATTCTTTATGCCTTTGAGGCCCAGGGCAAAATTGCTGAGCCCATTCCAGAAAGAAATGAGGTGTGTCGGGGTCCAAACCTGTATTTGGAGGCTTTGGGTGACCACCCGTAGGCTGTGGATGATCATCCTGACCTGACCATATATGCAAGTGGATTGAAGGACCGGAAGGGTATTATTGGGTAATCATAACAGCTTCTTGGGTATTGTCTTGGATGATGACTTTGCTTGCCAGAAAATGATAGCAATGTCTTTGGGTCAAATGTAAGTCACATCCATATTTCTGTCTAGGATATCCGTGTTGAACGACAAACATTTAGGCCTGTTTGTAACCTTGGACCCATCTGGCATAGTTTTCATTGAATCTCTGATTTTTTAATGTTCAGAGCAGTTCAGTATCATGAACACAGGGAACTTGAAGCCTTGGGAGGAACCTTTACTGCCAGCAGATTACAGGATGAGCATTGCATTGCAGGCACCCTGTGGCTACATCCTGAATCATAGGTAACTGGGTACTAGAATTGAAGCCTTTTCAGGCAAGCACTTTTCTCCATGGACCCATTTCTCCAGCCTTCCCCCTCCCCCCTCCTTTTTCTTGGTTCTTTACATATGCCTCAAACTCAAGACAATCCTCCTACCTCTGGGCCCCCTAGTGCTGGGATTAAAGGCATGTGCAGCCACTCCCTACACTTGTTTTGTTTTGTTTTGTTTTTATACCTATGTATGCACTAGACCTCTGGGATCGCTTCATGCCAGACTGTCGCGAGCACTCTCAAAGATGATTGGTTGAGAGGATTCCGCCGGCGAAGGTCAATGATACTCAGACACTGGTATACTCGCAAAGGAGTCTACTGGGATGAAAGTCACACACAAGCAAGTCCAAACTATCACAAATAATATTATAGCTAATATAATATATAACCAAGGTATATTCATCGCTACTAGCACAGGAATATTTCTAACGAGTCTAACATGTATATGACCTGACAACGCGAGATTTGAGCTGCGACGCTTTACGATGTTTTACGGCCTGACAACGCGAAGTTCGAGCTGTGACGTTTTTCCGGTTCGCTGAACTTCCAGCCAAGTCTCGGTCCGCTGGCGTAAGCTAGTGCTTTAGCTTACGGATGATCCTTCGGACAGCGTTCAGACAGCGTTCGGACAGAGTGTCGGGCTGATGAATTTGGATCGGTGATGTGCTGGCAGGGGTCTCAGTCAGGACTGCTGAGTAGTCTTTCAGTCAGTCATAGTGTCGGGAAGACTGAGATAATGGTTGCTGAGCAGCTGGGGTTTTTATACCTTTTAATGCTTATCTAATAGTCTCATACACACATCTGTTAATCTCTACTATGTACTGCACACAGAGTTTAGCTTACAAGGTTTGACTTTGCATTTTTACTCTCACAAAAAAAAAACTTATTTATCTAAACTGGCCCTGAACCATATGCTGGTCCTTACATGCTCATAACACAGACACTTACACTACTTTTTATTTTAAATTATTTATTTATGAGTGATGAGAGAGAAAGAGAGAAAGAGGAAGAGAGGAGAGAAAGAGACAGAGAGACCTCCAGGCACTTTAAATGCACTCCAAAGGCATGTACCATTTTGTACACATGCCTGTATTGTTGGTACTGGGAAATGGAACCCATCTTTTCAGTCAAGCTCCTTTCACCATTGTCAGGAGCCATTTTGGCTGGACTTGTATCCATAGCTCTGGGCTTCTGGCAGCAAGACATTAGCAAAACTATAGCAGCCTACCTGGAAGCAAGATTATGTATATTCAGCCATTTGGCTGGTCTTTTGTACTGAGAAGTGACTGAAGTGCAAAAACTCTGTAACAGGAAGTGTTTTTTTGATAGAAACTTGTGAAGCTCATAAAATCTTTGTCCATGGAAAAACTGTTTGTAAAAACAAATAAAAAGGAATGCTGTGAAATAAACCATGTCTTCAGTCCTGGCTTGAGGCCTTGCTTCAGCCCTGGACTGGGGTCCATGCTTTCAGTCTTTCTTCTGTCTTTCCTTAATCCTCACTCCCCATCAGGCTCGAACCCTTTCAGCCGGCACCTCTGGCACACCATGGAGCTATTTATCCAGCCCTTCTCCCTTCCCCCTTTTCCTTTTTATTTACATGTGCATGTATAGGCACGTTTTCATCTCTGCCAGTGGTTTTATTTATTTATTTATGTTGGTTTTTCGAGATAGGGTCTCACTCTAGTCCAGGCTGACCTGGAATTCACTGTGTAGTCTCAGGCTGGCCTTGAACTCACCGTAATCCTCCTACCTCTGCCTCCAGAGTGCTGGGATTAAAGGCGTGTGCCACCACGTCCTTCTCTTCCAGTGCTTTTTGCACATTCTCCTGTTGCTATTGTCCACTTATATTGGCCAGGGATGATGTCTACCCTCTGCTCATGCCATCACTTTCCCTGTCATCATGGAGCTAACCCCTTGAGCCTGTAAGCCAAAATTAGTACCCCCTTTTTTTCCCACAAGCTGTTCTGGGTGGGTGATTTCTATCAGCAATGTGATCCTGTCTGCAACAACTTAAATCTAGCAGTAGGGGAAAAAAAAAAGTAACCTTAGAGAGAAACAAAGTTGAGAAATCAGGAAACATGAAAGTTTGTTATTGGAAAAACTTCCCAAATTTTCCATTTATTGCCAAACACTCAGTTTAACCAGAAATAATAAATAGGTCGGGCGTGGTGGCACAAGCCTTTAATTCTAGCATGTGGGAGGCAGAGGTAGGAGGATCGCCATGAGTTTGAGGCCACCCTGAAACTACATAGTGAATTACAGGTCAGTCTGGGCCAGAGTGAGATTCTACCTTAAAAAAACAAAAAAGAAAAAGAAAAAGAAAGAGAGAGCCCATCCTATGAATTAGTATACCTCAATAAATCAGATGATCTGAGTGCTAGGGAAAAAATCCTAAAATACCTGAATCTCCTTCATACTGAGTCACAATTAGAAAATTTTGAATAAACTCAAACAAGGGTAACTGCCTTCAGATAAAAACCTTCCAAATTCCACCAATAACCAACCCATGAGGCCTGTGGATTCTAGCCCTGCCCTATTATCCAGTGTCTTCCAACTTCAATATCTCACTGCATCCCATTTTAGCCACTTTTCTGCCATCCCTTCCCTCACATAGCCAGGCACCCAAAATCTTGCAGCATGGAAACTGCCATCCTCTCTGCTTGGAGGACTTATTTCTGTTTGATAATTTCATTTCTTTCCTTTAGTTTTTTTTTTTTTTTTAACCATCGTAGTTGGGGAGACAGACTGAGCTGGAAATGGGAGGAAGGGTGTTGTAGACAGGTGAAAGGTTTTGAATTTTACCACCATGCTGTGGGATGTCAGAAAACTTGTATTTATCATACCATCAGTATCTTTATACCTAAGAACAAATCATACTTCATTATGTCTAAAAAATAATTTATACACTATCCCTCCAGTTGTCTTCTCTCTCACTTCTTGAATTTTAGCTCTGAACTGCTCATCCTAGCACCAAAGTTGTGAACGTGGCTTTCACTTGCTCATTGCATGTGTGGATGCACATATATGTGGGCATGCATGCATGTGTGTACATGCATGTGGGGGCCAGAGGACAACCTCAGGTATTGTTCCACAAGCACTGTGGTTCTTTTTATTCTTTCTTTGGGATGCAGTCTCTCACTGACCATGGACTTTTCTGTCTCTGGGATCCCAGAACTGGGACTCAAGTGCACACCTCCATGTCTATCTTTTTTTAAATTTATTTTTAATTTTTTTGTTCATTTTTACTTATATGAGAGTGACAGAGAAATAGAGAGAGAGAGAATGGGTGCGCCAGGGCCTCCAAGCCACTGCAAAGGAACTCCAGACACTTGTACCCCTTTGTGCATCTGGCTAATCTGGGCCCTGGGGAATCAAGCCTTGAACTGGAGTCCTTAGGCTTCACAGGCAAGAGCTTAACCACTAAGCAATCTCTCTGGCCATTTCTTCTTGTTCTTGTTCTGCTTCTTATGCTTGTTCTTCTTGTTCTTGTCCTCCTCCTCCTCCTCCTCCTTCTTCTACCTGAGTTCTATGGATCAAACTCAGGTCCTCATGCTTACAAAGCAAGCACATTACCAACTGAGGTCTTCCAGAGCCCCTCATCAGTTTATTCTTACTGTTCATGTGAAGAAATCCTTAGATGTAGACATACTTATGTTGAACAGTTGAAAAGCTCTTATTCCACTTTCTGGTTTTCTTACAACTGGATCATGTATAGAGGTTTTTACTTATTATTTCCATGATGACAATTTTGATTCTGAGCATGGTTCTGATTATCCTATATATCACCAACCTTGTGCCAAATATTTTAAAATTTTAAATTTTATCTTTTGATGCCATTCTTCTTCCATTATTTAAGAGATATTGTTATGGGCTTTCTGAGGCCCAGGTGTTGCCAAGACTGCCAAAATGTTTTGGAGCTTTTAAAAATATTTTAAATGTTTTTCCCAGGACAAAGAGAGAGAGGGAGAAAAGAAAAAAGGAAGGTAAGTAAGTATGGGCACTCCATGGCCTTTTGCCACTGCAAGTGAACCCCACATGCATGTATCACTATGTGCATCTGGCTTTTGGGGGGCACTGGGGAATCAAACCCATGCCATCAGTTTTTATAAGCAAGTGTTTTTAACTGCTGAACCTCCTCTATCCCTGTTTTTGAGCTTCTTTTAACTGAATCTAGGAAAATTCAAAATAGATTTCAGACTGTACAGACAGAAGCTACAACGAGGGAAATTTAGTGCCAATGCAACAAAAAGAAAATCAACCAGAAGGAAATTATGGTTTTCTGAAAGATTTATTTTTATTTATTTATTTATTTATTAGACACAGAGAAAGGGATGGGGGAGAGAGAGAGAGAAGGAGTGAGAATGGGTAGGCCAGTACCTCTAGCCACTGCAAATGAACTCTAGATGCATATGCCACCATGTGCATCTGGCTTACACGGGACTTGGAGAATTGAACCTGGGTCCTTAGTCTTCGCAGGCATGTGCCTTAACTGCTAAGCCAGCTCTCCAGCCCAATAAATTATGTTATTTTTGTGTGTACCACAGAGCTAATATCTTATGCCAAAGAGCAGTCAAGACATGAGTGTTGACTCTGTATAATCCCTATAAATTGGTCTTAAGGTTCAAAGTTTTGTGTAGTACTCCAAATAAATATGTTGTCATTGATGCTGCAGGTGCAGCAAAACCTCACTGTTGTGTGAATATTGTGATTCATCATATAGATGTTTTATTCTGTCACTCTGGTATAGAGGACTAATTCCATCTCTAAGTTGCTGAGGAAAGCCAGAGGAAGGAAAGAGGTTATTGCTACTCTTCTCCCAACTGCAAAATAACAATAAAAGGGAAGAAAAAAAAAAAAAGCCCTATCTCTTCAGGATTTCGTTTACTGTCTTTCTGTGAGTGGTGTGCATTGTGGCTCTTATGTTGTCTATGCTGGGGGATATGAAATCACTGGTGCCTCTTTACTTCCACTTAAGTGTGAATCAAAAATTAGTGGCTACTAATATCTTATGTCTTATCACAGTGGTTAAACTTTGAACATGAGCAAGGATTAAAACTGACTTCTGGCTGGGCATGGTGGTACACCCCTTTATTCTCATCACTTGGGAGGCAGAGGTAGGAGGATCACCCTGAGTAAGAGATAATCCTGAGACTAAATAGTGAATTCCAGGTCAACCTTGGCTAGAGTGAGACCCTACTAGGAAAAAAAATAAACCTGACAAGTAAATTTATTTTGATCATGTGAATATAGAATGCCTTTTATCATTATTTCATTCCATAAGAACACTAAAAATTATTGGATAATTTCAAATAATGACAAATGTATAATACATATTTTCAATTAGTCTTTAATTTGAAGGACCCTGTCACTTTATGTTACAGACAATAAGGATTCTTCTGCGTGATACCTAGAAAATTATCTGAAGTAGAATAAAATAATTGTTTTTGAAAAAGTGATACCATTTGGCTAGCCATGGTGGGGCATGTCTTTAATGCCAGCACTCATGAGGTAGAGGTATGAGGATCAAAGTAAGTTCAAGACTAGCCTGAGACCATATAATGAATTCCAGGTTAGCCTGGGCTAAAAAAAAAAAAAAAGAAAGAAGAAAGAAAGAAAGAAAGAAAGAAAGAAAGAAAGAAAGAAAGAAAGAAAGAAAGAAATGGTTATCAGTTGCACTGTGTACCACTCAAAATACTGGATCTAACATCTAATACTTTTCCTCTCAGAGCATCATTTTCATCTGCTAATTGGTGAGATCATTCTGTAACATAACACACTACTATTTGTAGTGTTAGTCTTAGAGTTAGAGGTTTGTGGCTAGTGTCAAGGCCAGGTTTATGATTAGGGTCAGTGTCTGTTTCAGGGTCAGGATTAGGGTCAGAGTCAGGTTGAGTTTAGGAATTTTGGGGTGAAGGTTAGGTGTTAAGGTTTTGGTTAGAGTGAGAGTCAGGAGATCACATTCTGCAATTACTGCCTGTCTTTACCTCATCAAATTACCTTATAGAAGGGTATTATCATACCCAAAAAGAAAGGCATTGTAGACACTTTTCGTGGATGTATGACTATACTGAGATATTCAGAAAAGGTTGCTTGTACCTGAAAGCATTAAGACATCAGAAAATGTTTTTGCTGTCTTTGAGCAAGACCAGAAAGAGTTAACAATCTTTGGCTACAATTTGTCTTAGGACATCTTGATACCACTATAGAGAATTTCACTCTTCTTTTAAAAACTTTTAAAAATATTTTATTCTTTCTTTATTTGAGAGAGAGGGAGAGAGAGAGAGAGAGAGGGCATACCAGGGCCTCCAACCACTGCAAACAAACTCCAGATGTGTGGATTATCTTGTGCATCTGCCTTATGTGGTTCCTGGGGAATCAAACCTGGGTCCTTTGGCTTTGCAGGAAAGTGCCTTAATTGCTAAGCTATTGTTCTAGTTCCCATGTAAACTTCTTAATAAGGGATGAAGAGATTTCTCAGCAGTTAAAGCACTTGCTTCTAAACCCTAATGGCCCAGGTTCAATTCCCCATTACCGATGTAAAGCCAGAAGCACAAAGTGACCCATGCATCTGGAGTTCCTTTGCAGTAGCAAGAGGCTCTGGTGTGCCCCTACACATTCTCTCTCTCTCAAATAAATAAACAAATTAATTAATTAATTAAAAGATAATCATGGTGTGGATAATGAAGACATGGTACACTTATACAATGGAGTTTTCATTCAGCAGTAAAAAAAGATGAAATTATGAAAATTTCAGGGAAATGGATAGATCTGTAAAGTATCATACTTAGTGAGTTAACTCAGACCCAGAGAGCTAAGTGCTGTATATTCTTTCTCATACATGGATCCTAGCTACAAATGTTTGGACTTGTATGTGAGTTGGAATAAAACTCAGTAGCAGAGGCCATAAAGCTAGAAAGTGAAGGGAGGAGAGAGGAGGATTCAAGGTGATGGTATTGTACATATGTAGGTAGAAGAATTACTGGGGGTTGAAAGGCCTAAGTAAGGTTAGGGGAAGAGATTGTAAAGGAAGGGTGAGGGGAGGGTTAATCAAAATATAAGAGGATATGAATAAGCCATATGGAAACCTACTTTATTGGACAATGGTATACCCAGAAGCCATAGATTATATCTAGAAAAATTTCAGGCCAATGATGGGATACCTTCCAGTGAGTTGTTGGCCAGAGAGGTCCCTGCTGCCCCCAAAACATTACAGGCCATTACCAAGGTACTTGGTTTCCTACCAGGAATAGATGGTAAGACCCTATTGCTAAAGACTCCACATGCTTGGGCTACAAGGTCACTGAGCAATCTTGCTGGAGCTGAGCTGAAAACCTCCTCCCTGTAGACCAGCTGACAGAAAGTTGGGAAAAAACTATGCTGTATGCAGCTTTATGGGAGAGAGAGAGAGAAGTTATCAGGGGAGATAAATGGCAGTGGGCATTGCTGCTGAAGACTCAGGTCACTGAGAAATCCGGCTTGAGCTGAGGTGAAAACTTCATCCATGCAGACCCTTTATCCAGGCCCTGGAAAATCTCAACATACTTGGGCCGCATCTACTCCAACTCTCCTGATGCACGATGTGAGCTGCTGCCCTCTCAACATGATGAATGGAGAGCCACTGTCCTCCCGATGTCGAGCTGCCCAGTGCCTGCCCAGATCCTCTTCACACTCCCCAAACGTGATCCACTCATCATGGTGGCTACAGGTTAGAAGGGACAGAAACAGTGACCTTGTAGGAGATGCCTAGTGCTAAGGAGTGTAACACAGGTGGATGGGTGTGGCAGACATAAGGCTCCGCCCCTGCCAGGGTGGACAGTCAACCGGGTTCAGCAGCGGTGGGGCTGGACTTCCAGGATGTGCCTCACACAGGTGTTTCAACTGCTGCCAGCAGCTCCAGGCACCAGTGCCACAGGACGAGGGTGAGTCCAAAAGCTTCACACAGGTCTTACAAACTGCAGAAAGGGGCTGCAGGGCCTGGCCATGGCAAACTGGCTCCAGACACATGCATGTGGGACCAGAACCCTTACACAGCAGGTTTGCCTTCCTGTAGACAGGTATTGGAAACGCAGATTGCTGGTCAGCATTGCTCACCGGGTCTTCAAGCCACCCCAGCTGGTCGGTGAGTTTTACCTTCTCTCTTTAGAGTTAATTCTGTAACTTGAGAATGTGGAGGTTCTTTAGAAAATGAAAGGATGCTCTTGGTTTTCTATAATGTCTTACTCTGAATATGAAAGGCATAAAATACAGGAAACAATATTTCAGTTGGTTAGAAAATAGTACCTATGCATTGAATATTAAGGCTGTTAAAGGGCAGAGAAGTCCCCATCTTTACATGTAAGCCACCAAGTTTAAGGAAAAACCCTAGGGACTTTTAAAACAAGATTTAAAAATGTCAATGGTGCTCAATGGTGGAAGTGAATGAAACTTGAGGATGGAGGAAATTGTCTCCCACTGATGGATATTATGAAGCAGGAATTTTTGGGCTACTTAAGAATTTTCTAAAAGGTCTGCTTGGATCCTGATACTGTCACCATGCCCAGGTTAGGGTTAATAGTTAATTTACCCCTTCCCAGATCTATTCCAGCACTATAAACTAAATTGCTCAGTCTTAGAAACATATACAGTGACTAATGTCAAAAGGTGACTTTAAAGCTGTTCAGGCAAAAACCTATTGCCATTACTGAAATATTGAAAATGTCACCAGCACTGGGAACACATCTCAGTGTTCCGAGATTTGCTATCTAAAGGCCTTCCACTAAAGTGCAGCTGGGGTACTTAACACAGCTGAAAAGAATTTCAGGCTGAGCCAGAAGTAGAGTTAGTGAGTCTGAGTAGAAGAAAGGACAGATGATTGAGGAGAGTCAGGTGTGGGCCAAAGGAGAGGAATGCACCCAAATTCTTCAGGAATAATTTTATCAGTGACTGGGACTTTCGGAGTTATGTTGTTTAAGGGAGGTGAGCTACTCATTTCCTTATAACAAGATTTTATAATGAAATCATAGGGTTATTTATAAGGATATTAGAGAGACTTACATATAAGGAAACGTAACTGAAGCAAAGATGGATAACATTTAATTTTGTTTTTGAGGTATGGTTTCACTCTAGCTCAGGTTGACCTGGAATTCACTGTGTAGTCTCAGGGTGGCCTTGAACTCATCCTCCTACGTTTGCCTCCCGAGTGCTGGGATTAAAGGCATGCACCACCATGTCTGGGTCTAAAATTTTATTTAATTATTTTATTTTTACTTATTTATTTGAGAAAGAAAAAGAGGCAGATAGAGAATGAGTGTGCCAGGGACTTCAGCCACTGCAAAAAAAATCCCAGATGCAAGTGTCACAAGGCACATATGGCTTTATGTGGGTACTGGAGAAATGAACCTGGGTCCTTAGGCGTCACAGGCAAGTGCCTTAACTGCTGAGCTATCTCTCCAGCCCTGTAATATATATTTTTTTTAACCAAAGTAAGTTTGCTGTATGTAGATCACAAAGATGTTCAAAAATGTTGTAGGGCCAGGTATGGTGGTACATGTCTTTAATCCAAGCACTTGGGAGGCAGAGGTAGGAGGATCACTGTGAGTTCCAAGCCAACCTGAGACTACATAGGGCATACTGAGTTCCAGGTCAGCCTGGGCTAGAGCTAGACTCTACCTAGAAAAAAAAAAAAAAGAATGTGGTAGGAAGGGCTTTTTCCTCCAGATATAATCTGATGCCAGTAAAGAATGTCTTTTCTTAGTAGGCCTGTCACAGTTAATTGAGCAGAGCTATGCAGTGATAGCCAGGTCTATGGAAATGTTAATGGAGCTATTGACACTGTCTGGTAAAAGGAGGGGGAGGGTCACTGGCCTGGGATAAACTAGGAAGTGAAAGGTTAAGTAAGTAGATGCTATCATACTGTTTTCATATAGTCTCTGGTGGGGTGGACCTTGCAGTAATGCAGCTGTTTTGGGGTCACCCACACTCCTGTAAATAACACCCTACCTGTGCTCTGTAAGTCAACCCAGTAAACTCATTGGTTCACCTAGTTGGACTAGTTGGTAGAATTGTGAGCAGTGACAGTACTAAGATTGGCTTCACACTGTCACTCTCAGCAGCTTTAGTAGTTCCACTCACATTCTAGGGGCCTCAACTTGGATAAAACCCAGGATTAGTGGCTTACTCCCGGTGATTGTGTGAGAGTACCTAAAAGGTAAACATAAGACTGAGAATTCATATTCATTCATTCAATTCATATTTAGTGTTGCCATGTGTGTGCATATTGTAAATGTGTGTGTTCACCCTCTGAGTATGGCATGAAAATAAGGAAGTTATTTATATCTGATGAGTGCTTTTGCACCAATAAACTTGGGGTATCTCCAGATTCTTGTCTTACAAAGTTAAAGAAGTGAAATTCACAGATCATAGGGTAAGGTTTAGATAGACTTTATTAGATTAAGAGAAGGAAAATGGAGAAAATATAGAGAGCTCCTGCCATATGGAAGGTGTTAGTGGGTAAAGCCTGCCCTATGACCCAAATTGGGGTCACTTATGGATTCAGAATGGAGGCTGAGCTAACCTGCAATGATGCTACATTTTGGGGCTGAGTAGCCATAATGCCACTATCAGATAGAAATCTTCCAGGAATCTCAGTTCTAGGAAAGGGGTGTATGGAAGGGCTCAGGTTGTTTATAGAAAAACAGATCTAGAGCACTCCTTTAGGCAAGAGATAAGAAGACTTCTCTGGGGCTGGGGAGATGGCTTAGTGGTTAAGCACTTGCTTGTGAAGCCTAAGGACCCTGGTTCGAGGTTCGATTCCCCAGTACCCACGTTAGCCAGATAGATGGAGAAGGTAGCACATGCATTTGGAGTTTGTTTGCATTGGCTGGAGGCCCTGGTGCATGTGCGCTCTCTCTCTCTCTGCCTCTTTTTCTCTCTCTGTGTCACTCTCAAATAAATAAATAAATAAATAAAATACAAATTAAAGAAAAAGCAGAAGACTTCTGTGATTATACTAAAATGGGGACTGTTATGTCAGGCTTGAGGACGTTCCTGCTTTTTTACTTTTGGGGGCACAGTCATATTAAACTGCCTTAGTGGTCGTAAAAGGTTTTGTTTTTCTTGTGACACAAAATACCATTGAGATGAATTTGCCTAATTTTCCAACCAGTGTTAGAAGGGGTAGGGGCACATTTTTATATTATTTTCCCTCCATGTCTTGCCTCATCCCTTAGTTATTCTTTTTTGTTGCTTTTGTTACTGTTTTTTGAGTTAGGGTCTTATTCTATCCCAGGCTGACCTGGCACTCATTCTGTAGTCCCAGACTGGCCTCAAACTCAGAGTGATACTCGTACCTCTCCCCCTCCCCCCACCACTTGTTGCTGGAATTAAAAGCATGTACCACCACATCCTGGCCCCCTTAGCTATTCTTAATAGGAATTAGCTTGCCATAGCAGGAAGAATTAATGTTAGGGAACTACCCTGATGAACTCCATGTTGCTGTCTGCCTTGGATGGAAGCCATGTGTTTGCAGCACCTCCCTTCTGGCTGTGCAGAGCATCAGAGCTTTCCCTGGGGGACTTGATCCTATAAGTCTTGATATCTTTCCAGACACCTTCTAAAACCACTGGCTTTCCTGGTGTTATCTGCATTTTCTCCTGTTGTGAATGAAGATGAACTTGAGGGATTTTGTTTTGTTTTGTTTTAGATCTCTTAGGATACCTCAGCTTTCAAAGCATAGCTAGGAGGGCTGGAGGATGGCTTAGTGCTTAAGGCGATTGCCTGTGAAACCTAAGGGCCCATCCCATGTTCGACTCCCCAGAACCAACATAAGTCAGATGCACAAGGTCATGAGTCAAATGTACAAGGTCATACATGTAGCACACATGTCTGGAGTTTGTTTACAGTGGCTAGAGAACCTTGTGGGCCAATTCTCTCTGTCTCTTTCTTGCTCTCTCTCTCATAAAAAAAAGAGTAACAACTAAAAGAAGCCTGTAAATATAATACAGGCTATTTTGGCTATCATGCTAAAGGCTATTAAGGCTATTATGCTAAAAGACACTGAATGATAATTTATTCCCCCATTTAGTTTCTTTCGAGGTAGGGTCTCACTGTAGTCCTGGCTTTGAAATGTGAATTTTCTATCCTCTGGGGTACTTGAATCTGGCCCTGCTCAGGGCATTAGCCATATGTTCCTTATTCTGCATCATGTTGGATATGATGATCTGGTCAATGTGAAACCCTCTCTGTATTTGAGCTTTTCAAATGCATTCCACATACCTGTATGCAGTATAGATTGGTGACAGCATGATATCAAAGCCATGGACATTGCCTGTTCTGTCGGCAAGGTCCCTTAGGGGCAAGCCATACAAGCAATAGTTGCATGCTTTACAGCCATCATACACCAGGCCCCATGAGTGATGGGACTTGGTAGTGCTAATTGACTGTAGATTGAAATGAAGTGGTGAGTGAGAACCATTATTAACTTGCAATCATTCTCAACATACATTTATTCCATATTAGTAAATTATGCTGGCTTTATCTTCATAGTAGTCTCATTATTTTTACTAATCCCATATTTTATAGTGATTCAAGAACATTGCCTTACTAACCCAATCTTCCTTCCCTTGAGTTCCAACTCCTCAATGCTCTATCTCCCACTCATGTCACAGACTATGAGACTAAGCCTTCAACTTTGGGAGAGCATCCAAGATACAAACTATAGTAGTTACCCTTACACAAACCACCATTAAAGAACCCCATTAAAAAGTATTCATGTGGGCTGGAGAGATGGCTTAGCGGTTAAGCGCTTGCCTGTGAAGCCTAAGGACCCCGGTTCGAGGTTTGATTCCCCAGGTCCCACGTTAGCCAGATGCACAAGGGGGCGCACGCGTCTGGAGTTCGTTTGCAGAGGCTGGAAGCCCTGGCGTGCCCATTCTCTCTCTCTCCCTCTATCTGTCTTTCTCTCTGTGTCTGTCGCTCTCAAATAAATAAATAAAAAATAAAAAATAAAAAAAAAAGTATTCATGTACTCAGTCCCAGGGGACAAATCAGGCAAACAGGTTTCCTTTTTCTGAACATTTGCATCTTCAGTTTTCTTGGGAGTTTGACCTGGTCTTGGGAATGAAGAGATGGCTCAGCAATTAAGATACTTGGCCTACAAAGCCTAATGACTGAGGTTTGATTCCCTAGTATCCACGTAAAGCCTGATGCACAAAGTGGTGCATGCATGCATCTGTAGTTTTCTTTCTTTCTTCTTCTTCTCCTTCTCCTTCTTCTTCTTCTTCTTCTTCTTCTTCTTCTTCTTCTTCTTCTTCTTCTTCTTCTTCTTCTTCTTCTTCTTCTTCTTCTCCTCCTCCTCCTCCTCCTCCTCCTCCTCCTCCTCCTCCTCCTCCTCCTCCTCCTCCTCCTCCTCCTCCTCCTTCTTCTTCTTCTTCTTCTTCTTTATTTTTTTTTTTTTTGTTTGTGTGTTTTGAGATGGAGTGTCACTTTAGCTCAGACTGACCTGGAATTTACTATGTAGTCTCAGGGTTTCCTCAAACTCATTGTGATCCTCCTTCCACTGCCTTCCAAGTGCTGGGATTAGTGGCATGTGCCACCATGTCCAGCTACATATGTAGTTTGTTTGTAGCAGCTCTTTCCTTTCCAATAAACTAATTTTGAAAATAAAAAAAAAATGAATTGGATCTGATACGAAGTCAGATATAGGCTCCTGGTTACGGCTTTAATCCATGAGGAAAGTAGTTTGCTATCTTAAAGAGTTTCCCCTCTTGTCTTTTTAAAATTATTTTTATTAATTATGAACCTCACTGCTGAACAAATCATGTGTTGATCCTATTCCTCTCATGGTATCCCCTCTTCCCCATCCCCATTCCACTGAGTATCCTATTCTCTTTTGGGAAGGTCCCTTATCTTTCTTTCTTTTTTAATGCAACCGGCATTGTGAACAAGCACCTTTAATCACTGAGCAATTGCCCCAGCCCTCCAGGTTTTTAAATTTTAAAAAATTGCTCAATTCTTTTTTCTTTAAATATTTTGTTTTCATTTATTGGGGTTGGAGAAAGAGAGAGAGAGAGAGAGAGAGAGAGAGAGAGAGAGAGAGAGAGAGAGAGAGAGAGGGAGGGAGGGAGGGAGGGAGGGAGGGAGGGGGAGAGGGAGAGAGAGGAGAGAGACAGGGAAAGGGAGAGAGGTTCCTTAGGCTTGGTAGGGAAGTGCCTTAATAGCTAAGCCATATTTCCATCCTATTGTTTTTTAATTTTTATTTATTTCAGAGGAAGGGGGAGAGAGAGGATGGCGCATCATGTCCTCCAGTAACTGCAAATGAACTCCAGATGCATGCACCACCTTGTGCATATGGCTTACTTGGGTCCTGGAGAATTGAACCTGGGGACTTTGGCTTTGCAGATAAGTGCCTTAACTGCTAAGCCATATCTGCAGCCTCTCCCTTCCTGTTGTGAAATAAGCAGAAACTCACTTTGTTTGTCAGGTTGACCTCAAACTTGTGATCTTCCTGAGGCTGGGATTATAGGTGTGCACAACTGCACCTGGATGAAGAAATTCCCATGAAAGGACCAAGTGTGGTACTGGAGAGCCAGCCTTGGAATGGAATATGATCTTCATCTACTGACACAGGATGCAGTCAGTGTTTGAGGACAAGTTTAGGTTGGGTGTTGAAATGGTGGTAGAATGCTTGGTTTTATGGTGCACTCCTCAAATTCCAGCACTCAGGAGGCTGGAGCATCAGAATTTCCATGTATTTGTGGTTAGCTTGGGCTACGTAGTGAGTTCTAGGCCACTAAAGGTTTCATAGCAAGGTCCTGTCTCATGTGCTAAATACTCTTGTCAGTGCTATGGTGCCTATTGAGTCATCCCAGTGGTCACCACCATCTGAAAAGGGAAGCTTCTCCAACCCAAAGTGAAAGTAGCCTTAATATATGGGTATGAACATTAAGTAAAGTGCTTACAGGGCAGTTTGTTGAGCATAGTATATGCATTTAGTCAGGCAAGAGCAGGCATTAGACTGCTTGGGCTCATAACCTCAGCCACCAAAGGCTTTTGATTAGGTTTTCAGTATCAGGCATGTAGAGCAGGCCTCTAGTCCAATGAGAGAGCAGTTGGTTTTGCCCATAACAAACATGCCCCTCATGCACCTGTGTGGTCAATTGGCCTGCTTGGCCAAACATGACGCAGTGCCCACTGTTTTTACCACTGATGACTTCTGTTTCCCATAGTGCTGCATGCGGTGCAGCTTTTTCCAACTTTCTGTCAGCTGTTCTATAGAGAGGATGTTTTCAGCTCAGCTCCTTCTTGATTTCTCAGTGACCTTGCCACCCTGGCATGTGGAGTCTTCAGAAATAGGGTCTTACCATTTATTTCCAATGGGAAACCAACAGCATTGTCAGTGGCCTGTAATGTTTTGGGGGCCTCAGGGACCTCACTCCCCAACAACTCACTGGAAGGTATCCCACCCCTGGCATTGAAATTTTTCTAGTAACAGTCTATGGCTTCTGCGTGTGCTGTTATCCAAAAGAATAGGCTTCCATGTTGCTTATTCACAACATCTTGATTTTTGATTAACCCTCCCCCTAACCTTCCCATGACCTGACTTAGGCCATTGCACGCCCAGTAATGTGTTCATCTAATTTCATATATACAGTACCATCTCCTTAAATCCTCCCCTCTCCTCCCTCTCTTATAGCCCTTTTCTACCTTACTGACCTCTACTACTAATTTTTACTCCAACTCACATAAAAGTCCAAACATTTCTAGCTAGGATCCAAATATGAGAGAGATCATGCAGTGCTTGGCTTTCTGGGCCTGGGTTACCTCACTTAGTATAATCCTTTCTAGTTCCATCCTTTTTCCTGCAAATTTCATAATTTCATTTTCCTTTACCACTGACTATAATTACACTACCTAAATATAACACATCTTTATTAACCAATCGTTACTTGAAGGACATCTATGCTAGTTTCATTTCCTAGCTTTTGTGAATAGAGCAGCAATAAACATGGTTGAACAAGTATCTCTAAGGTAACAAGAAGAGTCCTCAGGATATATGGCTAGTAGTAGTATATCTGGGTCATATGGTAAATCTATTTTTTAAAATATATTTTATTTATTTATCTAAAAGAGAAAGAGAACAGGTGCTCCAGTGCCTCTAGCCACTGCAAACGAACCCCATATGCAGGCTCCCCCTTGTGCCTGTAGCTTCCGTGGGACCTGGGAAATCAAACTTGGGTCCTTTGACTTTGCAGGCAAACTCCTTAAATGCTAAGCCATCTCTCCAGCCCTGGTAAATCCATTTTTAGCTGTCTCAGGAACCTTCACACTGATTTCTACAATGCTGTGCCAGATAACATTCCCACCAACAATGGAGAAAGACTTTTTTCCCACATCCTCACAAGCATTTATTCTGACAGGAGGGATGTGTAATCTCAAAAGAGTTTTAATTTGCATTTCTCTGATGGTCATTTAATCCTTTATAATAGACACAAGCTAGCAAATGACAATGCATATAATATTGTAACTTGACTTATATATCTGAATATCCTAATTTTTTAATTGTTTTTTTTGAGGTAGGGTCTCACTTTAGGCTGACCTGGAATGCCCTGTAGTCTCAGGGTGGCCTCAAACTCCCTCTGCCTCCCTAGTACTGGGATTAAAGGCATGTGCCACCATGCCTGATCCTAATCAGCTTTTTGAGGTAGGGTATTACTTTAGCCCAGGTGGACCTTGAATTTACTATAGAGTCCAAGAGTGACCTCAAACTTGTGTTGATACTCCTCCTGCTTCCCAGATGGTGTGATAAAAGGTGTGTGCCAATATGCTTGGTTAATTATTTTTTTAAATAATTAAAATAATTTTCTTCATAATTTGGAAGAGGAGAGAGAGAGACAAAGAATGGGTTTGCCAGTGCCTCCAGCCACTGCAAAAGTACTCGAGACATATGCACCACCTTTTGCTTCTGGCTTTAAGTGGGTACTGGATAGTCAAACCTGTGCCCTTTGGCTTTGGAGACAATTGCCTTAACCACTAAGCCATCTCTCCAGCCCCCAGTTTAGTTCACATTTTATCTGTTAATTCATTATTATCACTTATAGATGCCACATGGTTTATTTATAACCAGCCAGCAAAACTTACATTGTTTTAAAGAACAAGGATTTGTTAAGCCTTTGAGGTTTTTTTTTTTTTTGTTCTTTTGTTTTTTGTTTTTCAAGGTAGGAGTCTCACTGTAGCACAGGCTGACCTGGAATTCACTATGTAGTCTCAGGGTGGCCTCAAACTCATAGCAATTGTCCTACCTCTGCCTCCCCAGTGCTGGGATTAAAGGCATGTGTCACCACGCCCGGCAACCTTTGAGGTTTTCAAGAGGCACATGAAACAAGATATCATGTCTCTTTTAAATGCCAGGATCCGTCTTCCTTCTAAAAGCTGTAAGATTTCACTATATGTGGTTGGGATGATCTCAGTACTCATATTTTTCCATTGGTGCCAGATTCTGACCATGTCATTTAATCTTGTTTCTTCCCTAACTTCAACTCCTCCAAATTGAGTTTCTCCTATATTATTATTAACATTAAACAAAATGTTCTCAACTCTATGCTGACATTTGGACCTCCATAAATTTATTAATATTTTTGCTAAAGAATGTTATTGTGATTCTGAAGTCTTTGCACAGTGCCCACATTTGGATCTCCATAGACTCAACAGTGTCTCTGCTAAACAAAAGAGATCATGATTCTGAGGTCTCACCCTTCCAGATACAATTACTAGACTCTAATCTTTTTATTCCAAATAGTTGTATGTATTACATGTGTTATATTATTTTTTTAAAAAACAATTTAGTATTCATTGATTGAGAACAACGTTCTGTATCTGATGTCAGGGTCAGGGTAAGGATTAGGTCAGGATTAGGGTAAGGGTTAGGGTTAGGTTAGGGTTTAGGGTTCAGGGTTTGGAGTTTGGGGTTAGGGTAAAGGATTAAGGGTTAGGGGTTAGGGATTATGGGTTAAGGGGTTAGGGGGTTAGGGTTTAGGGTTAGAGTTTAGTGTTAGGGTTTCGGGGTTAGGGTAAGGGTTAGGGGTTAGGGGTAGGGTCAAGGTCAGGGTCAGGTTCGTGTTAGGGTTAGGGGTTCAGAGTTCGGGTTCAGGTTCTGATTTTGGGGTTCAGGGTTTGTGGTAAGGGGTTAGGGTTTTAGGGTTTGGGTTAAGGGTTTAGGGTTGAGGGTGGGGTTAGGGTTTAGGGGTTAGGGTTAGGGGTTAGCTTTAGGGTTTTGGTTGGTGTTAGGGGTTAGGGTTTGGGGTTGGGGGTTAGGGGTAGGGGGAAGGGGACGTGGCCAGGGCAAGGAGTTGTCAGGAAACCTAGAGGGGATGTAATTAGGTGTTCATCTAATCATGCGTCACTGGCTTAACATCCTGACTGCACCAGGTTTCACATCCTGACCATAAACTGGCCTTTTGCAAAAGATAAGATTCTGTAAGTAGTCTGCTGACCGGTTCCAGAAGTACCTAACGGAAAGCTGGATGGACCAGCTTTCTGAGTAATGAGTCAGTTTATGAGCAGGCCCAGGCAAAATGGAGAGGCTTTTGCTCTATGGCTCCTGACAAAATCTGCCATCAAGATATTTTTAAATATATACTGATATTTTAAGTGCATTTTTTCAACAAAAATTTTCTGGAAAGCCTACATAGACCTTCATTGTCCATTTAATAGCTCATATTTTAAGTGATTTAGATGGACAGATTTGATGTAGCTATTTAAACTTGGCACACCTAAGCAATTAAAAGAATATTTTATAATAAAGAGACTTTTGTTACAAGTTTCTTTTCTAACACCTGGGCAATTTAGCTTTCAGGGAAAACAGCAAAGAAGGCATTGGTCATGCTGACATGACCCTAGTGCTTAACTCAGCCATTACAGCTTCCCTTTCAGCTCATCTCAGAGACACACAAGAACAGAGCTAATGATTGCTCTTCAAATGCTTCTCCCCATGCATGGGAATAGTGTGAGCTACCAGACATTGTGAGTCATATCCCTCCCCTTCTCAGTCTCTCTTTTATTTTGATGTCATGATCTTTTTTTCCCTGTTATGATGGTCTTATGTGGGTAGTGTCAGGCACTGTGAACCCTGAGCCTTGGAAGGTGTGACAGAGATATTACAGTGCTGAGCACTCCTCTGTCACTTCTTTCCAGCACCATGATGCCTTCTGAGTCATCCCAAGGTCATTGTCGTCTGAGAAGAAAAGGTTCTCTATCAAAAGTGAGAGTAGCTGCCTTCACTTTTTACAGTAGTCATTATTGCTAAATTGTGTTTTTATGATATTTGGGGATTTTAACAGAGTCATAAAATTAACCACCTCTGTGAATTACCTCCATAGTGGTGTGTATGTATGTGTATACATGCATGTGTGCCCATGGTCCAGAGTGCTGAACTCTTGGCTTTTATTCCAACCACCCCCACCCCACTCCCACAACCACCAATGATCACTTCTGGCCAATTTGTATCATTTCCCCCGGTGTCCTCAGCATTTGTGACATTTCCAATCTCATGTGCAGATTTCATTAATGTGCCACTTAATCAGTCTTGAGCACTGATAACTGGAGACATAAATAGCCAGATGCTGCACTGAAGGCTGCACCACCTTCACATCTCCCAGAGCCCCACACTTCTGCTCTGCCTTACCCAGTTCTTAAGCCAGGCTGGTCGAAAGTAACTCTACAAGTAAAATTCACTCAGACATTGCATCCAGTTATTTATGAAGTGCACACCGCCGTGTGCTGTCCCATTAATCACAGACAGTACAATAATCTATTTATGTGCAATGGTACTCACAAATCAGAATAAAACAAATTCCACAAGCGCATCTTTAGCTTCTGCAATGGGGCACATTGTATTATTTGGGGCAACATCCACATAATGCCATGTTTAGCAGGTTTGCAGATTCCTGAGCCTGGTCAAGCACTTCAAAAATATGTGTTCAGTTGCCAAGACATACCAAAGCTAAAAAAATCACTCCCTGTTCATCTACTGGGTGAGGGAATTTCTTTAGGGCTCAGCTCTCAAATTTTTGATGAAAAAATGACATAAATAAACAACAAAAAATAGAATGGTAAAGATGGTTAACAAACAATCCAGAATTACACTTTCACATAAAATATTGAGCACTTAAAAGCCTTCGCCATGTGGTGACTCTTAGCTCCATGTGATGAAACAATTTTGTAAAGTTTGTCTTTCAGGGCCCATGTATTTGTTCCTAGGCTTAACCCAACTATCATTGTAGGTTCACCCACCCTCTTTCTATATCCTTAGTATGTCTCTGAAGATGATGAGATCTTTTTGTTTGATTTTCAGTGTCATTATTTCAGCTTCTGGCCACCTTGTTTGTTTTTATTTATTTATTTGAGAGCAACAGACAGAGAAAGAGAGAGAATGGGTACCAGGGCCTCCAGCCAGTGCAAAAGAACTCCAGATGCATGTGCCACCTTGCACATCTGGCTTATGTGGGTCATGGAGATTCGAGTCTTGAACTTGGGTCCTTGGGCTTCATAGGCAAGCGCTTAACTGCTAAGTCATTTCTCCAGCCCCACCTTCTAGCTTGCTTGATCCCAGAGAAGAACTGAGAGGTGTAATTGAGCGCAAACAGTTTCAGGTCAACTGCCAGTTCCTTGGAGATTTCTCAGTTGCCACTAGTTACTGGCTTCAAGAAATCCTGTTTACTTCTATGAGTGTTAATTCTAAGGCAAAGACCCACATGTAACTTGAGTCTTTGCAGCTGACAGGCCTATCATAGCCTGAGCCTTCTAGTTCTTTCTAACCCTGATTTGAATTCCTGTGACAAGTCAGTCTTTCTTGCCTGGTATCTACTCACCTTCCAGGTGTTTCTACCTGAGTTCTCTAGACTGATAGATACTATCCTCTATATTTTCCCTTTTTCTGAGCCCAAATCTGTGGTGTTTCCTAATCATCAGAAAATTATAAGCAAAAAGAGGGCAACACTCTATATGATCACCACTTCTTTTTTCAGCTATAGTGGCTTTTTAATTTCTGCTTCCCCCTGCCCCCATTTATTGATCTTGGCTTTTCCTGAGTGTCATCTGCTACATTTTAATAATGCCTTTATTCTTTTATTTGAATAGAAATACAGATAACCTCCTCAGTGGAAGTGGAAGGGGTTTTTAACACAGTTCAATGATGACAGCTTGTTGGCAAAAAGAACTGTGAAGTTCTGTGTGCCCTGTGGAGTAACAAAAAGTAACCCTATTTAAGAGTTATGTGATTTGTTCTGTAGTTTTGCAATAGAAACCTAGCATGTTTTAAATGATTTATTTTCTTTTTTAATACCACTTATTATAGGACTTCAGGGTGTGTGAAGACCTCCAGAACTGTGGCAGGAACAATTTCCAAATCTCCCTGGAAGACCCTTTTAAGAGGGGTGCTCAGTCCCCTTTGCAATGGGAGCAGCTTCCCCATGGCCCCTCAGTGATCATCAAGGAATATTTTCCTTTCTTCAGGACAAATAACTATGACTGGAGAAATGTTTGTCATTTCCTGATGCTAGTGATAGGGGTACATTCCACTGGTGACTTTGGCTTTTTGGTTGAGGATTATTAGCATGGCTCAACCAAAATATTCATCAAAAGTACAAATTTGTTCCACAAACAAGATTTCAAAGGCCTATTTGTTTTCTGTCTCTTTACACTGCTGTTATTAACGTTTGGTTCATTAGTCATGATGGCCCTGATCCAAGTGGCCACTACACCTTTCCGCAACAAGACAACCTTAGACAGCCAAGCCCACTTTACACCTGCCCCAGGACCAGACTTGTTTTTCATAACGACCCAAGTTACTTTAGCCAATTCATCCATTTTATTTATGCTCCTGTGAGTGGTGGGCCATTATTGATACAATGAAATGACCATTGGTTCTCTCTTGATCAATCATCAAAGGCATTATTGGGAGAACCTTTCCTGAAAGCTCCAGAAGAGAAACAGTCTCTACAAGATGCATTCTGCATTCTTTCGGTAGCTTCCTGGCTCATCACAAAGAATAGTTTACCGTACAGCTTTTTAAAAAATTATTAGTCCATTCGTGATAAATAAAAAAGAAAGGAAAAAGGGCGCGGGGGGGGGGGGATGAAAGCCCACATCCTTTTGTCCGTGAGCCTGAAAAACAAAATGGCAATGTCACATGTCATTAAGGATTCATGCGTATAATATGGCACCTCTGCACAGAGCCACAAAACGTATATAATATGGACAGTTACAATTCAACTCAAACTACAATCGTCCCCAATAGTAGTACCCCTATCTCCCCGGAATATTGTACCCAACACCATTCAAAGCAGTTTGGCTGGAGAGATCTCAGAGCTCCTGAGACTCCATTCCATAATATCTTTTATTTTATTTTTACAAAGTCTTATTCCCCAGCTCGAGTGGACGAAGGATTCTGGTCCAGTTTGTGGAGGTTCCACGCATGTGCTTTGCTGGGGCCCAGCTGAGGTTGCAGCCATCTCCGCAACCCAGGGTCTTACGTGGGCGGCTGGGGAGGGGGTGATGTCCCCCCACATTCTCCAAGCTCAATCCCTCCCCACTCCCCAGTGAGGTGCATGGGTCCACTCCGCTGCTCCGTTTCCACCGGCCGATTGGGGCTGCAGGAGGAGAAGGAGGGGACTGAAAGACCCCCAGAGGGAGACCTTCACTCAAGTCTCGAGATAGCACGCACCCAAAGACACACAGGAGACCAAACTTGCTGCAAAAGCATGAGGCTTTATTCGGGATGACCAGAGCTCTGGGGCCGACACTTATCTCATGCAGGAGACAGAGGAGTTGACCCGAGCCCTATAGGGTGTTTCTTTTTATAGGGTTTTTAGCAAGGAAGGGAAAGGGGGTTTCACAAGGGTATTTGCAAAGCTTGTACAGTTATGTCTACATATCTTATTTGTGCATAACCAGAGTTTAAGTCCTTGGTCAGGCTGTCTTGGGAAACTATTTTATTATTTTGGTTTGTCTCAAAACTGTATTTTTGTTTTTCCTCTTCCCAGGACATCAAGTTTAGGTTGACCCGCCCAACCCATATCTTGGGCCACCCACAGCCCATCTTTCAGCCTATTTTTTTATTTACTCCTTCCTGAATATACAGTTCAGGCTGTCCCCTAGCTGTTTCTGCACAAAGTTTACTTTAAAATCTTCCATCCTGCCTCTCAGGACAGGGACCCAGAGGCGTTGCCAGTTCCTGCAGAATACAGCCCAGCAGCCACCGCCGCCAGAAGTTTCATCCCGGCAGCTCTAATTCAACCCAAAACGTAATGGTGACAGGGGTAAGGGGCTGGCCGGCTGCGTGCACCTCCTGGTCTCGCTGCTGGCCTTGTTGCTGCTACTGGTGAGCTCTGGGACCCAGGCAATGGTGTACCTGCCCGGCGACAAGTCCAAGTGCAAGGAACCCCGCAGCTACCCAGGGAGCTTCCCGCAGTGTGAGGTTGCTGCTACGGGTGTGCCCGCCCGAGGAACCATTGTTGCAGCGGAGCCTACGGGCTCCATGGGGCTTGCGACCGAGGGTTTCTCTGTGTCATCTGACACCCCCCCCCCCGCCCCTCTCAATGGCAACTCCAAGTCACCAAGTATGAAGTGGGCGTGTGCGAAGGTACGGGTGCCTGCCCCCACGCGTGCCGCCCCGTCCCCCTGGTAAGGGGCTGGCTCCAACCAAGTTTCATGGAGACTCACCCTCCCTCCTCATCCCCCGGGGCTGAGGGAGATAGAGCTCTCCGGGAAAATGGACCACTGCCCCTGCTGCCCCTGGGGGATATGCCCTCCAGTGTGCTGGTGGCGATTGCGGGGTTCGGGGTCACCCCCCCACTGTAGGACCCCCAAAACGGGGACTCCATGATCTGCCCGGATATTGCGACACCCCAAATCACTCACGAGAAGCAGTCTTGATGCAAACTGCAAGAGGATTTTATTCCAAGCGCTCTGGGGCCCACAGTCATACACCACGCAGGGGTAGAGGACTGCAGAGCCCAAAATGCAGGAACGGGACAGTTTTTATAGGATTTCTAACAAAGCCTGTGCATTAGACCAATCATTTCTTAACATCAGGAGCCCGCGGGGTGCGAGCCAGTCAGTTTGCGCCACTCCATAGTTTCTAAGCCAATTGGTTTAAATTACTCAAGGCCCCCATGGACCAATCAGTTTCCTATGACCTCAGTGGTCAGCATTTGTGCGGGTCCTTGGGTGGGGGTAGCAAAGTGCGGTCTAAGGCAGGCTGCTATGGCTTACGGTGTGGGCTATTTACAGAAACCAAATAAGCGGTTTATTCCATTACTCATTTCCCATCCTTGAGGGCTATCTCACACCCTTTTTTCCTAGTTTTATGTTAGGAGTGGGCTCTGATATAATGAGAAGAGGGATTCTCTGCTTATTTCCAACAGAGAGTAAAGCCTGGAGTTTGAGGTATGCAGGGGCCCGCTCAAGCTCCTTTTGGAGCGTGATAGTATTTCTGGGCTTCTGGATTCTTGGGCCTTTCGCCACATGCTCGGTTGCACATAAACACGCACAAGCGTGGTGGTCCCGGCCTGGGCTGGGTGGCCGTCCCGAGCTGTGGGTCCCCCGTGCGTGGCTTTTGGGTGGGAGAGGTTGGGTACTGCAGAGGCGGCGTGCAGGAGCCCACCCAGCCCGCATAGCTCAGTGTGGTTCCGGGATTCTGCAAGCAGCAATCCACTTCTCGGGGACATTCAATCTAGCTGGGTACCCAACTTCCACGTTCCCGCTGCTCTGGAGAGTGAGCAGGTCAGAGCTACAGGTTCCTTACCCACGTCAGAAATGGGCTTTTTGCACTGCCTTGTGGATTGACCAGCACCTGTGTCCCCAAACTGCAGAAGCTGGTGTCTTGACCCTTGCTCACCAGCTTTCAGGCTCTTAGTTCCCCAACCCCTGTTTCCTTTATGCTGAAAAGTGTGTGCAAGATGATCACGATAAATACACCCCCCCCCCCCCCCCCCCCCCCCGTCCCTTCACCCCTCTCTCTGTCCCTCCCCCCTCCCCCCCCCCCGCCCCCTTCCCATCTGGTTTCCAGGTCTATGGAAATGGTAATGAAGCTATTGACACTGCCTGATAGAAAGGGGGAGGGAGAGGGAATCACAGGCCCCTTTTCTGGAATTGCAGCCATTACTTCTTCCTGCCCTGATGGTGTGAACTTTGGAGTAATGCAGCTGTTTTGGCTCCTGTGAATAACACCCCACCTGTGCTGTCTAAATTAATCCAGAAAACTGGTTAGTTCACCTGTTTGGGCTTTGGTAGAATTGTGGGCAGTGACAGCACTAAGATATGGCTTTACACTGTCACTGTCATCAACAGTAGTGGTTCCACTCATATTCTAGGGGGTCTCAATTTGGGATAAAACCGAGGACTAGTGGCTTACTCCCAGTGATTGTGTGAGAGTCATTGAAAGGTAAACATAAGACAGAGAAGTCACAATTCATATTTAGTGTTGATATTTGTGTGTCTATTGCAAATACTGTTTGTAGTCACTATCTGAGTATGGTATGAAAATGAGGATGTTATTTACATCTGTTGAGTGCTTTTGCACCAATAACCTTGGGGTATTCCCCATTTCTGTCTTATGAATTAAAAGAAGTGGAATTCACAGATCATAGGGTAAGGGTTAGAGAGACTATATTAGGTTAAGAGAAGAAAAGCGGAGAAAGTATAGAGCGCTCCTGACACATGGAGGGTGTTCGTGGGTAAAGCCTGCCCTGTCACCCAAATTGGGGTCACTCATGGATTTGGAATGGGGCCTGATTTAACGTGACATGATGTAAAGTTTTGCCAATATTAGATTTAAATCTTCCAGGAATCTTAATTCTAGGAAAGAGGAATATGGAGGGACTCAGGCTATTTATGGAAAAACATCTAGATAACTTTTGGGGGCACAGTCATTCTAAACTGCCTTAGTAGTCTTAAAAGTTTTTTTGACACAAAACAAGAACTTGCCTAATTAAAATATATATATATATATATATATATATGTCATTTTTATTTATTTATTTGAGAGTGACAGAGAAAGAGGGAAAGAGAATGAGCATGTCAGGGCTTCAAGCCACTGCAAACGAACTCCAGCCGAGTGCACTCCCTTGTGCATCTGGCTAACGTGGGTCCTGTGAAATCAAGCCTCGAACCGGGGTCCTTAGGCTTCACAGGCAAGCGCTTAACTGCTAAACCATCTCTCCAGCCCAGGAACTTGCCTAATATTCCAACTGGTGTTAGAAGGGTAGGGGCATTTTTGAATATTGTTCTCCATTCATGTCTCTCCCCATCCCTGATTTTGTTTGTTTGTTTGTTTTCAAGTTAGGGACTTATTCTAACCCAGGCTGACTTGTCACTCACTCTGTAGTCCCAGGCTGGCCTCAGACTCACACTCCTACCTGTGCCCTCCCTATTGCTGGAATTAAAGATGTGCACCATCATATACGGACCCCTTATTCTTAGAATTCATAGGAGGAATGAATGTTAGGCAAGCGCTGTGATGAAGTACACGTTGCTTTCTACCTGGAATGAAAACCATGTGTCTTTAGCACCTCCCTTCTGGCTGTGGAGAACATCAGAGCTTTCCCTGAGAGACTTGATCCTGTAAGCCTTGATATCAACTTCTAAAACCACTGGCTTTCCTGGAGACAATAAAGCATGAAAATTCCCCCACTTTCCTCTTCACAAATCCTTACTCTATCATATCCCCTCCCTCTCTCCGTTAATAGTGGTATTTCTTTATCTATTAATACTTAAGGATTTTACTGTGTGACTTAGGCTGGCTTTGAACAGCTCATCGTCCTGAGTGCTGAAATTATAGGTGTTCACAACTATGTCAGGCCATTAATGATAAATTTAGATCATTTTATGTATTTAATGTATTTAGGTATCTATTTAGGATAGGTTGTAGATGTATTTAGGAATAATGAAGAAAGGTGTCAGCATAGTGGAAGGTCTTGGGAGTCCAGGTCCTTGGAATGAGGAGGTTGAACTCACAACAGTCAACATGAGTTTCTTCTCAGCCAACCATGGCTTCTCACTTCTTTGAGATGTGGATTTTCTGGCCTTTAGGGTACTGAGCCTGGCCCTGCTCAGAGCATCAGCCATATGTTCCTTATTCTTCATCATGTTTGATCTAGTCATCTGGTCAATATGAAAACCTCTCTGTACCATGCAGCTTTTCAAATGCATTCGAGTACTGTAACAAAATCACTAAGATGATCCACTTCAGAGGAGGAAGCCTTGATTTTATCTTATGGGAGGCAGATTGTGGGAGTGCCTAGTAGATGGACTTGCTCATCTCATAGAATCTTGGAATCCAGAGAGAGGAGGAGAGGTCAGATCCCGGGATCCCCTTCAAGAACATTGCCTTACTCACTTCCTTCCTTTGAGTCCCACCTCCTTAGTGCTCTTCTACCTCCCAGTCATGTCATTGACTGTGGAACTAAGCCTTTTAATCTTATGGGAACATGCAAGATACAAACTATAGTAGTTACCCTTCCATAAACAACCACCTTCCATTATTAGTTACCCAAAAATCCCATTAAAAAATATTCCTGCCGGGCATGGTGGCGCATGCCTTTAATCCCAGCACTCAGGAGGCAGAGGTAGGAGGATTGCCATGAGTTCAAGAACACCCTGAGATGACAGAGTTAATTCCAGGTCAGCCTGGACCAGAGTGAGACCCTACCTCGAAAAAAAAAAAAAAAAAACTATTCCCTTTTCTGGACATTTGCATCTTCAGTCTTAGCAGTTGGACCTGGTCTTGGGAATGGACAGATGGCTCACTAGTTAAGATGCTTTAATGAGGTTTGATTTCCTAGTACCCATGTAAAGCTCAATGCACAAAGTGGTACATGCATCTGTAGTTTGGTTTTTTTTTCTCCTCTTATTGTTTCAGGGTAGAGTGTCAGTTTAGCTCAGACTGACCTGGAATTTACTATGTACAGCTGTAAGGATCTTTTCTCTTTGATTTCAATTCCCTCCCTCCCCTTTGGGTGTCTGTAGCTGATTGAAATTCCCAATAGAGGTGTGGAACATGGTGGAATTTATCTTATATTTTCTTTTCCTTTTCAGTGAAACTAGGAGGAAGTGTCATTAAGTAAGGGTAAGAATTGTATATGGAATGTGGGAGGTTTGAGAATAAATAAGTGAAATAATCATTATCAAAATCTAGAGGGAATTAAGGAAATGTAGAATTTCCAGGTGCTGATGAAGGCATACTATATTCTTCAGATTCTTGTAGTTGAAAATATCAAGCAAGAGCCTGGCTTGTTGGCTTGTTAGGAGTCACTGAGATGCTATTAGATGATCTGAATGTATTTGTAAAACCATGGTATGAATACAATACATATACTTGAAAAGAAAACAAACCATTTTGTAGTGTGTTGCTAAGCACATATACCATGGCGTCATATGTCCAACCTTGCTTCATATGTGCTAGACAAGCGCATTGCCATAGAGCTCTACACCAAGAATCAGCCACATTTTTTTTTGAGGTATAGTCTCACTCTGTAGCCCAGGCTGACCTCCTACCTCTGCCTCCCAAGTGCTGGTACTAAAGGTGTGTGCCACTCTGCCCTGCAGTATCAGCCACATTTTTTAAAATTTCTAAGAAACCATGTGATTCAAACATTGAAGAGAGGTAGATCTGCTCTTTCACTCTGTGCCTATACATCCCCTTCTTCCCTATTGTGTCCTGAAGATAGCATTTGTGTCAGTTTAGGACTCTTCCTGAGTGACTAATAATACAAACATTGAACCTTTAAAAAATGATTTTGTTTTATTTATTTGCAAACAGAAGAGAAAGGGCAGGAGGAGAGAGAGAAAATTGGCATTCCAGGGCTTCCAGGTAGCTGCAAAGGAACTCCAGATGCATGTGCCTCTTTGTGCATCTGGCTTTACACAGATACTAGGAAATGGAACTTAGGTCGTTAGGCTTTGTATGCAAGAATGATATCTGCTGAGCCATCTCATAAGCTCAGTTGACCCCCTTTTTTAAACATTTTATTGACCACTTCCATAATTGCCTATTAACAGTCTATGGCTCTGGATGTGCTATGTTGCATTTTCTCTGTTACTTCATAAATATATTATAGATGTCATGTGGGTTACTTAACGTTCAGCAAGCAAAGGTTGCATTTTTTGCAATAAATAGGACTTGTTAAGACTATGGGGGGGGGTCTTTAGAGGCCCATGTAATAAGATGACATGTCTCTTTTTTTGTGGGTGGGGGGGGGTTCGAGGTAGGCTCTCACTCTAGATCAGGCTGACCTGGAATTCACTATGGAGTCTCACGGTGGCCTTGAACTCAAGGCGATCCTCCTGCCTCTGCCTCCAAAGTGCTGGGATTAAAGGGGTGTAACAACACAACCCTGCTTTTGACATGTCTCTTTTCAATGCCAGGATCCAGGGAACTGTAAAGATGTGCTGGATGGTAAAGAAGAAATCACAATAAAGACCTCTATGCGTACACCTGTAAGTACACACCCACCAGGGTGTTGGGGGGTGGGCTTTCTCAGAGAGTTAATATTATGGTTTAGAGTTAGGGCTAGAAGTTGGAATTTAGGATTTGGGGGCATTGGGGTTGGGATTGGGGATTAGAAGTCTGGGGTTGAGGGTTTAGAATAGTGAAGTTAGGGTTAGGGTTGGGTCAGGGTCAGGGTTGGGGTTGGGGTCGGGGTCGAAGTGAGGGTCAGGGTTAGGGGTTAGGGGTTAGGGTTAGGGGTTAGGGTTAGGGTTAGGGTTAGGGTTAGGGTTAGGGTTTTAGGGTGTTAGGGGGTTAGGGTTAGGGTTAGGGTTAGGGTTAGGGTGTTAGGGGGTTAGGGTTAGGGTGTTAGGGTGTTAGGGGGTTAGGGTTAGGGTTAGGGTGTTAGGGGGTTAGGGTTAGGGTTAGGGTTAGGGTTAGGGTTAGGGTTAGGGTTAGGATAGGGTTAGGGTTAGGGTTAGGGTTAGGGTTAGGGTTAGGGTTAGGGTTAGGGTTAGGGTTAGGGGTTAGGGT